>NC_089238.1:56610889-56910889 GCF_963924675.1 Phocoena phocoena | reverse complement strand
TCCTTTCTACAACCCAGCATCCTGCCTCCCAGAACCTGTCTGGTGTCAAGGCACAGAGACACAACGAAATGCCGGGGCTGCGGTTGTCTGCGTGTCTCCACTGACGTCTTGGGGTTGGCCTTCGTGGTCGTTTCGCTCGTGAACGTGCAGACGGCTGCATCTCATCACCTTCAAGATCCAGTACCGGACGAATCGCCGCAATTCTAAGATGCCACCGAAGACGGGATCCTACAGATGGCCCAGCGTGATGGGTAATGGGCTCAACCGTGGTTTTCCCATCTGCAAAATGGAGCCACTAACACCTGCTTCGATGGGACAGTACCAGGAACACAGGAAGTGCTCAATAAGTGGTCTTCCCACCATGGGAGACTCTATTCCAATCCCCAGTCCAGTTTCACGCCAAGAGCCAAGAAAACCGTAAATCAAACCATAACCCATAGGCGCAGGGGCTGTGTCCATCCCCTGCGCTTTCTTAAGATGAAAAAAAGGCTTGCTTCGCTATGTCAGGATCACAGACCTCTTACGCTTTTAAAACCCAAAGAGGAGACTCAGGGCCTTTGAAGCCAACGTAAATACAACTGTTTAACAGCTTATTTTAACTATCCAATGGGAACCCAGTTGCTTAAATGGATTCACGTTGCCAGCAATCTCTTTTTGCGACATGGTATTTGTTAGAAATCAGGATTTTACTTAACTAAATGTCCTGCGGTCGCTCCGCTTTGTTTCTTAACAGGGCTGTCTTTATGTGAGTTTTCTTTGGCTTCCCAATAGAAGAGTAACAGATTCCTTTTGAAGTTTTTTATTGATGAATGAGCCGCTATAAATAACCCTCCGTGGCAGCCGCCCGATCTCTGAAGTTTACTCTGGAATAATAGTAGCAGAGGGAATGAAGGGCAGTTCACGGCAGCGTGTCATGAAATACTTTAATGGGCTTCATACTGTTTAACTTAATCTTTACAGATGTAAAAACAGAAATACAATTATTTTAACAACTATTATTACATATTGCTTTGCTAATGAAAACAAAGTCCTGGGAAGCACTCGGAGACACCGAAGGGATCCTCAGGAAGCTGTGCTGGGTGCTGGCGGGGATCCCCGCAATCTGGGGACAGACGGGGAGTCAGTGATGGAGATTCTTGATCCCCCCAAAGTCTCTTTGTGCCTTCCCCCTTGGCCACACGCAGCCACGCACACGCAAGTACACACACGCACGTCCTAATCGTGTGGTCATACAGAGTGCAGCTTCCTGGAGCTGGTTTCAGACTCGGCCCTACGGTACGAATTATGGGGCCCGTGGAGAATTTCTGTTGCTGGGAAAGACAACCGCTTGGTCTTAATGGAGCTCGAAGGGCTCTTCCTGTTTCTCACAGTCCCCAGCTGCCACTCCACCTCCTTGATCCCAGCCCTGCCCGCCCCCACCCCCACAACTCCAGCTTCCAAGGAGCGTCCTCTCGCCAGAGGGGACTGGGATACGCCTCACTCGCCAACCCATAAATCCAGAGGTCACGCCTGCAGCTTGAACGTTCTCCCTGCCCCTCTGGGAAGTCGCGGAGATTAAATATGGAACCCCTGGGTCTGGTGCACAGTGCTGTAAAGACCGTCCCCCTCTTTGATTCTTCGGGGAGGTCTTTGCCTACAGAGGCGCGTCCAGAGTCGAGACAGGCATTTTTCTCATGAGCTGCAGCCTAAGCCCCCCTGCCCTCCAGACTGGGAGCCGGGCGCCCCCACGGGACCCTCCACTATGTAACTCTGTGCCCTGGGGAATTCACTTCCCCTCCCTGCTCGTCGGTGGGGTCCTCGCCAGGAAAACCAGGAGATTGCCTGAATTCTGAACCCTTTGGGAAATGACAGGATTGGGCCGAGAGAAGTCGAAAAGATTTATTTTGAAAGCTCAGCTGGAGACTGTGGGTTGTATCCGTGGTGAGCAACAGACTTGCCCGCTGCTCAGTGGCCCCTCTGGACTCTCGAAGCCTCCACCCCATAGTTGGGGTGGGGAGTGGGCAGACCCTTGAGAACAAAATAGAGGGCAGCTCACTCCCATGGGGACAAAGCCAGGCCGGGGCCCCGGATGCCTGCCTAGCTCTACGCATGTTTACCCGTCTGATAAGCCCCACCACCCGCCCGTCCTGGGCTGAGTGAGTAAAGGAGTAGAGAACAGTCTGTATGGAAAGAAGCATCGGGACTCGGACAAGCGCCTTCACATTACTGTCCTACAAATATTCACTGTCTGTCACACACCAAGCGCTGGGTCACAGCAAGCTGAGGGACGCCCACTCTGGCAGGAGAGTCAGGCGTGGAAAAGGTGCAGTCCCGTTGACAGACATTTTTTGGACGCCTGCTAAGTGGCAGGCACTGGGCTGGACAGATAGGAAAAAAGGGGCAAAACGGAAAATGATGTAACCTTTGCCCTCATGGAGCACGTCGCATCGTGGGGAGGGACAGATGCGAAACTCATCACTGGGCAAATAATGACCTAATTGCAGTTGGGATAAGTAATCTGAAGAGCTGCAGAATTCTGTGAAAGTGTGTGAAAGGGCAACCAAAGAGAATCTGAAGCTGTGCCGTCCAGCGGGGCTGCGGCCAAGTACGTACGCATCGCTCTTGAGTTCCAGAAATGAGGCTCATCTCAATTAAGATGTGCCATTAGCGCAGGATACACACCGGATTTCCAAGACTTGGTGCCAAAAAGATGTAAAGCATGTCGATAATTTTTTATATTAAATTCACACCGAAATGATAATGTCTTGGAGAGGTGGGGTTAAATACAATAGATTCCCTAAAATGAACTTTACCTGTTTCCATTTTTCTTTTTTAAGGTGGCTACTAAAATTGTTAAGTTATTCTTTTTTTGGCTCACTGGCCTAGAAGATCCAAATATACATCCCTGATCGAGAAGCATTCTATGGCCCTTTAGCTTGAAAATCCCAGAGAGATGGGAAGGAGATGGAAATGTGTCTATGCCACTAGCTCTGTCCTTTGGGTGTGGAGATCTCACAAAGGGAATTCTCAAACCTCAGGGCTATAGAGTCGGATAATCCTCCGTTGTGAGGGGCTGTTCTGTGCTTTGTAGGCTGTCCAGCAGCACCCCTCAACACCCTAGATGCCATTAGCACCCCTCCCCTGGTTATGACCACCCAGACTGTCTCCAGACATTGCCAAGTGCCCCAGGGGGTAAGATTGCCCCCAGTTGAGAACCAGCCTACTAGACCAATGCTGGACCAGATGAGGTCAATGGTTATTCCACATTAGAATCACCAGGTGGTCATGCAACCCGCCCAGGCCAGACGCCCTAGCATCTCTGGGAGTGGAGTCTGGGAAGCACATTTTGTTAAGCTCCCTGAATGGTTCTGATGTGCAGACCTGACTGAGAACCTCATACAGGATGCTGCTTGACAGGCGGCGTGTTCCCTGCCTGCGTCCTTCACTTTAAGAGGTGAGGAGGTGTTTGCCCTGTAGGCCCACTACTTTCACACCCGGTCAGCTGATGCTGAAGGGCAGCTACGAGCTCTAAAGACAGGTATGCTCGGGTCTGTTACTTTGCCAAGGATTCTCTTTGCGACCTGGGGAGCGCACTGGTAAAATGCCACTGGTGAACTGGACACAGTAATCCCCAGCTCCCAGGTTCATTTCAGAATGAAAGAGATTGTGCACGTAAAGCCCTCAGGACAGAGCTTGACAGCTGCTTCAGAGCTGGAGAGCCTGAATCCAAACCCAGCTCTGCCGTGTATGGGTTACGAGACCTTGGGAAGTGACTAAGCCCTCTAAACCTGCTACCTCACCTGTTAAGGAGGGAAAACTACCGTCCCTAACTCACAGGGCCTGGGGAAAAGTGAGTGAGTAATCATACATGCCGAGCACTATCCTTAGACCAGTCCCCAGCAGAGATGATTGGCCCCTCATAGGTCTTACCACTTTTTGGGGTAGCTTAAGTTTTTACTGCAAACTCTCGTTCAGTTACACAGAAAAAATTTGCAAGTAGCTCACCTGTGAGGATCTTTGCAAAGTGGATTTTTGCAATTTTCACCAGATTTCACCAGGATCTTTGCAAAGTGGATTCCAAGCTGAGCTCCCAGGAGTGCATCCCTGCCAGTACTGCAGGGCTGGCCACCATGGAAGCGACCACCTCCGGTAGGATCCAAGGGCTTCAAATCCTGGGTGGCTCTCACGGCTCCAGGTCCCAGGACCACTCCCGTGGTCCGCAGCATCAAAGCAGGTACACTATGCCCTCCTCCCTGCCCACCTGGCCCCCAAGGTCACACCTGTATGTCTGGTGGTGGGCCCCATCCTAGCACACAGAGACGAGTGGGGGGTCCCTTCTTTTCTTCTTATATTTGGAAGACCGGCTTGAAAGAATGGGGATCTCTCAGGAAATGGAGAGCGTTGGGAAGATTTTGAGTGACCATAAATGTCAACAGCGCATCGGCTGGTGCCTGTCAGTTTGCTTTGCTAGTCTTCCCCACCTGAATATAAGCCCCTCGAGGACAGGACCGGGGTCTGGTCCACTTCTATGTGGCTAAGGTGTGTCGCACGCCTGGCACTTAGTGACTATCTGGTGGATGGAGAATGACAAGCTGTTCTGATGACAGAGGCTCTTGGAACAAGTTCCTGATCATGGGAAAGCAAACTCTTTTACTCCGTTGTGCGTATCCTTAAATGCACGTGCTTCCTTTACCCCAGGCTGAACGTGAGTGGAGATTTGCGAAACGCTAGCTTGTTCAGCGAAGATGTTGTGAAAGAGAGCCGGAGCTTTAGGAACAAATGGTCTGAATGTTTGACTCGGGTTCTCCCTGACTGTGTGTTTTGCACTCACCCAGCCTTGATGCCTCCTCCAGCACGTTGGGAGACTCAAGGCAGCCTCACAGGGTTGCTGAAATGATCCAAAGCGGTGATGTGCTCAGTACCTTCTCCCCAGACGGCGTGCGAGGAGGCGGGGAGGCCGTGAGCCCTGATGAATGTCAGCAGCTGGGCTGCCTCATTCAACCCGAAACCCACTTCTCTGTTTCTTCTTGCCCAGAGGTTTTTCTGAATAATCCAGGCACTTGACCTTAAGCCTTCCCTTACTGATACCAAAACCACTGCTTCCCGACGCCAGCTGTACACTAGGATTATTGCGGGGGGGTGGGGGAGGTCATCCTAATACACCATCTGGGGCCGTGACCCGGCCGTCGGCATTTTCTTAAAGACCCCCTGGGGATTGCGGTGCTTAGTGCAGGTGGAGATGCGCTCGTCCAGACAGACAACAGAAGTCGAGTTCTCACTCGTAGCTCTACCCGTAACTGCTGGAAGCGTGAAAACCAATAAAAGAATGGATCTTAGGTGCTGGCGTGGCTCCCCCGTGATGGGGAGGGAGGGGACGGCAAGGGTGCAGATTGGGTCTGTGGACCAGTGGTCATGTGGTGGGAGTCTCTGTCCCCATCCTTGGTCCCGACCTCATGGCAGGGGGTCAGAAAGAACCTCAGTGCTGGCCACGTGCTCCAGGACTAACTCTGAGCCTGACTAGCCAGGTGCCTTAGGACAAGACACCTGTCTCTCTGAGAGAGTGTGTGTGTGTGTACGTGTCTGTGCCCTTGTGTGTGATGCCAATAGGTGGTTAAATTTCAATGAGAAAAGGGCTATAAAAATTTTTGCACAAAATAAGTCTCTTTCACCTCCCTGTGCATTTCTTTGCACCTTCCCATGAATCTATAATTATTTCAAAATAAAAGGTGTTAATAAATAAATCAACAGATCTATTTTCACCTCATCTTTGTGTGGCCAGGCTGTCAGCAATTAAAGGATCGTGCCGTAAGAGGCCTTACAGCACCTCCCTGGCACTCTGCGTGTGCGAAAAAGCTCTATGGTGATGGTGGTGGTGATGATGATGGTGATGGTGGCAGCAGTGATGAAGTAGAGAACAGTTTATACATATACATACCGATCTAATATCAATGGTATATCTGTGGTTGATACAGATATATATATAGTCTAGGGGGGAAGTACCAACCATAATCTCTGGTGGTGGGATTATTACCGGTGGTCATGGGATCACACATTGGTTCTCTTTTTAGTACTCTTCTAAATATTCCACACTTCTTGCGTGAACACATGGAACTTCTACGAGTGTTTCAGTGGAGGCAGCTCTACCCGAAGAAATAGAAAACGGATGCTTTTGTTCACGGAGAGAAGCCGAGAGTCTATTTTGACCAAGTGGAAATTGAGTACAAATGTGGATAAAGAAGAAGAAAGAGTAAGAGGTGAACAACCTGCTTTGCACGATCCCTTCACGCCCAGAGGCCCGCCTGATGACGTTGGTACCTCGCTGCGGTGGCTCGCAACCCTGGCTGCAGAGCAGACTCCCCTGAGGAGCTTGTAGAAACACGCCACCTGGTCCCACCAGAGGCCAACGGAATGGGAGCCCTTGGGAACAGGACGCAAGCACCGGGAGGTCATCCTACAACAGAGGGGTGGGCACACGGCCCCCTGGGTTTGTTCTCACCCCGTGTGGAAGGCCAGTGAACCCCCGGAACAGACAGCAGAGACAAGAAATGAAACGCACTGGAAATAGATGTATTTCTCCTTAATCCCGTCTTCCTTATGTCACTGAGTGGCCCTTATTCAGACGCTGAGCTGTCCCTAGCCTGACGGTTTCTCCCATGCCCACCCCACCCCTGTCCTAGAGCCCCATGCCCAAGGAAGGGAAGGAGAAGCCACTCGCAGGGTGCTCCGGGCACCCACAAGAGCCCAACGTGAATTATTCATCACCCCCCACCTCACATCATGCTCTCAAGATGGAGCCTGCAGAGCCGACACAAAGTCCAAAAATGTGGGAAAGTTTATTTATTTCTCTAAAACATTCCTGATTTGTAATGTGCTTCTAAAAATGTTCTAGCTGACCCAGCCCCTGCTATACTTAGCCACAGCATTTAAAGAAATGTTCCTTACACTTTATAAGGCGGGCGATGAAACGCATGGATTCAGGAAGAGCTGCTCCCCAGTCTGGTCCCTTTGTCCCCGGGAGAGGGGTGGAGCCTCTCCTTGATCAACAGGCGTGCTCTTGGTGCTGGGGTGGGGGGAGGGCAGAAATGAAGAGTTTTATTCATTCCCAAGGCCTCTGAGTTCACTATGGCTGGACGGCCAGCCCTGGGAAGCTCCTTGTAAGCTCCTGGGCAAGGCGAAGAAACACCAAAGGACTCGCCCTCCTGAGCTCGTGAAAATCGCTCTCCTGTGGTTTCCTAGGATCCCCTGCTGCGTGTGGCGGCTTATTTTGCTTTGGGTTTTGTGTTCAAACGATTGGATCATCTCAAGAGATATAACACTGCAAGGAAGAGATGAAAATGGCTGCCAGCCTGCCCGGGAGGAAGAGCTGAAGAAGTTTGCCCAGGAGGAGTTACGGGATGCGAGCCGCGTCGTGGGCTCACAAATGGGCTTGTAAAACAGGAGTGTTTAGATTAGAGGCTACGTCTATATACAGAGACAAGACCTCCCGTTGACCGAATGCCTCCCACATGCCAGATATTTTACGTGTATATATTAACTAATTTAATTCTGACGGCTGCCCGACGCAGAAGGTATCATGATTAGTCCCATTTTGCAGACGAGAACTGGGTCAGGTGCTGTCCGAGGAATTCACACCCGTCATTAAATTTACTCCTTTCAGCAGCTTGATGAGGCAGTTACTAACGTTGCCCCCATTTGTACAGGTGAGAGAGTTAAGGCCCAGAAGGGTTAAGTCATCTGCTGATGTCACACAGCAAGTCAGAGCAGAGCTGGGTTATTATTCTCTGTCTGGCGGGCTCACTCTTGACAAGGCTAACATACCCCTCCCCACCTTCATGTGAACTTCAAATTACTGAATGGTAATGAGTCAATAAGACATTAATGAGAGGGGTTTTCCTCACTTGTAGGTGTGTCTAGAGAGACCTGTGGGACAGTAGAAGGTGACCACTACCTGGGAAAGAACTGTGGTCCCAGGATGCTGGGGAGACAGGACATGTGTCATATCCACCTTGCCCAGTATGAGGACCTGAGTCAGGCTTTAAACTTGGTGTTGTCCAAGGTGACATGGTCTCGTGGACAGCAGGGCATCTTCCCCACTCTTCCCAGAGGGCCTGACCTCCGGCCGAGACACTTCCTTCGTGTCCCTTCCCTGGACTCCGGCTGGAGGACGCCCTCACCAGCGTGTGGGACACACATTCTGGAAGAGTAACACAGCATCAGTTGCGCTCCTCGCACTAGCCAGGAAGGAGTAACTTTGTTTTAAATGCTCAGCAAATGGACACAAACTATGTACAGTCATCGCAGCCCCCAGCAACTCAGCAAGTCCTTTCCAGGCTCAGAGGTGAGAAGGCGGAGACTGTACGGCCAGGGCCAGGGCCCTCGGGAGCTAAATCCAGACTCTGCCCACCCAAGAGGCTCTCAGGCTAGGGTCTAGAACCACCTTCTCCCGGAAGCTTGCCAGACGGGAGAATCCAGTCTCTGTGAGAATGCCAGATGCAGCCGCCGGTATTGTGCCAGACATCCTGGTCTTGGCCCTTGGACATCAACAGTGTGGTCCGGGCAGCTGCCACCAACTGGCCCCAGAGGCAGAACCCTCCACTGTGCTGGCCTTGCTCTGTTTGCCTCGGTCCCAGCCTGTTGCATTCTCTACCCCTCTCTGCCCCAGCAGGCTGAGCCCTGTGGACTGTATCACCTGGGCTCCCTGTAGGCTGGACTCCTGTAGGCTGGACTCCTGGTGGGGTTTAGCCGATCAGAGGCGTCAACGTGAGGCTGGAAGGCAGAAGAGGAGAGAAGTCGGGTCATTCTCCTCGGCTCCTGCCCGCGCCAGCACTGCGGTCACATCTACACTCACTCCACCTACTCCCCTGTAAGTAGTCCCTCCAACCAGGTCTTTTCCAGTGGTTCATCTAAGTAGGTTTCTGTTTCCTGCTGGAACCCTGGTTCACGCCAATGGGAAGAGGAGGTTGGGACTGAATCTTTGCCCCAGTGCCTACCCTTTGCCCGCCCCTGTCACTGCCAGGGTAAATGAAGACACCTGAGTTGATAATGTCCCCCCAGTCCCCAGTACTTAGGATAGGCCCTCCCACCTCCCTCTCTCCAGCCACCTTCCAGGGGAAGAAGTGAATTTTCCACTTGGTCTCATCTGCCCACCACAGTGTACACCCTGGGTTTGAATCCACATCTGGCCTATGAGCCACTTGTGTGGTTTTCCCAGGGCAGTTGGCAACTGGATGCCACTGGAAGAGACAGACCCTCCCAGTTGGGCCCAGGCCCCACCACTCCCTGTGGACCCCTCTAGGTCACTGTACAATCTATGGGATCTGTCTGACCCTGCAGAACCCCGAGTCTGGGGCGTCTGGATAAAGACAAGTGTAGACGAGAACTTGACACTTGGCTATTCAGGCATAAAAACTGCTTGAAATGTGGATAAAAAGAATTTTACTTTTCCAACAAACTCATGTTCTTCAATTTTAATAATAAACTTGGTTTATTATCATGGGTTTTTTTTGCAGTACGCGGGCCTCTCACTGTTGTGGCCTGTCCCATTGGGGAGCACAGGCTCCGGATGCGCAGGCTCAGTGGCCATGGCTCACGGGCCCGGCCGCTCCGCGGCATGTGGGATCTTCCCGGACCGGGGCACGAACCCGCGTCCCCTGCATCGGCAGGCGGACTCTCAACCACTGCGCCACCAGGGAAGCCTATCGTGTATTTTTGACTCGATGGAACAACCCCTGCATCATGGAAGCAAGACCCCAGCCACCATGAAGATGGGAAGTACACCGAGTCGTGGCTCTCACGTGGGTGTAGCCCGGGCGGATGGGCTCTGGCCTTCAGCTGCAACAATAACATCACATGTGGCTAATTCATTAACCCACACATGCATAGATGCTGACCCCTCTTCACGAAATGGTAGAGACCACGGGGTGGGCCTCTTTCCAGAGAGATGCGGCTATTTTGGAAAATGGCAAAACACATCCTGTTCCAATTCTGGAAACCTTATGGGGCGTGTAAGACCCAGGAGGCCATCAGCCTCCACAAGAGGCAGGTAACATCCACGAGCAGACAAAGCAAAAGGCCTTTTTGAAGCCCCTTGCAAAAGTTGGGAAGGTAAAGGTCTCAGGTGGGTATGTCTTCCAAGATTCTTTTGTAAAGTCCTTGTTAGTTTCACTATAATAGTGCAAAAAACTAAATTATTCCTTGTTCAAATCATATAGGAAAACAAAATCTCTCCCAAAGTACCAATACTTGTGTAAATCTAAAGGGATTCAGCACTTGATCTGAGTTTATCTGTCCCAGCTATGCAATTAAGGTGAATTTCTGACCATTTGTGTGTGTAGAACATATATACACACATGCATGTATGTATATACATACACACGTATACATATATGTACACATACACATTTATCACTGCACATACACCTGCCATATCCCCTGTTATGATCAGTGCACTCATAAGTGTGTGTGTATGTGTGTGTGTGTGTGTGTGTGAGATCAAGGCTTAAACCAGCGATCATCTACAGGAACCAGAATCTGTTCCCTTTGTTTAGAGGAGAACACTGAGGCATCCTTCAGATTGCCAAAGAACAGGACGATTTGGTTGCTCTTAGTTTACTTGAAATCTAGGTGATTTTGTTTTTATTAAGAGTAGAAACCTTTCCTTGCTCTCACTGATCCGTAATTTGGAGCACATGACTAAACTGGAACATTAGAACAGCTGTTTGGATTGCTAAGTGCCACAGCCCCTCTCTCTCTCCAGTAGGAAGGAAAACACGTGGAATTGTATAGAATCCATAGAAATGACCCCACTGTCCGTTTCTCTTTGCTTTCCTAAACCAGATGAATGTGGGGATTAGGTAACAGAATTCCTCTTTATGTATGTATAAACACCCTTACAAAGTAATACATACTCCTGCCTTTTTTTTCTTTGCCATAAAAATAATGTTTATGGAACTTTTTGGAACTATAACTCTAAGATAAATGACAGTATTTTTTAAAATGACAGTATTCGATTATTTGTTTCTCCAGAAAACAGGCATCATAACTTAACAAAACACACAAGATCTCAAATCAAACATAAAAAGAAAACATTAAAAATACACCCTACACAGCAGAATCTTCATCTTATTGCCGACATTCGGGCAGCATCCACCAGGCCTGGGGTTTTCGGCTCCTACCCTCCAGTCCATGTTTGTGTACCCTCCCTCGGAAGCCAGAGCCTCCAGAGATACTGTTGGGGTTCCGAGATATAATCCCAGGCTCCCCTTTCTTATTACACTGTTTGTTTATCCCCCCCCCACCCCAGTAATCCACTGAACCAGTCACTGAGAGGTTAATGAAAAAACAACTTTATTCACAGAGGCTGAGATTTCGGGATAACAAAATATCGAATGACGGCCCTTCCACCACATTTTAAGTTAATCACAGTGATCCTGGATCTCAACAATAGGATCTCATCAAAGTTCTTAACATCAAGGACCCTGAAGCTCGCCCGCCAAAGTGTTCCCACCAGCCCGGGCAGAAAGCGGTCATGGATGCACGTGTGGGTCGGTAGCACACGCCTTCAGGATGAATTCTCAGTAAGTCGGCTCTGTGCCTACTGGTTATTAAATTATTCTGCCTGTCCAAAATATCCAACATATTAACCAACAGGCTCTCCTGATGTAAAGTTTGTGTTCATTTTTATATGTCCTGGAAACTGCTCTAAAAAATTCAGAGACTGTCTCCACCTCCCTCCAAGAACTCATGGCTTATTGTGCTTTTCCCACATCAGATAAAATTAAAGTAACTTGGAGGTTCAGGAAATCAAGTTTCAGAACCACCAAAACAACCCAAAGAGAGATACCATAAGAGGTTAGATGCATTTCCCAAAAGTTTCAAGCTGTACGGGCTGTGAAAAATCTCAATTTTCATAACCAGATCTTTGTCTCAGCCCCCTGCCTTCCCGCCCACCCCTCACACCAGACTTCCAGTCACCCCCATAGGTGTTTATTTAGCTGCAGGCTCTGGGCCTGCCTGGTTGGGGCTTAGAGGGAGGAGCCAGTTGCTGTCGGCTGGGAAGCCTCCCACCAAGCCTCCTGTTCCTTGGGGTCCAGAGAGCCGCCTCCACAGACACCAGTGGGCTCCCTTACTCTTGCTGGCACTAACCCATCTCTCCCTCTACTTGCTTTCCATGTGTTTGTTTCACCCAACTCTTTTGATTAAAAGTAGTCCTTCACTACACAATTCTGGAAAATGTAGGAACAGTCAAGGCTAGATCTTGAAAAAAAACCATGGAAGTGGAAAATCTTCCGCTGTCTTAGACACCTTCGCTCCCCCCACACACTTCCGGTGTCTCCAGAAATCTTTCGACCCCTTAAACAAAAAAGCAAAGAGATAGGAGGATGGCTATTGCTGATACCATGTGTTGGAGAACATGTGTATTGATTAACAAGCTATCATAATGCAACAAAATGCTAAATGATATAGAGTGCACTTTCTTAATAGAAGTTGTTAATACAGATGTTTTCAGAGGGCAATCCTTACAGTAAAAAGAATCAAGCATTTTAGCCAAAGAATATAGCATGTTCCTTTTACTATCTAGAAAGGAAAAGAGAAAAATTCTCCCTGGACTTCAGGGACAAACCCAGCTGTGAACACCCATCACCCCGACGAGCTCAAAGCCAAGGCCCAGGCCACAGTGACAACCGAGCTGGTGATGGTCAGACCGTGGCTCTCAGATAGAAAGGACCACACTGCGGCCATGTATCTGCCCTCGGGTTGTCTGGGCCCTCCCGTTCCCCAGACACGCAGGGCCTGTCTGGGTAGCCAGTGGGACTGACCTAAGGTCAAGGCATTTTCCTGCTCCCACAGTAGGAGGTCTGAGATGCCCAAGTCCCAGCGTGGGCAATGTCTTTTAAATCTCCGAAGCTGCTCCCGGTTCTGGGAAGGTCCGCCTCGCAGGAGGCAGGGGAGTGTGCCCATCCCTGCGCAGAGGTTGCTAATACTTCCCAGGAGTCGGCAGAGGAAATCATTTTAAAAAAAAACATGCGACTTCTTCCTCCAGCGGTGGGAGTCCTGGTTGCTCACAAGAAGCTCAGACCAGGGCAGGGGAAAGATCAGGCACTGTTTGCTTTACTGGAAATGAAGCACCGTGTCGGGGAGCTGCAGAGGGAAATAGGAGAGGAAAGGGATCCCGAGCTGGTAAAAGCCGCCCTGGACGTGCGGGTCGAGCATCAGGGAAGCGTTGAAAGGTGGACGGAGGCCGGAGGAGGTGGCCAGAAGCGAGGCGCCCAGACAGCCGCCGGGCCCCTGCTTGGCGCCCCCCGGGAGCTCGCCCCCTCCAGCCGGCTTTTGCCCCTGCCGTCCCGCCAGGATGCTGTCTATGCTGAAGCTCTTGGACTTGTCCGAGCTCTTCGGAGAACTGCGGGAGGCGGGGCGCGGAGGGGACCGCGAGCCATCCACCGTGCGCGCGGGCTGGCCGGCGGCCACGGCCGCTGCGCCCTGGAGCGCGTCGCCTGCGTCCCCAGAGGGCGACGCGGGCCTGGGCCAGTGGAGGGACGCCGGAGGAGAGGAGCCTTCCCGGAGGGGCGAGGGGCGCGCAGGCGCTCCCTCGTGGATGGGGGTCGCGGGGCGGGGACGCGCTCCCCCTCTCCCCACCTCCGGCTGCGCTTCTGCGCCGCGCTCCTGCAGCTCGGTGCGGGCCCGCTTGGCCTCCGGGGCTCCGGGGCCCGGCTTGGGCTTCCTCTTCCGGCGCCGGTAGTTGCCATTCTCGAACATATCCAGGCAGCGAGGGTCCAGCGTCCAGTAGCTGCCCTTGCCGGGCCGTCCTTTCTCGCGGGGCACCTTGACGAAGCAGTCGTTGAGCGAGAGGTTGTGACGGATGCTGTTCTGCCAGCCCTGTCGGTTATCCTGGTAGAAAGGGAAGCGGTCCATGATGAACTGGTAGATGCCGTTGAGCGTGACCCTCTGCTCGGGCGCATCCTGGATCGCCATGGCTATGAGCGCGATGTAGCTGTAGGGCGGCTTCTGGGGGGGCTCCACCCGGCCCGAGGCCGCCAGAGCGGCCGCGGGGGCGAAGGCCAGAGGCAACCCGGGTCTCTCGGGGCCGTACAGATAGAGCATGGGAGAGGCGGCCAGAGCAGGCAGCCGGGGACTGAAGAGGTGGCTCATGGCGAGTGGGAGCCCGCGCTGCGCTCCGGCGTCGCAGGCGACCCAGGCGGCTTAGGGACTGTGCCCCGCGCCGCCGCAAGGGCCCTCCAGGGGAGCCTGCCCTGCGCCTGCCTCCCGCTCTGCCGCTCTCCCCGGCGGCTCGGGGCTCTGTCCCTTCTTCATGGCTTTAAAAATGTTAAATAATTGTTGTAAGTTTGCTATTATATGTTGACTTAGCGCTGGAAAATAAATTGTCTATGATAAACAGTCGCTGTGTTCTCAGCCCACCCACATTAATTAAAATTTCATTGCTGAAAAACTCCAAGCTTTTCCCTCCACGTGTCTTTTTGATACCAGCCAATCGGTTTCGGGGTTATTCCTTCATTTGTTTATAGAATTAGTCTGTTGATAAGTCCGCCCACCCAAGTTGAATCAAGCTGTGTTTATTTGGAAAAATTTCCGGGCACCCAATATATAAACGCACTGATCTGATGTTTGAAATATCACGTCCACCCCTTGACGCTGTAAGCACACACAGTCAGTGAGGCAGGATGTGGATCGCGGTGGCTCAGAGCGGGGTCTGCCAGGCCAGGAAGGAGAGGTGGGGGTGGGAGGGGCGCAGGGGTGAGTTTTACCTCTGGCCTGGGGGAGCCCCGAAATCCCATGGCCTTCCACAAAAGATCTTTTCTTCTCCCAGGCTTAGTAGGAAACGTAGAGATGACACAGTCTCATAAAATGCCTTCTGAGGTCTTTTAAGAGCTCTTAGATATTTTGGCGGGGGAGAGGAGATAGATGGGAGTCTGATTAGAAGAGGATGCAGCCCTCCTTGGATAGATCCTTGGGATGCCCCAGAGGAGCTGGGGGGGGGGGGTGGAGGCGTACTCCCTGGGGGCCTAGCATCCCGAAAGGGGCAAACCTCGGGGCTCCCTCGGGACCTGGGGAAGAGGACTCCAGGAGCCCAGTTTCTCCCGAAGCCGGTGGCACAGGGCACTGAGAGTTGGAGAGGGCGTGCAGTACCGGGTCCATAGCTTAGTTGGGGAGGTTTCAAAATAAACCCTTTTGGAGAGCTGAGGGGGAGAGACTAAGGTCTTTCTGATGGGCCTGAGATTGCGAGGAGGAGCACCATAAAAGGGGAACTTGGCAGCTGGTGCAGGAGAGCTGGTATTTGTGAATGCGGGTCTCTTGCTTTATATTCTGTGCTTTCCTGTTTATAACAAGGAGGGGGTTATAACAACTTTACAAGTGCACGCAGCTGGCCCGTGATTACATTAAGCGTTTGGGAAGCCTGCTTGCTCTCCCGCCGCGCCCCTCCCCACTCACCCTGGGGTGTAAGCACTCCCCACCCGGTCTCATTTTACATTTAGCCACGTCCCGGTTTGAATCAAAAACCCTGAATGATGCTGACTTAGAAGGAGGTGTCTCCCCCTACTCCACCGCCTTGGAGGGGTGGCACGTAACGTGACTAGTTCCTGTTTTACGATCTCTGCTGAATATATTCTAAAAGAAAGAAAGAAAAAGCTTGGGATAACTGAATTAACGTTTCTTGAGTCAACCGTGTGGATGCCAAAGAGAAGGCAGAGGAGTGAGGACGGCAGGTGAGGGTTGTAACGGCCCTCGAGGCTCCCCGGCAATTGGGAAGACACGCACTAAACCTGCGTTAATGAGGGAGGGGCCTGTCTGCTGCTGCTGTCACAGAGAGGCGACCCTATGCTGGGGACCGGCTGCCAGTGCTCAGGTCACCCCTGAACACGGAAAAGCAGGGAGAATCCCACTCTAAAATGCGGAATCCAGAAAGTAACTCATGTGTTTGGGGGTTCTGAATAGACTACAGGGGACCCGGTACGTTTGAAATACCAAAAAGGAAGTCACGGTCAGGGTCGAAAAACCGGTTTGGGGGCAGGCGGGGCTTGAGGGACAGCCAGGTCAGGCCCTGGGACACATCCAGGCCTCTGTCCCCAGCGCTGCAATTCTAACTTATGCCCAGTGTCCCGCCTGGCCTGGTCCCGGCTTTGGTCTTGAGGATGGCCCTCTAGCCAAGAGGGGGCGGGGCGCTGCCTTCTCTCTGGATCCCTGGCTTTCCTCGGAGGCCCCCTTTCAACCCTGGGATGGAAAAACAACCTCAATGTCGGCGCTTTTGCAACGCACGGGTACCATGGTCGCCGGAGTCACCCAACCCCTCCAGACCAGAGCGCCCCCTGCAAGCTCAAGTTTGGATCCAGCCTCGGTGCCGGCTCGAACAGACCCAGAGCCAGACCCAGAGCAAGAGACAAACCGGTGTTACTGCGCGGAGCCCCCACCTCCGCTCCCGGAGCCCTTCCTGGAGCTTCCCAGGCACCCAAAGTCCAGCACGTACATCCTTGCCTTTCCGGAAAGGCGCGCCGCCGCAGCGCTCCTTCTAAACTCTAAGGCAAATCGGAGCTTGAATTCGTACAATAATAAACACCGCCCAGTTTGGGCATGGGCGGGACGCAGGCGGAGACACGCGCAGCTGGTGGGCAGGGCACTGATAGTAAAGAAAAAACAACCCCAGTTCTAGTCGCGGTCTGGAGAGGCGAGCCCCACGTGCTTGCAGCAGTTAGCAACCTCTCTGAGACGTTTCAGCCGCGGAACTCCGGCAGGGCGCCCTAACCCGGCTCCGGCAGGGGGAAGAATCCTGGGCTCCCAGGTGAAGTGTGTAACTTGAGCTTAGGAGGGGACGCTGCAGGAAGGAGCCCCGCGCTGGGGCTTATTTCCGGGGAGCGCAGGGAACAAGCACCGAGTGTCCGAGTGTGGATGCGCCCTCGTGCGGAAGCTCTGTCGGGTGAGGACCTATCGGAGGCTCGGTGGGGGGACCAGCTGAGCCTAGGAGACAGCCGGGCAGACTGGGTGACTCAGAGAGCCAGATGGAGACGCCGAAAGTTCCCTGCAGGTTCATAGGTCTTCAAATCCCAGAAAAGCACATTTATCTCTGAAGTCAGTGGGAGTGCGTCTTCCAGATTGCAGGAAAGCCCTGAAATCATGCTTCCGGAAGGACCGTGGCCGTTCCAGCTCTGGGGCCCAAGCACAAATTGGGTTCAGTGTGGGATGAGGGCAGAAAGTACCATTCCCAGCTCCCTGGCAGAAAGCCTGCTCCTTGGGCGGGCCAGGCACTAGCCTGGAGCAAAGAGGCCTCACAATAAAAGTCTTCGGAGGAGAGACAGGAGTTCCTCCCATGCCCGGCTCCCATCTACCCTTCTTCTGCTTCACCGGTAAATAAAGAGCAGACATTCAGGTTAACGATGATCTGCGCCATATTCCCAAATACCTGCCTCACTTTTCTAAGTGTGAAGATGGTTAACGAATTGTATATATATTTGAATGAACGAATGATTCTACCATATGTTTGAGAAGAGTGAGGGTGGAAGGATGCAAGGTCACCTTAATGACAAAATGTGGGCGAGGATGACGATAATAAGGGTAATACGAATAACTAACTATGTCTTGAACACTGCTGTGTGCTGGCACTGTCCTAAGTGCTTTCCTTGTATTGTTGTTACTCCATCCTCACAGTAACCCTAAGAAACAAACATTTATCGTTCCCATTCTGCAGATCAGGCAACTGAGGAAGTTAACTCACCTCAGGTCTCCTAGGAGGAAGTGTTCCAAACACAGGAAAACAATCGCATTATAATAGCTACTGTGTGTGGTTCTTGAGAACCCTGGCAGCATCTACGGAAGATGCGAGGATGGATTCACCCACTTTACAGATGGTGAAACTGAGGCCGGGCACGGAACACCGGGAAACAACGGAGGTAGTAAACGGAACAGGGATTGGAACCCACACGGTTTCCTCCAGAGGGAGATTCTCTGAGGTCTGACACCCTCAGGTGAGCACAGAAGCTGAGTAATGTGTGTCTGGAGTAATCAAAGGGCAAGGGGGCCCTCTGGAGAGGAGGGATGAGTGCCCCACCCCCAGAGCTGGGAGATTTGGGGCATTGTAAGTAGGAGACCCAGAGTCCTCACATCCTGCCAAAACCCGGGACACCCTCTCCTTCCCTACCCTCCTCTTCCACTTTGAAAGAATCTTAGAGCAGTGTCTTCTGCTTCTCTCAGGGGAAGTGAGCCATAAAGGTAATGGTTGGCCAGTCAGCTGATGCTGATTGAAGCCCAGAGAAGAGGGGCAGTTAGGGCCCGGGCACCACCCTGCCCAAGCATATCAGCATTTAGCCTGATATATGCAGTTAATTGAGACCAAAGAATCCTTTCTCTTCTGTTATCCAGGTAAATCCTAATAGCTAACAGCCCTTACTATGGACTGGATGTTACCGAAGCACTTTCCCCACGGGTGTTGGGTTCATTAATCCTCACGATAACCCTGTTTGATGATCCTGTTATTTTTTCAGTTGAGAAATGGGCTCAGAGAGCTTGAGGTAGCATGCCCCAGGTCACGGGGACCCTCAGCTGGCCTGTGCGCGGTAGGGCCCGAGTTGGTGCATGTGGATCTGGCTTAGAGAGAAAATCTCCATCGGGGAACCCATCTGGAAAAATAACATGAGGGCAGAGAGAGCGCCCAGAGGGGCTGCTGGGAAGGTAAGGTCCAGGATCAAGGGCCACCGAGCCTCCGTGAGGTCAGAACGGCCTCCCTGGCCTCCATGACCTCCCAGCCTGGGTGGGCGTATGGAGTGAGCACAAAGCCCTCCCCAGGCTCCCCAACTCCATTCCCTTAAAGGGACCATCAATGCCAGCAAGTCCATCGAGCTGTCAACCCACCCCCTTCCCCCCTTCCAGCCTTCACACACTCACAGCCCCAGCATAAAGTCCCCACGGACCTGACCCAGGAAGAAACGAAGCGCCAGAGAGGCACCTTCAAGAATCCAACCCTACCCAAGCTATGTCTGTCTGCTTCTGCTGCAGAACAGAAATGCTGCAAAAGCCAGAGAGGGAAAGGTTTGCATAAGTGGAGGCGGTGGCGTCTTCCCAGGTGCAGCGGTGGCTGCCCAGCCTTCCCAACTCCCTGAAACTTTCCACCGCCTTCCCTACATGCCTATGTCAAAAAGCAAACATTTCAAACGCCTTGGTGAGCTGAGGCCAGGCAAGAAAGAGGCAGGCAGGCAATGCTTCTCAAAGTTTGGGAAAGCATTTCAAGTGTGTGGTGCCAGCAGGCACTCGGGGGTGGCTCTGACCAGGGGGTCCCGCTGACCTGGAGTCTGTCCCCCACTCCCCAGCCACCCCTGGCCTGGCTGCACCCAAAGGCGTCCCTACTCTCTACTCATCCACTCCCACCACGCCCTGACCGACCCGGCACGAGCACGTGGTCCCGAGGACGCAGGCGCACATCCCCTGAGACGCCCGCCCCGTAAGGGCTCCCAGACCCCAGTGCATTCTACTTATTCGTCACGGGAGTCTCTTCTCGGTGTCACTCTCTCCACTCACCTCAGCTTTATGGTCATCAATAAATTTCCATTGGCCAACCTGGCCCAACACCCCGTCCAGATTTCTGGATTGGGGCTGGGGCTGAGGATGGAGGAGGCGGGTACTCGGCCACCGGGTACCTGGGAACTCTGCTCTGTGCTTTGAGTGAAGCTCACAAGCCTCTCCCAGGCCCAGAGGTGATCCCAACCCGCCCCCCCACCGCCAGGCAGTCTTGGGGTAAAGGGCAGGAGATGGACCTGGGAAGATTTATGAGCCAAATGCTGAAGTTCCCAGGACCCTGCATGTTCTTCTCCCACTAACTTCTGATATTCACTTCTTGCGAGTAGAGCAGGGTAGTGGGGATAAGCGAGGGCCCATCGCAGGAGCCGGGGATGCAGGAAAAAATATGCCCGCTGCCCTGAAATGCCCTTGCGCTCACCTGCTCATTTTAGATGAGAAGGCCAAGGCGAGGGAGGGAAGGACTTTGTTCACACAGCGAGATGTGGTCCTCTAACCCCTAGCCCACTGCTCCAGCAACTCGAGGATGCGTGGCGCTACCGATTTTGGCGTCCTCGAGGACAAGCCACTTGAACCAGAGCAGTGAGGGCTGCCGGGCCACAGACCCAAGACTGGCCGTGGGAGAAGCCCAACCTTCAGCCTCTCTCCCTGAAAGCAGTGAGTCTTACAAGAAGCATGGCTACTCCAGCTGCGGCCTCTCCAGGGCTAAGAACGACGTGCAGGATGCTCAAAGGCCACTGGGTCTCCTTGGCGGCCTTTATCTGTCAAAACTGGACCCTGGTTAGAGACACAGTCCACCCAGCCAAGGCCAGTCGGGGACGCAGGGTTATCTCTGTGAGAAACGGTCTCTGTTGTGGTGTTCGGGTCACTTCCATTTTATTTGCTGTATCTTTGAGACCTGCCCGGCTGTATCTTACTGGGTCAGGAAGAAACGTGGTTATCAGACGCAGCTTCACGCAAACTGCGTTCGGTGGACCACAGAGCCGCCTAAGCAAGGAGTCCCGGCAGACCTGCAATCCGGCCCTTCCAGCCCCGACCTCCTTTCCCCTTTTCCTGAAAGGCCCTGGGCCTCCCGAGGAGAGCGGCGGAGGAAGGAGCGGCGAGCGGATGGAGACGTGGAGCCGGGACGCCCCGCGCAGTCTCTGCGCGACGGGGGCAGACGCGTAGGGTGGCGCGAAGACCAGCAAGGCAGCCGGCGGCGCCTGGGCTCCGCGCTCAGTCCCGGCGTCCGGTCTTTCCCACTACCGCGGAGCAACGGACGCCCCAGGCCACTGAGCCCCGAAGCCTCTAGGGCTGCTGCAGGCCGGGGCTGAGCCTGGCTCCGAGCGCAGGGCCTCCCCCACCCCCACCCCACACGCGGCCGGCCTCCAGGCGCTTCCCGCACTCCCGGCCTCCTCGGCCCAGGGCCTGACTCGCCTCCATTCTGCCGCCTCCACAGGCCTGGATAACTCCTCCAACAGTCCCCAGGTGGCCACGTTCCCAGGGAAATGGAAGGGGCCCTCGCCGTGGCCTCCGTGAGCCACCCGCTCAGGTGAGCGGCCCACGCACAGCGGGGACTTCTTTAAGAGGCTTTCCCAAAGGTAGGAGACCCCAGCGCGGTGTCAAGGGCAGATCAGATCTCTGACTCCGTGGTTCCATTTCTCTCTCCACTGTTTTCCATGTGTCTCTGAGACCTCCTCTGAGTTCTAAATCTTAAGGTGGGGGCAGGCTTTCAGGGAGGACTCTGAAATACCTGGGGAAGCAGAAAGCCAGCTAGAACACTCTCCTCGAGGGAAGCAAAGTGAAACCCCAGTGCCCGAGTCCGCAGTGAGCGACCTGCAGCCTCATTCTGTAGCTCAGAGAATGGTCTCAGGGGTCTCTCCCTCCCTCTCTCTGGTGCATCCCACTCAACTGAGCACCAAGGACCCGGGGGCTCACCACTCCTATGGTCATGAAAAGGAATAAAATGCAATCTTTAAGTCTCAGCCAGGTGCCACCTCTGGGGCCACAGACTGAAAGAATCAGTGTTGCACATATGGGGGAAATTATTATGCTCAAACTTCCCCCGATTCGATTTCAGCATAACATAGAGACAAAATGCCATGTTAAAGACAACGTAACGCCCAGGTTACATTCAAGGCTACCGCATCCAGCAAGATCACCTTCTGGAAAAGCGTCATCTCCTGAAGTTAAGTTCACAGGAGCTGCGCTCTAGGCAAGGTACAGACTGCCTTCTCACCTGCTGGGCTGGGAAGCTAATTCCCAACTTGGAGCTCTGGACCCCAAAGTCACACACAGAGACCAAGAGGGGAGTTGCGTGTTTTGGTCAGTGAAACAGATAGTAAAGCCATCCCCCCTCCTACGCGCAGCCGCACCTCACAAAGGCTGCATGGCTATTTAAAATTTTAAGGACAAGGTATCAAAATTGAAAAGAAAAATAATCTGTTACTCAAGGTCCTGGGAAAGTTGACAAATTTAAAACTCTAAAAGCATTGTAAATTATTTTTGAAGTGCGACGAGGCTTTAAAATTTTTCACTGCAGTAGGGTAAACATTTAGAAATCAAATCCAGAAGTGAAGAGGTCAAAGATTCACCTCTGATCTGGTCACCGCCAGGGATGGTCATTAAATGGTACAGAATCAATCCCCTTTGGATTTCCGCCATCCGGGTTCAAATTCTTTTCTGGAGAACTATTAAAGTGGGGAAGGAAGTCCGTATTTTAGGAAACTGAGGAAAAGCAGGACTCCCCCTGGTTTGTTGTCAGCTAATGGAAAATGTTTATCCTCCTCTCCCTCACCTCCTAAACTGGAGATGGCTGGACACTGGGATGGAATGGCACTGTTTGTTTTGACTATTGGCATGTTTTTCTGCGTTTAACAAAATGCATTACAGCAAATGTCATTAAGGCTCACAGCCCTTCAGGCAGCAACGTCCAAGCAGGACTGTTTCTTGATTGCCTCAGTCAGGGTGGGATTCTGAATTAATCGAAAGCCTTTTGTGACACTGGCGGGACAACAGGGGAGTTCCCCCAGTCTTCTGTGATCATCTGTAGATGTCTACACATTTACCCACCTGTGTAACAAAAATAATCAAAACAGGTGGATTTGTGAACACACCTGGTTTTTAAAAATTCGAGAATACAAACACACTGTCCGGACTTTGGGCAGAAAAACAACATGGGTTTATTTTAAGGCAAGTACAACAATTAAGACCACATAAGACAAACACAGGTCAAGTTAAATTTTTAGTGTTTTTTTTTTTCTTTTAGGAATGCTGGGGGAGGAATCTACTATACAACACCATCACACTTTGTAAATAAAAAGTATCAGATACTTGACTTCTTTATCCGCCAACAACAACAAAAAATAAATTATTTTCTTGTTTTGTAAAAGACCTACAACTGGGAAAAGAATTATATCTCATAATTGTACAGGGGGGGAACCCCGCATAGGTTTCTTGAATTTTCACTTTGGCAGTTAGAAATGGTCGGGCAAGATGAGAAATTATCCAGTGAACTCAACTTTAAATATTATATTAATGGCTCTGAAAAACAACAAAAAAATAGCCTGATTACAAATCCACACATTTGTACAGCACGGTTAGAGAAATTTAAAATTACACACAGCACATACATAATCTATAGAGACCCCCATAGACCTATGGGGGTCTCTACAGAGAATCATTACTGGATCGCTATGGGATTTGGTCCATAAGTTATAATTTTTGAAACCCCGAGTGGAGCGGTGAGCACAGCCATCCTGGAAGGGGAGGGGGATTTAAAAATCATTATTCATTTCGTTGGGCCGCGTCCCTGTACTGGGGCCTCTTGGGATCTCAGAAACGGGGCGGCGAATTAAAGTTACCTGCAACTTCGCAGAGGGCTGAGGCTGGCGCGCGCGCTCTGTGCTCCCGGGTCTGCGGAAAAAGCGGTGGGCAAGTTTGGGTTCTTTTTGCGTCTCCGCAGCCTGAACTGTTTGAGAGGGTCGCGTCTGGGAGGCGAAGCCAGAGCGGGCCAGGGCAGAGGAGGGCCGGGGCAGGTCAGTATTTCGTGCAGTCATAGGAATATGGAGCTGCGTGGCGGTAGAGAGAAGGCGTAGATCTGTAGGGCAGCTGACAGCTCGCGTTGCTGCTCACCTGGGGTTCCCCGAGGGTCGAGTTCTCAATCCCCAGCCGGTGGGAGTTGAACATCTCCCTGACGTTAGGGAAAGTCTGCTGCTGGGCTGCGAACGTGTGGCCGGAGAGGTGGTTGAGGTCCCCGCTGTGGTTCAGATACCAGGACGCCGCCTGGGCCGCGGCGGCCCCGGGCTGCGGCGCCGGCTGGGGCTGGGGAGCCGGCGGGGGCGGCGGCGCCTGCGGGTGGTGGTGGCCGTGATGCTGGTGGTGGTGGCCGGCGGCGGCGAGCGCGCCCTCCTGGCCGGCGGCGAGGTTGAGGGCGCTCAGGGGCGACGTGGGGCCGCTCGGGTGGTCCGAGAGGGCCTCGTCCAGCGCGGGCGGGACGCACATGTGCGCCGGCCGCTCGGCCCCGGTGTACAGGCTCATGGCGCGCATGCTGCACTGGTAGCCCCCGGCGCCCGCAGCCTCCAGGCCCTGCGCGCACGGCTGGCCGTAGGCGGCCGCGGGCGGCGCGGCGGCGTAGGGCAGAGCCAGCGGCGGCACCACCAGGCCCGCGCGCCCGGCCGCGGGGCTCAGCTCGCCGCCCGGCGGCGACGTTCGCAGCGTCATGATATTCTCCACGCTGAAGCCGGGCAGCCCGTTGGGCGCGCCTGCGTGGTGCTCCGGCAGCGAGCCGTCGGGGGAGCCGGCGGGCGTAGAGGCCGCGCTGCGTGGGCTGCCCTGCAGCGCACTCTCGGGGCTCAGCGTCTCCACCTTGGTGATGACCGGCAGCGCCGGCGACGCCGCCTCGCTCTTGATCACCACCTTCTTCTCGGCCTCCTTGGGGGCGTCCGCTAGTGGGGGGGCGGCCGGGGCGCCCTTGGACGCCGCCGGGGGCGGCTCCTTGAGGTGGGCCCGCTCCTCCTTCTCCTTGGGCACGTCCTTCTTCTTGAAGCGCCGCCGGCGCCGCAGGAAGCTGCCGTTCTCGAACATGTTGTAGGAGTCCGGGTCCAGGGTCCAGTAGCTGCCCTTGCCAGGTTTCTTGTCGTCGCGGGGGACCTTGACGAAGCACTCGTTGAGCGAGAGGTTGTGGCGGATGCTGTTCTGCCAGCCCTGCTTGTTCTCCCGGTAGAAGGGAAAGCGATCCATGATGAACTGGTAGATGCCGTTCAGGGTGATCTTCTTCTCGGGCGCGTTCTGGATCGCCATGGTTATGAGCGCGATGTAGCTGTAGGGCGGCTTCACGAGGTCCTTGGGCGCCGCGGGCTGGTGGTGGTGGTAGGGCGCGTAGGAGCGGCCCATGCCCGCGCCGTACTGCTCCGGGTGCCCCGAGTAGACACCCATGGGGCTGGCCATGCCTCCGTAGCTGCCCGCCGCCCGGTAGTAATTCTGCTCGCTCAAGTAGGGCACCACTCCCAGGGCGTTGGGGTCGGACACAGAGTAGCGCGCCTGCATGCTGCGTCCGAGACGGCTAGCCACCGCCTGCGCGCACGGACCGCGAGAAAGGCCCTACGAGAGCGAGCGCGAGCGAGAGAGCGAGACAGGGAGGAAGGGAGCCGGCGGGGGGAGCCCCGGGCGCCTAGAAGCCTCAGGGGTGAGCTGGAGGAGGCGCCGGGAAGGGGCGCCCGCCTTTGGGCCGGGAAGGGCGCTCTCTTTCAGCGGACCGGGCGGAGCAGCATCCTGGAGAGCGCGCCCGGGCGAACACAGCGCCGGCCCCCGCTCGCTCGCACGCTCGCTCTCGGGACTCGGCGGGTGGCAGCCCGGGCGGGCGGCCGGGGACGGAGCGGAGACGCCGCGCGCGCGGTGGACCAAGGCTGGCCCCTCGGTCCGCGTCAGGAAGGGGAAGGCGACTCTCCAAGCGCCCCCAGCAAATCGGCAGCCCTGAGGGTCGGAGAGCCGGGTTCCAGAGTGCTACCCTGCCGAGCCCGGAAAAAGAGGCGAAGTCCCTTTTAGGGAATGGGAAAAGTTTCAAAAGTCTTCTTGCTGAAAGCGAGTTTTTACTTTCCTCCAGCCACGCCCCCTCCGGGAACTTTGGACCAATAACCCGGCCGCTGTGGGGACTTGGCACCAATCGGGACGAGGAGCGCCGGAATCCGTCGGCTCTAAGACCCAGCCGCGCAAAACCAGACTTCTGCAGCTCAGTCTTAACTTGAAAAGATTTTTTAAAAAGTTGTATCTTATTAAAGTTTATTTTATTTATCACATTTTGGTTAATGGGCCCACGTGCCCAGAGCAAAAGAAAAAAACAAAAAAACCCCGACGCTCCTTCGCAGATAAAAGTCAGTTTGAGATATAAAATAGAATTGATTAATGTAGTCCAGTATCTCCCCAAAGACCTTGTAAGTAGCAAAGAACCTGGGACTATTTTTCTTATTAATGAGTGATGAAGAAAATAATTAGATTTCCTAATTATCGGGGTCCAGGTGTAATGGCTTCCAAGTAAACGTGCTGGACTGGAATGGAGGAGCCTCCGCTGTATGTTGTCGTTATTTAAGCAAATAATTAATAATCAACGGGAAGTTTCCAGATTCAGGGCAGTCAAGAATAACCTATAAAGGTTTTAGAGGCAAATTATAGAAACCGAGTGCCCCTCACCCCAACCTGAGGAGGCAGGCCGAGGCGTCTATAGGGGAAAGGCGAAGTGGGGAAAGTAGCGACATCTTGACAATATAATCCTCTAAATTCGCCGTGGATTCAGTAAATCATCCACGACATCGGGAGCCGTTTTGTGGGGTTTGGGGAAGAGAGTGAAATAATTCTGTTCATTTCCCCCTTTCCCCTCCCGCGTAGACGCTTGCAGCCCACCAACTCCAGCTTCGCAGCGTGTCTCCCTTTTCCCAGAGATAAATTCCCTTTGACAGGCTGACTCCCGCGCTCCCCGAAGATGGGAACAATGCACCAGCCACCCGGCCCCGGGAAAGCCGGGTTCCTCTGCGCGCGAGGAGAAACCCGAGCCGCACCCCGCGCCCTGCACTCTGAGCCCTGCGCTCCGCGCTCTGCGCTCCGCTGGGGCTTCGCGCTGGACGCGCGTCCGTAGAGCGGGTTCCCGACCGGCGTCCCGCCGGCTGGAACCCACAACCCTGGGCGCAGCTCTTGCTTCCAGTTCCTGGAGAAGCCCCTTGGGATTCTCCAAGTTAACTTTCTGTATTTCAGTCTTTTCTGTTTGGCTGTTGTTTGATAAGGTGGTTTGGGCACTGGGGCTCCGCGAGAGGATGCGGTAAGCGGTTGCAAACGGTTAAAGACACCTCCGGAGACAGTATTATTCGGGATATCGACCTGGAGCGACTCGGAGATCCTCGCCCTTCAAAGCTTTCTCCTTCTCTCTAGGAGTCCCAGAAAGTTTGTTTATTTGTGGACTGAGTATTTATTTCTTCAACACCTCGAATAATCAGGTCCCCCTCCGCTCCCTTCCCCGAAGGGGCAGGACATCTATAAGACGGGCTAAATGCTGGTCAGAATTCTTCTGGAAGTTGTCGGTCTGGTTGGGAAGGGAAGAAGACTTCGGATAAAACTTTTGTATTTCGGGATTCCTTTTCCCCTCCTCACTCTCCCATCAGTTGTTTATTAGATTCCCAGGAAAAGGGTTTGAGAGAATCTACGGTCAGTCTTATCTTTGGGGGAGGTGAGTAGAACGCATTGGGGATACTTCATTCATTTTCAATAACAGAACAAAAGAAAAACATTTATATGCATTATCTTTGAATGGTATTATCTCCTGATAAATTCAAAATCAAAGGGAAAGTACAAAATAGTTTCCTATTACCTCGAATATTCTGCTTCTGAGACATTCGCTATATTTTTTTATGGGTGCTCTGGGTTCTTTCTCTAACTTGATTTTTTGGGGGGCAACGAAGTAAAATAAACTGCCCAGTCCTCAGCTCACAGGTGAATGGTTTGAGCGTTCTCTGCAACCCTCCAACTCCCACTACAACTTTATTATTTTTTCATACCTCTAGTATTTTCACATCCATTAAAAAAAAACCTCTAGCAAAAAGTGTCTTTCTCCTGGAGTACGTGACAGGCAGCCCGAGTTCCCACAATTTTACTGGAAATGCAAACTATTGATCAAGAAACACTCCTCAGTCTGTAGACTTCCTGGAGGAATATTATTTACTCTGCTTTTACGAGGTGCTTTAAGAAAAAAAACCTTATCACAGCACAGGGCAAAAACCAAAATAGCTAAGGACCACGGAAAAAAAAATCCCAAAATGTCAGTTTCTGCCTGAGTTTATATTTACAAGGGTGTCCAGGTTTAAACCAATGACATCTGAAAAGAACTAGGCTGAATGGCCTAAATTATCCCCCCCCCCCCAAAAAAAAAGAGTGGGATGGGAGGGGAAAAAATCCTTATAATCAAGACAGAAAAGGTGAGAGAGACATTTTCCTTTGCCCCTGGAATTAGGTTTCTTCTCCGCTCGGTAGGACTCCGGGAGAGATGTTTGTTCAGGTTATTAAAACAACACCTTCCACACACCTGGACTTTGCAAAAACCATGTTTCCGATCTTTTCTTTTTCCTGCCAAGGTATTTTGGATTGGGGGCTGCTGATTTCTTCCTTTCTTGACCTTGCTGTCAGTGAGCAGAAAGCCAAATCGGGCCCCAGAGAGCCCTGTGCATTAGTAGAATAATAAGCGACGATAAAAGCAGAAGATATTCAGGTCACTCCCCCACCCCCGGCCCCGCGCCCCACCGCACAGAGTCCTTGCCTGGGCGCCGCGGGCTCCTGCACCTGGAGGCGGCTCGGGCGGACCTGTGGTGTTGGCGCCACCTTGAGGCCCATCAGGGAACTACTCTTGAAATAGTGGGGCGGGGTGGGGTGGGGTGAAACTCAACCATTCTGGTTACAATGGAGGTGCTGACACCTTATGGATGCACCTTAGCATTGCATGGCAGGAATAAAGTTCAAAATCTCTGAGAGAAAGGTAAATAAACTGTGCGCGGCGAGTCGATCAAGAAAATACAAAACATTTTCCATAGCTTTGCGATGTGTCAAGAACATGATGTGTTGGAAAACAGAAGTGTCTTTGAAACTGCTTGGGGAGCAAGAAATCCCCTCTAGGGAGACTCGCTGAGGTTTTAAGCAAATAAAACCTGCGCCTCTTAGGTGTCTACAAGTCTGGCTATATTCTTGCTAGAGTTGTTAACAAATTGCTCTCCTCGTGTCTTCCCAGGACAGCTGTCTTTCTGCCCGATGTGTGGCGTGAGTTTCAGGGAACTCATCAAAAATGTTTGGGCTGCATGTGTGTGCCTGACATTGGCTTTAACAACCCTTAACTTTAACCAAAGTTAAGGGAGACTTACAACACCTCTGCAGCCGCTTCTGCTTTTGAGGAACAACAGATTAGACAAGTGAAAGGATTTTTGTGTCCCTCCTCACTATTTTCAATACATTTCTCTCCTGGGCTCACGAGGTTTTAGGGAAAGGGACCAGAAATGAGAGCAGTCTCAGTCTTCCAAAAGCTACTTGGGATCTGATGAACCATCGAGTTCATCAGAACCAATGCTGCTTCTTAGAAATCCATTGCAATCCAGCTCCTAGAAATTTTTTCCAGGACAAAAAGTGTGTCCCTGATGAAAACTGTCCAAACCACCGTTCACAAATGGTAGCACCATAAACAACAAAATAACAGGGGTAAGGACTGTTCTTGGTTAAAAGATTAAAGAAACTGAACAGCTAAATGCAATATTTAATCCTAGATGGAGGAAATTTTTTAAAAACACTAATAGAGGAGAATACCTGGGGAAGTTTGAATATCACGTGTGTATTAGGTAATAATCTTTTATCAAGGTTAAAATTCTTGAGTGTGAAAATTATATGTGGTCAAGTAAGAACATGTCTTGTTTTTAAAAGATGCATGTCAAAATATTTAGAGCTGATATTCATCATCTCTGCCACTTTTAAAAGATTCAACCAAGGGGGAGGGTGTGGACAGAGAGGAGAAGGAAAGAGAAAGTTATCTAAAATGAGGACAATTGCTGAACCCATGGTATGTGGGTATTCATTGTTTATTGGTCTTGCAATTTCTAAGTTTGAAATTTTTCAAAATTAAAAAAAAAGATTGGGAGAAAACCATCTTTGTTACTCTGGAAATTTAAAAAGGGATGTGACACAGAGCAAACATCTTTCCATGGAAGGAAATTAGGATTTCCGTATTGCAAACACTAATGTAGGGGCCTAATTTGACCCCCAATGTCCCCTCTCCTTGTGTTCTGGAAGTTTCTGGAAAACAATCTTGAACAACCATGGAATTTATCACATTAACTTGCGGTTGTTTGAAAAAAATATCAACCAAACGCTGATTGTCTAAGGAGCTTATCTATCTGTATAATTCAAGCATCACCACAATTAATACCATCAAAATTGTAAGAAATCCAGTAGAGTACTGTAGATGTTTCTGAAACAGAATATTAAAGATATACATATGTTTCTTCTTAAAGAGAGTCAGTTGCATACCTCTTTCTGCTGCCCGTTTCATGCCAGTTCTATACAGTTGCCCTTATGCATGTTGCTATGCAATGGGTTGGCTTACACAGTGTATCAGTCAGTTGAGGCTGATGTATGCTCCAGTAACAAACAACCCAAGTCTCACTGACTTCATCTTGAGCCAACCCCAGCTGGGTGTCACTCAGGAGCCTGGGTTTTCCAAGGCTGCCCCTCCTGTCACCTTGGCAGGGGCAGGAGAGGCAGATTCTGCCCTGGGAATTAAGTGTCCAAGTGACACATGGCACTTCCATTCACAACTCATTGGCCTGAACAGATCATGTGGCCCCCAACACACCCCTGGGGCAGGGAGTTCAGTCTTCCCTGTGCCCAGGCAGATGGGTGAGCTGACTTTTGTTTAGCAGTCTCATGTCTGCCACACATGTCCTACCTCTCCAGGCAGCCGGTGACTCTGTCTTGTTTCTCTCTGCAGCCCCAGTGCCTTGCAGGGTACCTCGGGGCATAGTAGTGCACAAGAAGTGTTTATTGAACGAATGTATGACTTGTCCAAGACTTTCCTCCCTAATAAATAAGGGAAAATATAACGCATGCATACTGTGTGCCAAGATGTTCTGCCTGTGACATCTCATTTCATCCTCTTTTGGGGTAGGTACTGTTAATATCACCATTTTACAGGGGAGGAACCTTAGGTTTAGAGATCTTAAGTAACCACAAATTTTCAGCTACAAGTGAGAGAATCAGGATCTCTTAACCCATTAATTTGCTGCCTTTTTAAGATTAGGGTTAGCGTCTTGGAAATTAGAGTCAACTTAAAACGTTAAAATACAAACTTCTATATAAATAAAAAGTCTATATGGAAACATACATTTATGTAATTTTATAACTATATATACACAGTCAATAGCGTATGCACGAAGGCATGACTTCTGAACACATGACTCAATGTCTATGAAATTTTAGCTTCTTATACCACCACCTTGCAAGCCTAATTAACCCGGTAGGGTAAAAGGATTCATTATCAGAGCCTGCAAGAAGCGACTGCTCTCTGGGAGGTGCAGACAGGGCTTTGATTTTTGGACAGGGCAGGGAGAGAAAGAGGTGAGGAGGCTATATGTTTTTCACCGAATTTGCAGACTGTGGGATGTGTGTTCTGAGCCCCAGAGAATACACCAGACTTGGAATCACCATCCTGCCTGAAAGTGACCACCGGGTCTCACGGTGACGATAAGCAAGGGAGGCCCTAGGGGGCCTGTAAAGGACCGAATGAAGCAGAGCGGCTCCCCAGGGGGAAGGGAATCTTCTAGCTTCTCGGGAGCCAGCCTTTTTTATTAGAATTATTTATTTATTTAGCACTTTAGGAGGGGTGTGTGTGTGTGTGTGTGTGTGTGTGTGTGTGTGTGTGTAGATGATGCAGGGGGAAGTCAGGAAACAGAAAATAAACTGTGGCATTTAACGTTTGTAGGGTCTCACAGGAGAGGGATCGCGGCATGGAGGAGCAATCCAGGCCGGCTTCCCGGAGTAGGGGGCCTCTGGGGAATAGAAGAGGAGGTAGCTGTGTTTGAATTGGCAGTGGGCTCCGACAGGCCAGGGGTTGTTCACAGCGCCCGGCAAACGCGCGTCGGAGCAGGGCCTCTGTGCTTGGCCTGCTCGGAGAACAAACCCTCGGGCCCCACGCCCACCTCCCTTCGCAAGGCCCGCGGAGCCGCATGCGCATGCGCGCCGCGGAACGTTCCCACCAGGCCTCCGCGGCTACGCCACCGCCCGCACCCCCACCCCAGGCCAGTGCGCAGGCGCTTGGAGGGCGCGCGCAGGTGTCGTCACTTGGTGCCGGACTCCGCCGGGTGAGGTGTCGCGCACTGACGGCGTTGCCAATGGAGCCGAGGGCGGGTGAGGGGCCGCCGGAGGGACCACCTGAGAGACGGGCGGGGAGGCGGAGGGGCCGCTGAGAGACAGGCGTGGACGCGGAGGGGTCCCCGGGGATTGGGCAGACGGGACGTGGAGGGGCGGGCGGGGTCCCAGAGGGGTCGGAGCCGGTGGCGGGGTCGAACCTGCGGCGGGTTGGGACCCGGATACCCGACACTGTCAGTGGAGCAGGTGGGAAGAGGAAGGGAGACCATCTTCTGGGTACGTGGTACTGTCTGTGCGTCCCCGTGAGATGTGTGTCTCCCGTATCACGTCCTCTTTACAGTAAGCAGGAGAAACGGAGGCTCACAGCTGCTGGCAGGGGCACGACTGGAAGCCAGTTTAACCTAAACGCTGGGGTGCTGCATTACAGACTCTTAACGGATGGTTTCCAAGACCTAGGCTGTCCCAGGCCCTTCCCTAGGCCGGGGAGGCTCGCCCCAGAGCCCCTGAGCTTTGGTTATTCATTGCAGAATTGCCTGGCAAAGGTGTTACTAAGGCCGTTGGCGCCCCAGGGTCTGTTAAAGCCCGGTTCGACAACCCTCCTCCCTGACGGTCTGGGTAGCATGGAAACAGCACAGTTCAGTGGGATGGTGACAAAGGCCTTTGGAGATGCCAGGAGTGCCCTCAGGGCTAGAGATAGAAGGGACGAGACCCAGGCTGACCTGTTGGGCAGTTACGGAGCAGGGTTCATGCATTTCTCACATTAATATACGTCGCCTTTTATTATTCTAATTATTTCCCATGTTTTGGTAACTTCCCAAGGGCAAGAACCTGCCCTTTTATTCTCTCCCTCCCCTTGCAATTAGCCCACTGCTTTCTAAATGGGAGTCACTGGGATGTTTGTGATTTATTGACTGTGGAGCAAGGGCCCCAATGCCTCCACCTCTTGTGTCCCACACGGCACTGTGCACGGTGTTGGGGATGTTATTGGATGTCTGGGTTTTTAGTGAAAGTGATAAATATAGTAGCCTTTTAATAGTTGTGTCGATGTAATGTTTCCGTTTGAAAAAACAAGCAGTGAGCGTGCTCTGGGTTCCTCAACGGGGGAGGGTCCTAAAGGAGGGACGTCTGTCTGTGACCGAGCACTCAGAATACTTTCTGGGGGAGGTGGCGTCTCAGCTAGGCCTGAAGGGACAGGAAGCGGAGAACCTGGGAGGGGAGGGGAGGAGAGGAGGTACAAAGGCCTGAAAAAGACAGGGGGACAGGTGTGTGGGGCTAGGGACCGACATGGTTGGGCCACTTTTTGAATTCGATGTGAGAGTGTCAGGAGATGAGGCCGAAGTGGCCGGCAGAGCTCTGCAACTCATTCCACACCCTGTGCCAGGGATCCTCGGGGCACTGGAACAGCATGGAGGGGAGGCTTCCTGGAGGTGGTGCCGAAGCTGGGCCTTGGAGAGTGAGGGTTTGCCTGAGGGACAGGGAGTAGAACAGACTTTCCAGCAGAGACCAGCAAATGCAGAGCTCCCAGCAGGAAAGAACAAGCCAAGTGCTGGAAACTGCCCGCATGGCCCTACCCAGGCCCACGGTAGCGTAGTCTCGGCCTGCGTCCGTGGAGGTGCGTGTACGCTCGAATCTGCATTCTTGATTGCTGCAGTGGTTCAGAAGCACAGCTAGGGTCAAGAGGCACCAGCAGTGTTTGCAGCAAGTCCAGGAGGCTCTGGGGCCTGGCTGTGAAGGGCCTGGTATGGCTGCTGTTCCAGGGGAATCTGTGTCTAGCCTGTGGGCCTAAGCAGTGGAAACCTTTGGCTCTGGCCCTGAACACCTTGAAACTACACGTAGGGGTTTAACAAACGGCTGTAAGATGGGCAAGGGCTGTAAGGCATACATCAGTAACAAGGTTGGAGACCACCTGTTGCCCATAAGTCTTGAGTAAAATTTGACCTGCCCCCATCGTGGAAAACTGTGCAACTGTAGAAAAGGATGAGGGTGCTTTTGTGTACCATATGGACCAGTCCGCAGGATAGTAAGTACATAGCAGAGTTGAAAGCAGTACGTGTAGCTCCGTGTATATAGCACACCCTCTTAGGGAAGGAGGATGAGGGCAAGAATGGAGTGTCTCCAGGGAGAAGTCTGAGATGCCTGGGGAAGAATTCACTAGAACAAACAGGTGCACTGATTGCCTTGGGGGAAGGGACCTGGTACTCAGCAGACCTTGAGGAGAGAGGCTCTTCCTCATAGATGCCTTTGTATGTTTTAAAGCTCCATTTACAAAAGAATTAAGCTTTTACAATGTACTTTATTCGCAAGACTCAAAGCCACACAATTCCTAAATGTTTATGGCTAGAAGCCAGCTGCCAGCCACATCCCACCCCCCAGGGTGGTGGCTCCCAGCTCTCTGGGCTGCCCCCTTGTGTCACTTTTGAGCAGCCTCCACTCCAGCAGGGGAGACTGAGGACTTGAGAGGTTGAACCTGCCCCTGTTTCCTGCCTGGGTGATGAGAGGTGCCCCGTCACACCAAAGTGATCTGAAACAGACTTCTGTATGAGTGCAGGGATATCCTTTCGGACAAAGAAAAACAAAAATTCAGTGACTATTTTAAAGTTGTTTATATGAATGTGCTGATTTTATTTTTTCCTGCTTAACTGGAAACTGCTTTTCATGGTTCTCCGTTGCAGGAGGGGCACGTGGTTGGTGCGGATTTTCTTAGGACTTTCCCAGTCACGTCATTAAGGAATATTTGTTGCCTAAAAATCCATTACCAAAGTGAGGTCTAGAATAAAGATTCCCGCAATAGGGGGGGTTGTAGTTGGTAATCCAGAATAGTAGCTGGGTTACGAGTCACTTAGGTCTGAGAGAAGCAAACAGGACTTACAGCAGGAGTGAAGTAACCACAGCTGTCTCAAGACCGATAGACTGAGATCACAGAGACTTAACTGAACAGAACTGGTATCTCCGCGTGAGGGGTTAGGAATGCTTGGGTCCATGGCTTGGCTTGCGTTTCTTCTCCCGCCGCTACAGGTTCATAGAACTAGCTTAATTAAACACTTGGGTTACGTTGAATTTACACTGTGTTTGGACTGTGGCAGTTTATCGAGGTGTAAAAACTTAGCACTGACCCTAGTTTTTCGACGTAGGGACCAGAAGCCCTAGGGCCTGTCTGGCGGGGCAGAGCTGGGGGTGCGGCGGGAGCGGGCGAGCGCCGGGCCCTGGGACTGCTGCGCTGTGGGCTTCCTGTCTGTGGGTTTATCAGTCACACCCTTTACTGCCATAGGTGTTTCCAAACAGGACATTCGTGAGCAGATTTGGGACTACATGGAGGCGCGAAATTTAGCTGATTTTCCCCGGCCTGTTCATCACAGGATTCCCAACTTCAAGGTACTGAAGCCTTCTGGAGCGTTCACAATGAAAGCAGGATACCCCTAAATGAGTAACTGGTAATGCAGTCACCTTCCTGCTTCGCAGTGGATTTGAGCTCCGTGAACAGTGAGTGGTGTGAAGTCTGAACCAGCTGGCCGGGGTGTTTTTATGCTTTGAGATGTCCTTCCTCATGTTACTTAACCTTCACTCTCGAGCACCTCTTGCCTTTCTGTGCGGGGGTGGTGGGTGGGTCGCATCTTGCCGTGAGGAGGGGCTAAGGCTGCTGTTCCCCGTTTGGTACAGAGTGAAATGTTTCTCCTGGCTGGAAGCATTCGCTTGTTGTGGTGCCTTTTCACACAGTTGGCTCCTAAGGAGTGACGTGCTCTGAGAGGGAGCCCCAGCCAGCGAGGCTGGCTTCTCAGCCCTTTCTACCTGGCTGCTTCCTTAGACATTTCTCGGGTGACCCCAGACCTGGTCTCAGAATCGGCCCCCGCGCCTGTCTGGGGGAGATGCTGGAGCATCAGGCTGAGGGTGGCCCAGGGTGGTGGCCTCTTAGTAACGTGCACTTGCATTTAAAAACAGGGTGCTTCTCGGGCCGCTGAGCATTTCCCACGTTTGCAGGCGTTCAAAATGGCCAGAACCATTAAAGTCAACCCTGACGCACCCCAGAAAAATGCCCGCTTCCTCGTCCTCAACGTAAGTGCCCCTCTGTCTATCTGCCTAACCAGGGCTCTTATCTGGCTTGCCAAAACATCAAAGACCTCGCGGTTTTTGCCAGAACGCAGGAGGTTAAAGTGGACCCTGATAAACCGCTGGAAGGCGTCCGGCTGCTGGCGCTGCAGGTAATCCCATTCCCTGAGCCTGAGCCCTGGCTACGGAGCGGCCCACCTTCCCCAAGGGGCTGGCAAATGTGCACAGTCCCACATTTGGAAAGATGGTGCTTCTGACTCCCTCCAGTGCAGAATGTGTCCTTGGAGTTGTTTTTTCCGGGACGGTCCAGAACTCTCCCCTTGTCTGTCGGTCTAGAAGTCCTGAACATCTCTGAATTAAAAGAGAAAAGACTTTGAAACCATGACCTTGAGGCATCGCAGTTCTAACGTACGCCTCCAGAAGCGGACGATTGCAGTATATTTCATCTGCTACATTTGTAATACCATAATTCTTCGAGACTTGATAACCCATGAGTAAGAGATCTGACATGAGTCCCCAGAATATATGAACTAGAACAGTGTTTCTTAACGTAGATAGAATAGGCCCCTCTTCAAGAAGGAAAATTCCCCCAGGGTTGCTTCAACTTATTATAATTTAATAAGTATAAACATAAAACTTGATATAAATTCCAAGGCTCAGGGTCTTATGTGACTGTAAAACCAAAGTAAGCATGTAAATTACATACAAACAAAACTGTGACAGCAGTAAAGTTCAGATAGCATCGCTCATTGAAGGTAACGGGGGACGTTTTGCCGAAACAAAACACCGTCACAGTGAGTGTAGTGCTGGGGTGGCAGGGTGGGGTCTGTGGGATCCTGCTGTGCGCCACCAGGCCTCGGGCGCCGACTCAGTTTCCCTACAACTCCTGAGACTCCTCGATCTGCGGGCGCCTTTCATCCTGTGTGGGAAAGTGCATACCTCGGCAGGCAGGGATGGCGTGATGCCTACGGCCGCAGATCACACCTGCGGGCACAGCTTCCCAGGCTTGACCCCAGACCTTCATTCGGTTCTAGAACCTGTTCACAATAAGCGCCCTGATGGAGCTTTGAGATCCCTGGCCGTAAGTCAGCACCCCTGAGGAGCTTTGGAGACTCTTGCCAGTGTCCGCTTCTGAGTCAGGCTCGAGTGGAACTGTGCACTGCTGAGTCTCAGAGCCCCCCGGGCACTCTGGCATACAGCCGGGGGGTGATCAGGGTAGTATGCAGTGTACCAGGATCTGGGGACTACAAATAAAGCCACCCACCCCTGTCACACTCAAAAGGAGAGTAGCACGTACTCGCTGCTGAAATACTCTTCTCGGGGTTGAAAACCTTTTTTTTAATAAGCCAAACTGTGTTTTTATAGGTCTTTTGTTGGTCTCAGGCTGTCATCTCCTGCACAAAAAGCAAAACGGGTGGTTTTTTACATGAAGGAGTTTATAAATGTTAGGATTGCCTCATGGCCCACCCTGAATAACCTGCAACGGTGTCCTTGGGCCTCGTTGCTCCAACTTGCTTGCGTATCGGGATTACCGGCTGCGCTTGTCAAAGCCGGTTGCTGGGCCCCACGGGGCTTCTGATCACTTCTGACGGGTGTCCAGGGGCTGCTGATGCTGCTGGCCGGGGCCCCCACTTTGAAAACCCCTGCCCTGGGGCTCGCAGTAGGTATTTGAGAACTAAGTAGAAGAAGACGGTTATCAACACAGGTCAATATAAAATACTAATTGTAATGAGCACTGATCTCTCAGACTGGGAGTTATTGAGCAGCAAACTAGATATAAGTGCTTGACGGGGTCATGTTTTCAGTGTGGCTGCGTAATGCCAGCTTCAAGATAAAACATCCCTGTACCTAGATAGTGCTTAATGCTGGGAGCAGAAGGCCCAGGAAGGTCGTCAGGATTTGCATTGTCATTTTCACCTGTAAGCACCGTGAATGGCAAGTAGAGTCGAGTCAGCGAGTTTCACAAACCCCTGCCCCTGTATTCTGAGGCGGGGTGGTGCAGCTGCTCTAAGTAAAATGGGCCCCCTGTGTTACTCACTTGGGTTTGCAAAACAACTCATCTCCTTGGCACACACCCCAAAATGCAGGTAATACTAACTTGCTTCTGTTCCTGAAATGTTAGAGGTATACACGAGAAAGTTCCCATCTTAAATTTTGTAATTTATTGATTGTCTTTTCTTTTAAAAGAGCAAAAAAACACTGTTGGTTCCAACACCACGACTGAGAACGGGGTTGTTTAATAAGATCACACCACCCCCCGGGGCAACCAAAGACGTCTTGAGAAAATGTGCCACCTCTCAGGTAAGTGTGAAAAGCAGCACCGGCCACAGGGAAGAGCCCACTCAGCCGTGGCTTCTGGTGAGTTAGAACAGTGTCAACGCGCCAGAGCTGAAATCTGTGTTTAACAAAGCCAAATGAAGAGTGACGTTAAGTATTCAGCAGTCTCGTCATTACCGGAGCCAAGCAGAAAAGCTGCCTGAAACTCGGTTTTTCTCTTGCGCTGAGCTGAGACATAGTAAATTCCCCCGTTAATTAAGAAAAGGGAAAGCCAGTTTTCCAGTACTCTGACGCCCTCTGGTGTTAACTTTGGATGCCGTTCAGATGCCACCAGAGCAAATGGGGACACAGGGTAGAATCTCCAAAATATGTTCAACCGGAAATTGCCTCAGCAAGTGCTAAAGTAATAATGGCTTTAGTGATTTAGCAGTCTGATTTTCTTCACTACCTCACGACGCCATAAAACCCGTGTGTAAACGTCACATTAGACCGCCTTATCATGGAACTTGTCTAGTATTTTAGAGGTGAAGCAATAGGATCTGGTGACCCTTCAGAGTTCTTGAGTTGACCCCAGGTCATTTGATTCCTAATCCGGTGGGAAGAAGAAATAGGGTATCAAGATATTCCTTTTAAAAAGGGATTTTCCACTCAAGTCTAGTGTATAAAAACTGAATGCTTTATCGCTATCTATTGATAACCTGTCTTATTGCAAAAACAGAATTTGATGTGGCATACAAAAATATATATAATAAAGTAAGATAATAAAATACATGTAGGAAAAAGAACAAAGGGAAAATAAATGCAGAAAAATAGGAGATAACCCTGGTTCTGGTCAATGTTCAAAGTGCCCACCCCGTGATCCTTTGCAGTTGGCGGTTGTGGCCACAGATCTGAGCCCATACTTCCGTGAGCTGGCAGGGAATGTGATCTGTTATAATTCGTAGGTTCCGGACAGTAAGAGCAGCCCCTTTCCACGTATTGAGGTCCAGGTCAGACATGGCCGTGGTGCTGGTGTACTGGTCTGTGTCACCCTTAACAGCATCCCACTCCCCTCCGGAGGGTGACCGGCATGGCGCTCGTTGCCAGGAGGCCCTGTGAAGTGCCGGCACTGGCTGGTCCCGGCCAGGGTAAAGCCAGACCAGCTCTGACAACCGAGCTTGCGTACAGATTGAACTGTGTTTGGGCTCTGTTATATCATGCGATACCAGATGGAAATCAGAGATCCAGGGCCATGAACCTCAGAATGACAGAGCGCAGGTAGAAAAAAACCAAAGATTTTTGTTTTCTTTGTGGCAGAGGAAAAATGGCAAAGGAGAGGGAGAGACTCTTAAAGCCACGTCTAACGCAGATGCAAATTTAGTACGATTATTATTTAGGTTGCCAAAGCTTAGTGGTGAAACGCCACCACCGTGCATATCACTGTAGGAGACTGTGATGTAGCCTTACTTCTTGGCAGATAAGACTCTGAGTTTGTCCCTCAGCCCCCTGCCACGGCCACACCCCAGCCACCTGTGTGTGCCATCGTGGTCTTTGTATTTACTCTTTGACTCAGGAGTGTTCTGGTAACCACCCCAGGGGGCAGACAGAAAGGTCTGTTAACTGCCTCATGAGTCCCTCTGCCCATCCGGTGACCTCAGTTGAATAGAACAGGATCTTGGAGAGTCGGGGTGACTCCTGGTTGCTCACGCTGTGTCTGGTCAGACTGAGCAGGTGAGGCTGAGCCCCCGAGAGAAGAGGGGACCTGACAGGTTACAACACAGAAAACCCCAGGCAGGTGCGTGCTCCCCAAGGCTGCCAGGCACCAAGTGCACTGAAACAGGCTTGAGGACGTGGGCCGTGGGCAAGAGACCTGCCTGCGTGGCTGCTGTGAGCTTAACGAAGGACACGCTTTCCTGCAGTGGGGGCACTGCGGGCCGATGACTGTGGTTTGATGGTTGGGAGGCCCCAATCGTGGTACCGATCCTATAGGGACTTGTCACGTGCTTGTCGACAGGGCACCGTACCACCTCCAGCGACCCCGCTGCCGGGCGCTGGGCCGTGCAGCGCCCTCGTCTGGTTTCCGAGGCCCCCCTGTCGCCCGTTGTCGGAATCACGGCCACAGGAGCCTCCCTGTGCTTTGCACACAGGCCTCCGTGAGTCAGCATACGTGGGTGTGCTTTGGGTGCTTGTTGGTTGAATAATTAATACGTTAGGAGTGACCAGCTGTTCACACAGAGCGAGGCCTCCAGTGTTTCACGGTGAACTAATATGTCACACGCTTGATGGCCACGTCTTACATGCTAGACGCTCTACCTGCGCTCTGTCATTTCATTCCAACATGTCGGACGAGGCACGGCTGGTATCCCTGTCTTACAGAGGAAGAGACCGAAGGTCAGAGAGTTTCCTCCTGTTGAGGCCACAGAGGAGAGGGATCTGGACCCAGTTCCTTGTGACTCCCGAGCCTGTATTCTAATCACTGGGCTCTCCTGCCTCTTGGAGGAAAACGCTTTGTTGAATATTATGAAATGAATATCCTCGTCGTTGTGCTGTCAGTTCCTCCTGACGTCTTTCCTGGGGAGAACTGTGGGGATTGTCTTAAACTGGTTCTGATCCGTGGTTTTCCTGAGCTGCTGCTCCGTGATGCTGCGTGTTCGCTGTGGGATGGTGCCCGTGCTTGCTTCCCTCGGGAGGCTGTTCAGACCCCGAGTGCATCTCCCCGGGGGTTATGAGACGGGTGGCCTCTCTGCCAGGGAGCTTTCAGGCCGCGTGTCTGTCCGCAGGGCGTGAAGAACTACAGCACTCCCGTGGGCTTGGATTCCAGGGTCCTTGTGGACTTAGTGGTGGTGGGGTCCGTGGCTGTTTCTGAAAAAGGTAAGATTAAGAACAGAAACTCTCGGATGTGACCACTTACCCTGCAGCCTGCTGTTCCCCCAGCGCTCCGGTCGCCTCTCAGACGTTGATGGTGAGTGATTTCAGCTTTCTGGACGCGTGCCTGGCCTGCGTAACCACTGCGTCTATCACTCGTTTTGAAGAATTAACTCGGTCCCTCCCACTCTCAGCCCCACTCAACACCTTTACAGCCTTTTCACTTTTCATAACAGGAAAAGTAAAGTGAGATAACGTCTCTCCAGGTGGTGAAAGGTTTCCCCTGTTCTGAGGTTACTGGAGCTGAGCTTACTTGCGGTGCGTCAGTAAACAGCTGTCCCTGGAGAGCCCCCAGGGCGAGGAGAGGCGCTGGGTGCCGCAGCCCGCTCTTGCTGTGAAGCAGCAGCCTCCCGGGCAGCGCGGGGTGTCCCGAGCTGCCTCTGAGGCCTGGAGCTTCACCCCGCAAGCCTGGGAGCAGGGACAGGGTGGGCCACTATGCCAGCCTCTGCCCTGGGCCGAGCCGCCCTCAGGACTCGTCTCTGGGGTTCCCTAGGGCCTCTTGCTCTCTGCCCTGCCCTGCCCCAGGCCCAGCCGGGTGCTGTGGGAGCGAGCTGCTGACCCTGCGGCAGGGTGAGCGCACCACAGAGCTGCGCGTGTGTGCGGTGATTGGGGCCCCCACCCTCACGAGGAAAGCCTTCTCTCTCCTCCCTTCCCGCCAAGAGGATGTCCTGAGGTGCTCATCCTGAGATCTCCCTTTGGAAGTTAGTCGGCCAAAGCCAAGTTCTTCCTTCAGTAGAGGTTCCGAATAAACAGTTGGCGAGCAGTGCTCCAAATCGTTCGTTCTGAACCCTGAGCGTCGTGTTTTAAATGTTGGCCTTTAATACCATCGCCTTAAACTTACTCTTTTCCCAGCTCCTGCTCTGAGCTACTGTGTGAGATGCTGAGGAGTGAGATGTTACAGGTCTTTATTCCTTGTTTTCCTTGTATTCACAGCTACAGATAGATGCTTTCCCTGTGTCCTCAGGGACGGGTACACGTGAGCACACGTGTGCCCACTGTGTGCCACGTGCCAGGCCGGCACCGAGCGGATTCTGCTGTGGGTCCTCGGTGGGTGGGCGGAGCAGACATGAGAGCTGAGCTACAATACGACGTGCTCAGTGCTGGAAACAGAAGCCGGGGTGGACGTAGGCGGGCTCAGAGGAGGGACTCGCCAGCTTGGAGCAGGGTGACCTCAGAAGAGGCCTCAGGGTTGGCTCCTGCGTGCCAGGTGTGTTCGAGGCAGGCGGGGCAGGACGGGGAGAGGGAGTGCCGTGGTCACGTAGCACGGCCCTCTAGTGTCTGGGGCTGTCCTTCCAGAGACCGGAGGCCAGATGCCGGGAACTGGGCTGTACTCTTTCGGCAATGGGAAGTTAGCAAAGATTTCTTCTTTTAAAAGGACGTCAGGAGTTTTCTTTTTTAGTTCAGGATGTGTGAAAAAGAAAACAATGTTTTGTAACTGTCACTGTTTAGATAAGCCCCTAATTAAAACAACAAAATCCCCATGCACGCGTTTTAAAAAGGTGGATAGCACAGAAAGCGTGGCCTGGCCGCTTTCCGTCTGCCTGTCCCCTGATGCCCACAGAAGTGTCAGCCTGTGTGGTGGGAGATGCGGGCATCTCGAGTGTCGTGCGTGTGGGCCGCACGTTCGTCCTGGGTCTGTTTCCGCACTCACAGCGCGCTGTGCCCTGCTGCCGCCGAGCCTGTGTCTCCAAGGGCTCTGCCCGTCAGCACGGAGCTCAGCCTCCTGCTGTCCACCGGCCCTGACTGAGAGACGTGTAAGTGGCCTCCAGTGTTGGTTTCGGTCTTTCCCTTGCAGATAGCGCCAGAACGAGGTGTCGTCTTATCGGATGCTCTAGGGGTACCTTTGAGGACCATCTGTGGGGTGATTCCTAGGAGAGGAATTGCCGGACCAAAGGGTTGTTAAATCCTGATGGATGTTGCCAAATTACCCGCCAGGGAGTGTGCCCACCTCACATCCCCACCCCCTCGGCGTGCCTCTCTCCCTCTTCTGTTAGTAACTAGAGTTATCCCACCTCGGTTTTTGCGTCTGATAGTGAACAGTGGTGTTTGAGCTGCCTCTTCCTTTGCATCTGATTTGGGTGAGCTTGAATGTTTCTTCTGTGTTCCCTGTGCGTCCGCCCGTCTGTCTCTGGGCTCTTTGTACCCTTTGCTGTTGTGCTATTGAATTCTGTGCGCGGTTGAAGGCTCTTCACTGTAAAAGTAGCGCAGTCAGGTCTGAATCTTACAGGACGCGCGAGTGATGGCGCTCACACGCTTGCTGACGATGCTGACGTTACGTAGAAGTCAGAGTTCCCGGCTGGCCTGGGCGTCCTGCCGAGCTGGACTCGGCGGGGAGCTAGCAGCGTGCTAATGTCCCCTGTCCACTGTCCTGCGTTCTTTTCTCCTGCTTAGCTTGTGCTTCAGCCTCAGAGGATGAATCCTTTTCTTGTGCCGCGTTTGTGAATTCGCAAAATAGCACTAGTGCTGCTTAAACTGCCTCCTTCCAAGCTGTGGGGCTGCGCTGGGTGAGTCCGTAGTGCTTTTACAAGGCGAGGCTGTGCTGTCTCACAGCCACGTCCCCGATTTAGACTTCGTGCTTTCGCTCCATGATGAAAAAGATTTGCCTTTAGTAGGAATTTGTCCTTAGTGTTTTTAAAAACTACTGTTTCACTACTTGTAGACGTAAAGCTCCCATAAATGCAAGCGCGGTTTCCTTGGTAAAGGAGAGGTCTGTGTTGAAAAGGCTCCAAGCTCACTTCACTGTGTGTGAACCGCTGCGTGTGGCTCTTCCTCCGTAACTCCTCTGAGTCCACGATGAGAAACGTAATCCTGCGTGGTTCCCCAGCCCCCACAGAGACATTGATTCTCTGCGTTGTTCTTAGGCTGGAGAATTGGGAAGGGAGAAGGCTATGCCGACCTTGAATACGCCATGATGGTGTCGATGGGAGCAGTCAGCCAGGGGACGCCAGTGGTCACCATCGTCCACGACTGCCAGGTGCTTCTGGGAACGGGCCAGCAGGGTCTCCGCCTTCACTGCGTGCCGTGTCGGGCATGGCGTCGCTCAGCCAGGCTGGATTCGCTTGGTGCGGCAGCTCGGCCTTGCCCGCGATGGGTTTGGGGGACGTCGTACTTGCACCCAGTGGTGCAGCCGACACAGCTGGGGCCGTATCCCTGTCAGCTCCTTCACCCGCTTCTGTTTGACCAGGTTGTCGACATACCTGAAACACTCCTTGAGGATCACGACCTCACCGTGGACTATATTCTCACTCCAACTCGAGTCATCACCACGGGCTGTGAGCGCCCCAAGCCAACAGGAATCGTGTGGTCCAAGGTGGGTCACCGTGGTGTGGAGCGAGGCCCGTGGCTTACAGGCACCTCCTCTTTCCCTGCGTTCTCTGTCTGGCATGGCAGCTGTCCCCAGGCCTGCATGGCTGTGCGTTAGAGTCACCCATGAGTTTCTGAACATTTCTGCTTCTGAATCACAGTCTCCAAGCATGGGCTGGAGAATCTGCTTTGCAAACCTGCTGGTTCTGACGAGCAGGCAGGGTTCAAGGTCTCTACACGACACCAGCTCTAGGCAGCGGGAAGTGACCAACTCAACTAGGAGAGCTGATGCCTTGAGTCTGTTTGCGCGCTGGCTTTCACTTCTAAGAGCTGCCTTCTGCCGTCCCAGCTCTGCATGGTCCTAATCATCAGTCTGTCCTTTTGCAAACCCAGATTTTCTTACTGCCGTCTGCATCTCCATGCAGAACCGAAGTGGGTAGGAGGCAGTACCCAAAGCCTTCCTAAGCTGATGCCGTGGTGACTTGCATCTCCAGAACAGGCAGTGGCATGGATCGCAGAGGGGTCTGCAATTGGAGTTTGACCCCAGAAGCCGACCTGTGGGTTTTGATGCCATCTGCTGGTAAATAGCCAGAATTACTGACAAAACCGGAGAAGTTGTGCTCCGTTTGCACTGAAACTCCTGGTCAGCTTAGCCTGTTTGTCCGTGTTTCACATTCCTTAAACCTGAGTCATCCAGAGCTGGAAGGCCTCCTTCCGGGGGGGGGGCGTGGGAGTCAGCAGCATCCACCTCCGAGGGTGAGCCCTGTGCTCTCACCGCACCCTGAGGGCTTCCCCACAGGTGCCTGTGCTCCTGCCAGGCGAGCCCCTGAGGAGAGCAGAGGGGAGCACATGAGACCCTGAGATGGGGCGTGGGACCGTCCATGTGCACCCTGAGCACCAGGGAGGAGGCGCGGCATCCTTCATGACTATGAAAGCGTCCCTCGGGACAGTTAGAACTTGGGCTTCCCCAGAATTCAGGCCCACAGCCTCCCTTTGAATGGCGACTGGCATGCAGGCCGTGGGAGCGAGGTGGCTGTGCTCAGAGGTGAGCACACGGTCTGGGGAGGGTACATCACAGGGGCGGCCACAGCGAGGCTGCAGGTGCCCTGGGGCCAGCACTTCGTAGGTGAGGGCCAGCTGCAGCGCAGGCTGGGAGGACTCTGGGGGCCTCCGGGGAGAGAGAGTTGGTTGCCTTGGAGAATAGCCGTGGTTACAGTCTGCAGATTTTAACAAGAAGAATACAAAGAAAGCAACAAATTAGGTTATCAGTTGTGTTAGATGAATATAATCCCTCTGAGATGAAAGGAAACCAAATTCAACCACAGCTTCCTGAGACATCTCAGCCTGCTCATCGGGATGTCGGCTCATTCATCCGCTTCCCGAAGGATGCTAATCCTTAGTGAGGCCTTGGCAAGAATCCCTAGCTTGTAAAAGGCCGTTTCTTACTTTGGGTCCTGTGTTCTCAGTTCTGCAATGCAGAGCGATGGGTCCTGTGAAGGCAAGGGCTCTCTCCAGCCCCTGGGGTTTCTGTCTTGGCCTTGCTCTGTGTGCAGCCAGAGCGCGTTTTCATTGACTCTGGGGACAAAGTCCCTAATTCCACTGAAGATTTTTGTTTGTTTGTTTTTGCGGTACGCGGGCCTCTCACTGCTGTGGCCTCTCCCGCCATGGAGCACAGGCTCCGGACGCGCAGGCTCAGTGTCCATAGCTCACGGGCCCAGCCGCTCCGCGGCGTGTGGGATCTTCCCGGACCGGGGCACGAACCCGTGTCCCCTGCGTCGGCAGGCGGACTCTCAACCACTGCGCCGCCAGGGCAGCCCTGCGCTGAAGATTTGAGGAGGTGGTGGGGGCAGTTCAGTGCTGGGTTATAGTGCTGTTTCGGGTTGGCTCTTCGTTTGGCGGATACTGGTAAATCCTTCTGTGATGCTCTACCCAGAGACTCGTCATGTAGGGACCAGACTCTAGGCATTTGCCTCTTGTCTTCATTGGAATACCTGGAATCCCCTTTTTCTGCTAAACACTGTAGCCCTCCCAGATGCAGTGTTTTGAAATAGGTACCAAATGTGATGCTTTTTTTTTTTTAACTCATTCTTAATACCCAAAGAGTGTACAGCATTTGATTTTCCAGCCTTTGCTCCAGCTTCTCAAGAAATGTGAGTACCGCCCCAGCCAACAGACTGATCTGATATGGACTCTGTTTCCAGCTCCAGTCACTTCGGGCAGTGGGTCTCCTCGACCCACCTTCTAAGTCTTGCGAGAGACTAACGTGATTTTCATGGAAGTTGCAGTTCTCATTAGAAATACTTCTAGCGTTTCTGTTGAACTTTGCCAGCAGCTGCTCCAGCACATCCTGGCGTTATAGAATGAGATCATCCCTCCCAAGCACCTTATCTTCTGGTCAAGTGAAGTGAGAACCCGAAAGAAAAGCAGTTTATCCCAGAGTGTAACCCCGGCGTGTGGCGGAGGGAGGTTAGAGCCACGTGTCTTCTTCTTGGGTTGGCAGCAGATGGCTCGAGAGTCAGATTTCTGATTGTATTGGACTTAGCGAGCATTTCTAGGGGACAGGTTTAATTTAATGTCTAAAGGGAACATATATTTATAAATGACTGCCATCTGCATGCTTCAGCGAAAAGGGATCGTAGCGTACAGAAAACATCAATTTTGCTTTACACTTGCTTTTTAAATGGTATGATTCGTTACAGGAGGGCATACATCTTTTTGCTTGATTAACAAGCACAATCTTTCATTTCACATGGCAAATAGACAAAACCTAACAAATGTTCCTAATTGCCAGCCAGGAAAAATAGAGAGCCGCAGTGTGGGTCCCGTGTGGGTGTCCAGCCCGTGCACTCGGCTCTCAGAAGCCTGTCGGCTGTAGGGCCACCGTCAACCTACACCATCCCATGAGGAGCACATAGGTGGCAAATGGCTGGGAAAGTGGCAGAGGCCCCCTCACGGTCAGGGAGGTGTGTCCTTTAGAGCTCACGGGGTGGGAGTGGCGTGGAGAGGGAGCTGACACTGGGCTTTGTTGTTCCAGAGAACATACCGCTCCCAGGACGAGCAGTTTTACGTGAAAGCCTCGCGTTTCTGTGTTTCTGTTTCCAAAGATCCCTCGGTGCTGCGGACTCAGTTCACAGTGTGCGCTGGAAGGCTTTCCTTATCCTGCAGCTGACTGCAGTTTGTACGTGCGCCAGCTTGGGATCAGGTGCACGTCCCGGGGACGTGCACGGAAGGACGCGTGTTTGCTTCACACACGTTTTAGGGTGGATGTCTGCTGCCCAAGCGTGGAGCCTCACCCCGTGGGGTCAGGCTTCACGAGAACACGCACCTCTGCCTGAGGCAGCCCTGTGGGTCCACTGGGCACTTCAGGGGTGCTCATCCGGCCACAGTGGGCCCAGTGGATGCACGGTGTTTCCCAGGAGGTGTGGCCTGGTGGCTCCCGCGGCTGGTGCTTGGACTGGGGTAACGTTTAGTTCTCTCGTACAAGGACATAGTCACACTTTTTCTCTGATTGTAATTTCAGTTTTAAATTTGACCGTTCTTTCTCAATGCTAGATCCAGTAACTTAAGAAATCCCCAAGAATCTAATTATGACCAGTTGAAGTTTGCTCCTAGGTACTTTGAAAGAATGCAAGAATGTGAACCTCTTAAGAAGGCAGAAGAGGGACGTGGCAGGGAGTTGGGTTGGCCAGACTCGCATGGTCTTTGGGATTCTTTGGGAACTGGAGCCTCTGGAGGACTGGTCTGTGAGTTTAACCAGCTTCAGATGAGTCAGTTCAGGAGATGGCAGAGGGTCGAGTGGAGGAAGATGCCCTTTGATCAGGAAGAGTGGCTCCATCTTGTGAGTGGCTCCATCTTGTGGGTGTCTCCGAGGCATAGACGTGGTTTTTGTTTCTCTCTTTGTATCTGAACAATGGGAAACGTGAGAAGGAGGGAGTTTTTCTTTGCGCTAAGAGTGTGCTCTGTTCTGAAGACCCGAGTGGTCGGGTGCCCCCGCAAGGCTCCTGACTTGGCTGTGCCGGGGACAAGGGCAGCATCTGGCTGGGGAGAGCTCTGACCCCCAGGCAAGGCTTTGCTGCAGTGGTGGAGAGCATGATGGGCATAGCACTGGGAGCGAGGACCGGGACGAACTCGGTGAGGGTTAGCAGCCCGTAGGTTTGTGAGGAGACACTTGCCGTGCTTAGGTGTTCGTGTTTCTTTAACTCTTATTCTAATCCATTGATTCTCAACCTGGGACCTGTGTGCCTCTTGCGGTTTGTAGGTCCGGGAACAGGTGCTGGGAAATTGTACAGAGAATTGTGGTGGGGTCCTTCTTGGGAGGGAACCCCGGCTTCTCTCCAGGGTCCCTGACGCCCCGACAAGGATAAGAACCATTGCCCTAAGTTACATAGGATTCTGAATATATTGAGAACACTGGGGCTAGTTGAACTATTTTTGGAGAAAAGTTATAGCTGTCCACCTTGTGTGCTGATCTGTGTTCTGATGTACCCACCTCTGTGGGAAGCCCGTGTTTGAACCATTGCTTGCCTCCTGGTGACTGATTTTTTTTTTTTTTTTTTTTTTTTTTTTTCCGGCCACGCTGCACGGCTATGTGGGATCTTAGTTCCCCAACCAGGGATTGAACCCATGCCCTCAGCGGTGAAATCATGGAGTCCTAACCACTGGACTGCCAGGGAATTCCCTTGGTGACTGATCATTTACATGCTTTGTGCCCCAAACAGAAGACAGAAAGCATCTCTAAAGAATGAATTATTGAAAAGAACTGAGCATGGCTTTCTGTTTCATTTCTGCCTTGGGATTCCTTAAGAGACGTGAAGCACTTCTGCCCCAGGCTCAGCCCCCAGTGCCCCTGCCCCACAGGACGGAGCCGTGTTCAGGCTTCACCTCGAGTATTGGGGCGCTTCTGTCACCGCCATTGCCGTGGGTGCTCAGGAAACACTTGCTGATCAATTTGACCAAAAAGCCAAAAGTGTCTTTTGTGTAAAAGTCTTTCTCTTTGAGCTGGGATTCGTTATTGTGTAGCCTGATTACCCTTTGCTAGAAAGTGTTCTCCATGTAGCACTCTGTTTCACATTGGCCCTGTCTGTGCTTTTTCCCGGAGGTCTGGATGGGTTTGGCCCTTAATTAAGGGGTGCGAGGTGGGGGGTGGGGGGGGCTGAGAAGGAGATCCCCACGGCCCCATTAAAGACCTCATCCCACCCAAAGGCGTAGGTTGGGGAGGAGACGGGTGTGGAAGCAGAAACCGCCCCATTATCCTGGGGTCCCCAGGGCGGTTGCCATCTGTGACCCTGTAACCCTCATACCAGTGATCTTAGCTCCTCCCCTTCTTTTTCCTTTAAGACGTTTTTTTTGATGTGAACTTAAAGTCTTCATTGCATTTGTTGCAGTATTGCTTCTCTTTTATGTTTTGGTTTTTTGGCGGTGAGGCATGTCACATCCACACCCCCTGCCTTGGAAGGCCAAGTCCCAACCACTGGGCCGCCGGGGAAGCCCCTAGCTCTTCGCCTTCTGTGCAGGAAGCCGTGGTTGGCTGCCCTCTGGGCCCCCAGGAAGACGGAGAAAAGCCGTCCGGTTCCTGCAGCGGCCACGGCCTGTCTGGCGGACGCAGAGTGGCAGGTGGAGATGGCTGGCCTGCGTGGACGGAGGCTTCCACGAGCATATGGGGCAGAGGCCCCTGAGTGACTGCTTTCTCCTCCCTTGTCACCAAGTCATGGTCCCTTTCGGACACCTCAAGAACAGCTGGAACGGCCTTGCTTTTTCAGATCAGCTGTGAGATGATGGGGAAAATGCCAGTCCTCAGAAGCCTGCACTGCCGAGAGGAGCAGGCCGGGAAGGACGTCACCCTTCGGGACAAACGCCAGAGCCCGCCGGGTGCCCGGGCCGCCCTGAGCACCGTCAGGAGCCCGCGGGAGCTGCCCTTGCTGGAATCGGGCTCCTTGCAGGGGGACGATGTGCCTTCCAGCACTGTTTACGTTGGGAACCTCCCCCGGGACGCCCGGGTGAGTGAGCTGAAGCGAGCCCTCAGCGCACGGGGCGCGGCGCCCTCACGGCTCACTTGGCAGGGGCCGCAGCGCGGGGCCTTCCTCCACTACCGGGACCCGGCCGAGGCCTGGCAGGCCATCTCCCGCTTGCAGGGCTTCTGTCTGGGCGCCAACACAGCGAGGGTGGCGCTGGCCAGGCGTCAGGGGGCCAGTGGCCCGGCGGGCGGCCGCGCTGGAGAGCCGCACCCCGACCCGTGACAACATCCCGCTCCAGCCCCCGGCGAGCTTCAGCGCCCGGCACGACGGGATGTGGCGGAGCTTTGCTGTACGAGCTGCTTTGAGTTCAGTCCTCTCCGGGCAGGCAGAGCTTCAGCTGCTGCCTGGTGTCTCCTGAGGAGCAGGGACGTCAGCCGTAATGTACTTCCCGTCCTCTGAAGGCAGAACGGCCCGTGCTCGGGCTTTGCTTCTCCTGGTCCTTCAGCCTGCTGGGTGTCTCAGCCCTGCTGGTGTCTTGGTTTAGGGGCCTGAGTGGGCAATAAACAAGTTGGAGTAAATGCTGACTGCAATTAGGGGAGTCTGTGTTTTGAACTTGAGAGGTGTGGGGGATTAAGAGAAGGTGGACAGAGGACCAGCTGCAGAGGCATGGCGGCTCAGAACCGGAAGACATCCTTGTGTTCCTGGCTCCTCGGCCTGGCACTGCTAGAAGGGAAAAGATGCGCTTAGCTCGCAGAAGCCAGGTGGTTCAGTCCCCTGGGTACAGACTGCTTCTCACACCCCAGTCCTGGTGTCGGAGATGGAGGCCAATCTGACATGGACCCTCGGCTGTGTGGTCTCACCTCTGTCCCCTCCTTACCTTTCCAGCCAGGCTCCTCCCCCGGGGTGAACACCCTCTGCTCTCGGCCAGCTGCCCCCGAACAGCAGGGAGCTCTGTGTCTAGGAAATCCTGGCTGTCAATGAGTTGTCCCAGCCTGCGTCACAGACGAGGCCAGACAGATGCTCACACACTCATTTGTCCACTGTCGTTATGTTTTCCGTATGTTTTCTTTCCCTCCATTTCTCTGTTCCTGAAAATCAAGCGGGATTTTGGCTGAACTGTGCTTTCTAAACGGAAGTGCTTTTGCAGTGATCCTGGGTGAAAAGTCAAGATAAGCATTTAGGTGGAGATTTCATTTTTTTTTTCAAATGTATCTGCACGGGACATTTTTATTTTTCCACCAGAGGGTCTTACTGAGCATGTTTTAAACCCATTATCATGCCTCAAGGGGCAGGCCTTGCCTGCACTTTGAAGATACGGTTCTCAAGGCTCTCAGTCTCCCTTTGAAAAGGCTTTTTCTCGTTGGTTTTACAGTGAAAATGCGGTGGAGACTTTGGAAAGAGAATTGATCCTTAGATTTGCTCGGTTAAATGCAGACTCCACGTTGACATGCGCAAAACCAGGGGGTAGAATATCTTAACGCAGGGCAGTCCAGGCCGTAGGACCTCTGGGCTCACTCTTTCTCTGCCCAGCCCCTGTCCCTTGGCTGGTTTCGTTTTGTCACTTGGGTTCAGCTTGACCATCCCAGGCTGACTGACCGCCCAGTCCAGAGTAGCGACCTGATATCGGAACTCCTTGCTCCGTTCCGGTTGGTTCCCCGTTTTTCCCAGAATGCCTCCTGTCTTTGGCATGTTGTTGTTCAGTGTTGGTTGATGTTTCTGTCGTTGGCTTGCTGCCGTTGGAGTAGTGCTACAGGAGGGCAGGAAGTGAGTCTGTCCCTGCCTTTACTCCCCACTGTGCCCCAGCCCCAGCCGTGAGAACCGCCTGCTGATACACAGCAACTCAGGAGAAACGCAAATGTGAAGGGCTCCGTCGGAGCCAGCGGGGGGCCGGGTCCGGGCCTCAGCCCTGGGGTCCGGTGTCTGGTGAGTCTGGCGCCAGCACCTTAGACTGTTGCGTTGTGCGCATCAGGGATGATCCCTCCGGGTTGAGCCAGAGTGCTGGGTTTTCTGTCACTTTCAGCCGGAATAATCCAGGTGTATTGATATACAGATCATCTGAATGCATTCATCATTTTTTTTATATTTGTGGACAGTAGGTTTGTATGAGGGAAACTAGGACCAAGGGCCTGAAATATAAGCCCTCCAGATGTGTCACCTGCACGCCTCCCCTCCATTCGCCTCGGGCAGCCCCAGAGCCGTAGTTCTCAGCGCCGCCAGGAGGGGCCCTCAGGGACCCTGCTTTTTGTTCTCAAAGTTCTTGAGTATCTGTCAGCATCATAATTGTATGATTCGCATATTAGAAAATAATGGAAACGGAGCGCTTGGCAAGTTGCTGAGACTGTATGAACCCCTTTTAAGTGGATTGGTCACGATTCGTGGGTCGCATCTTGTGTTTTCCTGAGTGGCGCTGCAGTTTTGCTTGCAGATGCGAGGAGACTCCTGCCACCCTCGACTCTGCACGGCGAGCGCTGGCCCTGGGGCTTCACCGTGTCTGCTGACGGTTCCTATGTTGTCGGCAAGTCACAGAGCCGCTCCGGGCATTAGCGTCCTCATCTTTACAAAGAGAGGGTTGAGCATGTTTGTTTCTAAGGCCTGAACGCTTGTAACGTTCTGTTTCTTTTAAGGCTCACTGCTCACCGTCACTTAGATTTTTTTCTGTTTATAAAAGTAAACTTAACCCATTCTGGAAATTTGGGGATATCAGAAGTACAAAGAGTGTCACCCCTCACTCCACCACTTAAGCAGCCTTGACACTGCCCCTTATTTACTTCCAGTCTTTCCTCTGTGCAGTTTTAACACATAGCTAGGATCAACAGCCTGAGCTTCAGCATCACGCAGGCTCGGCCGAGAGCATCAGTGTCGCTGCCGCCTGGTACCTCCTGTCTGAGCGTCCACGAGCTCAACTGTGAGTGGGCATAGCGACAGGACCTCCTCTAGATCTGCTGTTTTGAAGGGTGAATAAAGCAGCTTGGATTTACTTCTAAGTCGTACCACACGTAAAAATAAATTCCAGGCTCATTAAATATCTAAACATAAAAGTGAAGGAATTTGGAAATAATAAAAGAATGTTTTCTAATGTTGGGTTAGGAAAGGGTGGGCAGGGCCCTGAATTTAAGGAAGAACTTATTCCTGGTCCTCTCCTGGAATGTCAGGTTTTGGTGGGTATGGAATCCAAATGAGCCCTCCAGGATGAGCTGTCTGCGGGATGCTTCTCCAAGCGACGGCATTAACCGGTGTCTTTAAGCATCGAAATTTCTATGTGTTCTTGTCTAAAATTTGTCACTATGCATAAATGATTTTATTTAGTATTACTTAAGTCGTTTGGGGGAATGTTAAGATAAATAAGCTTTACAACGTGTGTCTCCTACTTCTAAAATCGGCCTCTGGACTGGGTGACTGTTACAAGTGGAAACAGCTGCTCTCAGAAAGCGCAACGGGCTTGTTCGGGGCTCCAGACCCCGGCAGAGGTACAGCAGGTACTTGGACCCTGGCCTCTGCCCCAGGAGCCCTGCCGGCTTCTCTACATTACGGTTGGCCCTCAACACCTGCAGGTTCTGCACCAACCGTGGGTTCACCCAACTGCAATTATTGAGTCCTGGATGTGGAACCCATGGATATGGAGGGCCGACTGTATTACACAATTGGCTATAAGGGACTTGAGCATCGGTGGATTTGGGTATCTACGGAGGCTCCTGGAAACAGTCCCCCACAGATACCAAGGGTTGACTGTACTTCCTCTACCAGCAGAGGAGCAGGGATAACGCTGTTCACACCCCACCCTCCCCAACCCAGCCAGCAGCACCTAAGCGGCCAGGGCGTGTGGGAGCCAGCCCTCCTAGACTCTCAGGGGAGGGGTTCTGTAGGTCTGCCCTCCCATTGTCCTTCGGCCATCATTTGGCCTTCGTGGTTCCCATCCAGCGACGCACACAGACCTCCCCCAGATGCCGCACGAGGAGAAAGAAACACGATGGCCCAAGACTGCAGATAGAAAAGGCTGAGAATAAAACTACCCAAGAAAAGAGAGCCCGTGTAGCTAAAACCACAAAAGAGTTTATGTTTGGTGAAGAGATACTGGAGAGGAGATAAAATGTCAGATGAGAGCAACATTTAAAAAGAAACAGTAATCGGGTCCAGGGATGGTAAACATGGGGCAAATCCAGCTCTCCATCCACACCCACACCCACAGCAGACATCAACAATCCATCCCAGCACCCTTACTGGCCAAGCCTGAGAAAGCTTTGCGCTGGATTTTAAGGAACTGGGGCCAGATGATCGTTATGAGGTGAAGCTTTCTGCCTTTTTGCCAAAGGAGCAAAACTGAGGATCCTTCCCTTCACCTCTTGTTTTCCTGGGGAGCATTGCCGCCTCTTACCACCTGCCTCCCCCCACAGGCTCCCAGGAAGCACCTGGCTTGCAGAGGACTCTTCCAAAACTTCAGTTCTGCTTCTCACACCCCCTGCACTAGCAGAGAGAGCTGAATGGGTATTGCTAACCTCACTTCCCCTGTATCTGGATCTAACCCAACCAATGTTCCAAATACAGTAGATACTGTGGACTCTATAGTCATTTTCAAAATGGGTTTTTTTAGGGGGTGGGGTGGGGTGGGGCACGGCTATCCTGGGGAAGTCTGTCTTCAAGATAAATCTGACACAAAACTCCATACATAAAAGCAGGAAGAAGAGATTAGTGTGTAGGTGAATTTACAGTCACCTCCCGCAGTATTCTTTGACGGGCGCCGCCCGCCTGGGCCCCCAACCGTTCTGCAGCTGAGGGTGGGGTGCCGAGCTCAGCTGGGTTGGCTTCTGTCTTCACTCCTGATGGTAATGGCTCAAATTTATTGAGCTGTTTAAAATGCTGTGGAAGTTGTGAAGTGTTAGCCCAAGGTTATTCAACAGCCCCACTGAGCGAAGGGGTCTGTGCCGATCCCCGTGGATCTGGGCCCTGGGCAGCTGGGTGAACACTGCTGGCTGGCATGCGGAGGCTGAGGACCTGGCGGTTTTCCCCTCATCTTCTCAGGACGCTTGTCCTCAGAGCCTGGTCCCCACGCTGTGAGGAAGCCCGAGTTGCCTGGGCCGGGGCCTAGCAGAGGAGTGCGTACCACCACCTCACCGTCCTCGTGGGTGTGCCATCTTGAAAGTCGGTCCCCAACCCCAGGTGAGCCGTCTCTCGGCTGATGTCTCCTGGAGCAGACAAGGGCCGTTTCCGCTGAGCCCCGCCCAGGTCTCAGTCAGGAGTGAAACGAATGCTTTCTGCCGCTCTAAGTGTAGAGGGTGATTTGTTCTTCATTGATAGTTGCATAATTTCACGTATAACAACGTTACTCTGTGAATTACGTGATGCACTTATAAATACACACTACTGGGGATACAGTTTAGAAATACAAATTATAGAGATGCGCGAGCGTGTGATTGCACCTGACCCTCACAGTCGCTTCTGAGGGAAGCGGGTAACAGACGGGTAACTGGCCCACAGTCCCCCAGCTGTGGTAGTGAAGCCAGGAGTCGGGTTGTAGCTGATGGCAGACTAGGCCAGAGTTATCTGTCTTCTTTCACTGTGGGTCACCTTCACCTTGCCACCTAAGGTAGAAAGAGGCACACACAACCGGGTCATTTTCTAGAGGAGAGGTGCAGGGTGGGGTGATACCCCCAGGTGCACACATGCTAGTGGCGGAGACACCCTGGGGCTGGGGCTGCTCAGTTCAGGAGCCTGCGGGAGAGTCTCCAGGCAGCGGGCGGTGGGTTTTGTCCACTCTCCGTTGCGTGTGTCCTGCTGCCTTCAATTCTGATCTGCACGTCACTAGGTAGCTGCCCCTGTTGGAGGCCCTCGGTCTGAGGGTCGCCAGGCCAGCTTTCCCTCTGTTGCCTGAAATAGCCCCGTATCTTTTTGCACGTGTAGACGAGGCAGCTAGCTGAGGCACCGAGTTGAGATGGCTTGTTCCCCGGTGCGTGGCAGAGCCCCTCTTGTCCCCTACCACGCCCTGCCCTGTGAGTCCCACTTGCTTTGCCAGGCCTTGTCATCATCCTAGGTTTTCACTGGAGGCTGCCTGGGAGATCTTTCAAACAAGCAGAGACTTCCGAATAGCGGAACCCACACTCCTGTTCCTCCAGTGGGGCAGGATTTCTTCTTGTGAATGGAATTCTTTATTTCCGACGTCCATAAATCACAAAAGTTATAATGGGAGCTGACATGTGACCACGTAATGTGGACATTTTGCACTTCGGATGTTTTGGAAGCAATAAACTCAGACCCTGAAGTGCTGAGTTGTGAGCAAACTAAACATGCCTGCCTGCCTCGGAGGCTGGATTAACTCACTTAACCCTTAGAAGAATCCCATGAAGCAGGTGTTGTTACGTTCCCATTTTCTAGGTGAGGAAGATGTAGCTCCCGGAGGTTATCTGACTTGTTCAGGTCACACAGCGGAGCTGGCCTTCAGTCCCAGGGCCTCTCCCCACCATCAAGGGAGAAGCCTGCCCGTCATCATCTCTTGACTACCAGCCGGCCTCCGAGGTAGCTGGGAGCCAGGGTGGCCCGTGGGGACACCAGAGACAATTGATTTAGTGGTGGAGGCAAATGGTGTTGAAGCCACACCCGCCAGGGTTGGCGGTGAATCCAGCTCTGACGGGCCCTTGCTGTGCAACCTCAGGTGGAGTGCTTGCCCTCTCGGTTTCTTCACCTGTAAGCCCTTCATAGATTTTCTAATCACTTAATCCTTTGAGAGGAGTTCTCCTACCATCACCCCCATTTTAAAGATGGGGAAGCTGAGGCATAGTGGGGAGGCACCAGCCCGAGCTCACACTTGGGAAGCAGTGGAGTTGGGACTCAGACTCGGGCTCTCTGACTCCCAGGGTCTCAATCCTGGGTTCATCGCCTGCTCTTCCAGGGTCGGCAGGTCTCCGTGTGGGCAGGGCAGGGCAGGGCAGGGAGACGTCTCCTGGAGCCGACACGCTGTCTCGAGGGGTGGGTTTGAAGCCATGTTTGCTTTCTTCCTTTCACCTTTCTACAGTTTAAGTAAGCCCTATCATTTGTGTAATTAGGAAAAGACTAAATTCATTTAGTTTAGCTGTCTCCCAAAAAAACGCCAGCTGCACCTTAGCAAAGGTCAGAGACCCTGAAACATCAGAATCAGGTTCATCTGTGCACAGCTTCTGTCCACGTTCAGGTGAAATCAATTTTCCTCAGTGGGTCCCTGCTGTTATCCCAACAAAAACGGCGAGGTGGACAGCAGGTGGCGCTGCCCCCTCAGAAACAGCCAGGGGCGGAATCCCTGGGACCCTTCAGGTGCCAGGCTGCCTCCTCTCCCGGGGAGGGTCCCCTGCCCCGAGCTCTCTGCCCAGGGAAGGCTTCTGACCATTTGGACAGAGATGGCCCAGCCCTCCCTGCTTCACCCCAAGCTGTGACCACGCAAAGGTGTTACAGCAGAACCCAGAAACACGGTGTGCTGAACTATGGGGCTTGCTTTGGTGGAAATTTCCGAATACAGAAACGTTGTCTCCTTTTCCAGGGGACATCTGAGGGCCCGGCATGCCCCGTGGTCGTGAAGCCTGACACAGCAGGGTTCACGGAGCCCGTGCCTCCTCCCTGGTGTGATGCCGTGGTTTTAATGACATAAGCCTGGGGAGGCTTACCACCACCGTTACTCCTCAGACCGCTGTCCAGTTGCAGCGTTTCTCCCTGGGCTGCCACCCCACTGACACAGTGAACTGCAGGAAATCAGCCGCAGGGCACGGTCTACACCGGCCCCAGCGCCTCTGTCCACTCTGGACAGGCTCGCCCTTCTCGGCGTCCTCAGGCAGCCCGTGCTGTAGGAGTTGGAGGGGACCTTGGTGACCATGCCCACACGGGGGTCTTGAACAGCACCAGCTTTCTGCCTCCGCTGGGGGCTTGGGCTGCCTTGGCCTTGGTGACGTTGCCTCTTTAGGGTGTTGACACGACCGGCCCCAGGTATCCTGGTGCTGGAGACAGTGCGCTGGTCTGTTGACCAGTGTCAGCAGGGGTGTGTCAGCCGCTGAGTCTTGTCTGACCTGATGGCAGAGGGCAGTGGGTACTCAGTGTCCCCGAATGAGTGAATCTGTGCCAGATGTCTTGTGTTTCGTGCCAATGGTATTTTACACTTGCAGAGTCAGTTGTCCCTCTTCCCCTGCCTATCCCCAGAGCACAGAGATCAATATGGTTGTTAAGGGCCCATGATTTGTCTCGGTCCCACAATAAGTCAGTGCGCCATCGTGAGTGGGCGTGGCGTGCCAGCGGGAGATGCTAAACAAGGGCCTCCCTCCTCAAAGCAGCCCAGAACTCTGAGCTCTTGGTACCCAGAAGATTCCAGAGGCAGAGCAGGAGGGCGCAGCCACATACGCTGCCCCAACTGGCCTCTCTTCCTTGAGTTTCATCTTTTGTTTGAGTTTTTCTCCGTTGGACTGAGGGGCCCAAGGAAGTGAAGGGATCTCTCATGGAGGCCGGTGGTGGGAACCTACAAAAACCAGGTCCACTGTCCCAGAGAGGAGGTGAAAGTCAGGGGTCTGAGCTGGGGCTGCTAGGAGGGCCTCCCCCCCGCATCCAGATGCAGGCAGGGGGGATCAGAGGGACCCCAGTCCCTTGTGCTGCCCCTGACCATTGCCATCTCCCCGGCGGAGGCAGGAGGCTGGCAGAGGCTGGGTCACGGACCACACTTCAGCTTCCCTCTTTTATCACTAGGCCTCATGGCTGGAGGAAAATGGGTGTCCAGGAGCCATGGGGCACAGTGGTTAGGGACATGGGCTTTGTGGTCAGAAAGTCCTGGGTCTGAGTCCAAATTCCACCTCTTACCAGCAGTGTCTTGATGAAGTCCCCTAACCTCTCTGAGCTCATTTCTGAATCTGGAGTCGAGGGCAGTAAGTTGTAGGACCTGCCTGAGAGGGCTGCCGAGAAGGTGGACAGAGGTGGTGTGGAGAGAGGACGGCCGCGTGGCCAGCGCAAGGCGCCTCCTGCACAAACCCGAGCCCCGTGTCTGCTCGCCTGGGCGCCAAGTGCCCCCCCATCAGCCGCTGCTTAGGGCCACGAGCTGGCTGGGCCACTGGGCGGGAGGGGGCAGCAGAGGCCACAATGAGACTCCTTCACCGGGGTTTTCTCAGGAGCCCAGAGAATGCTGGACGACAGACTCTAAACTTAGTGCCCATCAGGACCACCTGGACGTCTGTGAGCCTGTGGATTCCCGGGTCCCACCTCCAGAGATTCTAACCCAGTGACTCTCAGCACCTGCCCCTGCCCCCATCTGTGAGCAGACACCCCTAGTATTTCTGATGAGGGCAGTTCCTGGGCCGCGCTCTGAACCACCCTCAGAAGTGAAGCCCTTGAGCGCAGGGTTCGGAGATCCTGGGGAGGGTCCACATCGGAACCGAACTCCTGACTCAGCCCCACGTTAGAATCCCATCTTTGGAGCCCAGTGGGACGTCTTCCTTCTCCCTGGGAACGGAGGGAAAGTCCAGGTGCGTCATACTGGAAGATGGGGCGTCCAGTGGTTCCCAAGCTGGTTTGCCCGAGTCCCTGAGCAGGAGGCCTTGTAGAATATGGGTTCTTGCAACTCGTTTGACACCCATCCCACACTCCAGGGGAGGAGGATAAGAAATGCGCACCTCATAGCCATTCCTGGCTGGGCGTCCTGGAGCTAGGCTGTCCGCTTGCTCCTGGCAGGTGTCACCTCGCTGACCACTGAGGTGAGGAGAACCGAGGCTCCGAGGTAACATGTCTCACCCAGGTCAAGTGGTGCTGGAGCTGGGACTCTAGCTCCATCTTTGCACTGCTTCCAGGAGAGCTGCAGGCGGGGAGCCAGGCCTTCAGTGCCCCCCCACTCCCCTCCCTGTCCCTAGCCCTCCAGCCCCAAAGGGCAAAGGAAACGGCAGGACCAGGAAGGCACTTTCCCTTCGGAAGCACGCGCCCTGAGTGCCGACTGGTCGCCAGGCCTGCAGCTCTCGTCTGCCAGGGGCTGGGGAGCCGGGACACCGCGCCAAGGCGCCGCTGCTGCTGCTGCTGCCGCTTGGGGCTGCGATGGCCTGCAGCCGAGGTTCAGCTGTGTCCCAGCCGTGGGCCCTGCGCAGAGAACTGCCACGGGAGGTGTAATTCACGAACAGAAGCCCTATCGGGAACATCCTGGCCGCTGCCCCACCTCCTGGCCTGTTGTTTTGGGGAGTATTCATACCCTTGGGGTATTTTGACTGCGTTGTTCCAGGACAAACCCCCTAAAGACGTGTGCAGAACTTTTGAATTAATTCTCTCGAAAATGTCCCTAAGCTAGAATGATACCCCTTTATGCACCCAGGGCTGTGATTTTGCACCGGACTCAGAAGCGCCTTTGCATTTTAAGCTGGTAACTTGCCCACGCCGTGCACGCTTTTGTGTTGGCACCGGTGGTGGGAGCTTCATCCCCGCGGTCCCTGTGCGAGCCAGGCCGAAACGGGCCTTGGGGAAGACTCGAGTGAATGTGGTCTTGTGCGGGGGCAGCGGGCGGCTTCGTGAAATCTTGGTCCTGGGCGTGGAGGCAATTATGCCTGTAGAATCTGGCCCTTTCGGGTGTGCCTGGAGCCACACGCTCCCCGCGGGGAAGGCTGGACTTTGCTCTCATCCCCAGGCTCCGGGTCAGGCCCCAGGCAGGCCAGACCCATCCCTGATCCCTGGGCTGGTTTTCCTGCACGGGCCCCTCTGGGTGCCTCCCACCTGGCCTGGCCCGGACGTGAGCACGCCGGGAGATCTTGCTGAAAGGAAGGCGCTCCGGGGGAGAGGAACAGGAGACCGGGGTTCGCCGCCGCCGCCCATCCCCCACTCTGGTCCAGCGGCGCCAAAGCCACGTGCTACCAGGGCGCACCAAGGGGCCAAGGGAGTGGGTGCGGGGGCTGGAGATGCTGCCCGAGAAGACAGGGAGCGCGCCGACTGGGCTGGCATTGGGTTTCTCCTAATCAGCCCCACTTCCCCGGAGCCTCCATCCTAATTGGGGCGCAGGCTCCGATGGAGGAAGCAGGGGGCCCCACTCCAGCCTGCCTGCCTCCCTGCCAAGATTGTCTGGAGCCCCAGCACGACGTTCCTGCACTGGAGGCCTGGGGGCTTTTCTCTGGCCCCGTTCTGGGCACCAACGGGAGGCACGGGGTGCGGAGAGGTGGCCTCCTCCGCCCTCCATGAAGCTGCTCCCCGCCCGCTGCCCAGGAGACCCGGGCTCGCCGCTTCGGCCGCCCAAGACCCCGAGGGACGGAGTCGCCGGCTTTTTCCTGTGCCCTTTATCTCGGTTTTATAGACAGCTGTTAGTTTGGGGCATTAATTGCCTGGGCGAGTTTATTGATAATTTTGATGTAACAGAGCACCGGAGAAATTGCCCTCACGTCCAGAATGTCAAATTTGAGAAGAAGCAGGTTCAGAGGCTCACGACCCCACGATGCGGAGAAACTGCGGTGGGTCTCGAACGGCTGCGCCGACAATGTGACTTTATTGTGTTTGTTTTCCTAGGTAGCTGGGAATTGGAATAGAAAGAGGGTCAGTAGGGGAGACAGACTTTTTCAAATGGATTTTTTCCCCTAATGATTTAGGGGGAAATGGAAGCAGATTGGAAACATGTCTATCACCTTGCTCTCCCACCAACAGCCTTTTTCCTGCTCCAATTTTACTCGCTTCTCCATTGGGGAAAACCAAGTGCAGGGCACCAAAAAAAAAAAAAAAAAAAAAAAATCCTACCAAAAAAAAAAAACCTTAAAAGGTGTTCCATGATTTATAACAGCTAGAATATGGGAACAGTAAAGTCTGAAACTCAAAGTACAATTCTCATTGGTCTTGGAGTGGCCAAAACAAAAGTGTAAAATATTTTATGTATATACATATATATATATATATATATATACGTATGTATATGTTTTTTCCCTGGGGGAGGGACAACTATAGTTTTTCTTTAAACGTTTGCTTATTTCTTTAAAACAAGAAATGACATTTAGAGGGGCAGAGGGCTCTTCTTAAAAAACAGAAGCCAAGAAAAAGAGTTACCCTCGTCCAGATTTCACTTCAGTGTGAAATGAAGAGTGAAAAGAGAAGGATTAGTCAAAAAAGAAAAAAGAAGAAAAAAGGATTAAGAATCATCCATACTTTAAATTAAAAAAAAAAAAAAAGGCTGGAGATCCCGGGCTCGTTTCTGTCTGTATTTGGAAGATATTCTCCAATCCCAATAAAATACTCATGCGATTTTATTTCTAGTTGATACAATATTAAAGGCCATGTACAAATGTCATACATTTTTATTTTTGTTCTTTTTTAGGAAAAAATACACAAAAGGCAAAAACATCCTCAAATCGTCATTTTTATACAGTGCAGAAGGAAATTTAAAATACGTGTCACAAACGCTGCACCCCAGCAGCCAAAATACTAAAAAAAAGGGGGGGCCTTCATTTTATATATATATATATTTATTTATTTATATAAAACATATGGAAATTTGTCTTTACACAGATCGGACTTAGTTTCAAATTTACAATGGATACCTAAAAAAAAAAAATCTACGCGGCAAATATTGCCAACAAAGTTACACCATTAATACTGATAAACGGAGGAGCCTATGCGGTGTTTCGATTATTAGGGAAAGAAAGTAGAATAAATAACAGGATGAGCCTTGCTATCGTTTTTTTTAAAAGTGCCTTAACCTTTCTGCGTCACCGCAATCCTGAATCCGAGCGCTCAGCGGGCCTTCCCGGTCCCCGCGGCGCCGTGTTTTCCTCACTCTCCCACCAGAAGGTTTACAGTAGAGATCAGGAGACAGCCAGGTCTCGGGAGAAAAACACCGACCAAAAAAGTCAAAATAAAGTTAGAAACCAAACCAGAAACACTGAAGAGAAGGATGGAGAGGAAGGCGGAGGGGGACGGCCGCAGAGGCCCGAGAGCCGCCGCTTCTGGGCTCCTTCTGGTTTCTTTCCTAAGACGAGCAGTGGCTTCAGAAATGCAAGTTATTCGCACAAGGATCCACCTGTGGTTGATGGAGGACTTCTGAGGTGGGGAGGGAGAAGGCGATTTCTTGCCCCCCCCCTTCCCTGCAAAAGATGGCTCTGAAAGGAGACGCGCATTCCAAGACATTCTTTCAAAAAAATTAAAAATAAAAAGATAAATACTCAACCAAAAAATAAAAGTATTTGATGATGACGGTCTCACACGTTGGCCTTTCTCCTTCCCCCGACTTTGGCCATTGGAGGGGAAGAGGGGGAGAGACCTCAGCAGAAAGCTTGTTTAGATGTTGAGGGTTTTTCCCCAACACAGCACCTTCTCAGCCGGTTTCAATAGGATCAAAAATAGGTATTTATTTTTCAACAGCTGCAGTCAGATCAGGACCCACCACCACCATTTTAAAGAAACTGTTGAGCGGGTGGCGGGGAGGTGCCGACAGCGGGGCTCCGTCGTTGCCTCGGGGATTCCTTTCCCGAATAATCCGGTCGGGGAGGGGTCAAACCCTTTTCTTCTGCCGACGGTTATACCTCGAAAATAAAGCAGTTTCTGGCGATGGGTTCCGAAGTCCCAGTGCCCGGCCAGCCCCTGCCCGGAGGGCCCCGGGGGCTGTGGCCTCACATCACGCACGGCTTGATGTCTTGGTAGGTGACCTGCTGGTGGTAGTAAGAGCCACCGCCGGCTGAGTGCATGGACGAGGATGCCATTGTGTTGAAAGAGAAGACGAACTCCTTTCGGTCACACATGCTGGGCGACTGCGAGTGGTACCGCGGGATGCCTGCAGGGCAGGGCGACAGGAGAGGGGACGTTAAAGGGTTAGCCTCCGGAGGCCAGAGTTCCAGGTGGAGAAGCACCTTTGCCCGAGGGGTGCACGGGGCAGGCTTGCCCGGCTCGGGCGCAGGGCTGGAGGCCTCCCCTCCACAGCGCCTCCCCATGTCTGAGTTCCCGGTCTCCGTGGGGCCGGCGCCCAAAGGGAAGATCCCCAGACACTGGCAAGGATCCCTGCTCCCCTGAGCGCCTGCTGGCTGGGCCTCTCCCACCTTGGACACCGAGCCTGGGCCGGGGCCTTCCAGAGGCTGACGGGGAAGTGGTGAGAGGGGCCGAGATGCGCCAACAGAGAAGGTCCAGCGGCCTCCACTTCCAGGGCAGCCTGGGGCCTGTGCCTGGTGCTGGGCAGCCACCTTCCAACCCCAAAGGCTGCGGTGGCTCCAGAGCAGCCAGCCAGGCCGGCAGGGGCCAACACGGGGGCCAAGGGTGGCTTCTCAGATGAAGGGCCCTTTGAGAACCAAGCCTCTGGGACAGCTGGAGCCCGCCTGGAGTTTGAAGCCGCCCAAGCTGGGCAACCCGGCGCAGAGGCCCCTCCAGCCTCCAGGCAGGCCCGGCTCCTCCCCCCCACAGGCTGCTGACAGCTGACTCCTGGCAGGCCCCTGCTTGGATCACTCCAAGCTCTTCTCAGAACCAGGCCCAGAAGGCTGCTAGTGGGTGCCGAGATGGAGGGTTCAGAGGGGAAGATTGCTGTGCCCCTTCCTTCTCGGAGGACTGGGGGTGGGGCGGTACCTGGAGACCTGAAGACCTGGCTCCTGAGAAACAGGCTGTGTGGGGGGCCTGCAACTCTGACCCTCGATCGGGGCCCCTCTCTGCCTCTGTCACCACAAAATGCCCCGACTCAATGTTCGCGTGGCCCAGGCCTGATTCCTGAAAGGCCGGGCTCTGAGCCTCTGAGCAGGCGTGCAGCCTGGCCGGCTTTGGGCCTAACTCTTCCGTCCTGCCCGGCTCAGAGCAGAGGCGGCTCTCCCGCAGCTTTTCTGGGGCGAGTGGGGAGAGTGAGCCAGCTGTCCGGGGCTGGGCCTGGCTCCATCCTGGGAACTTGCTGAGGTGTGCGGGGGCTAAGGGACCTGAGGGGACTTAGAATATTGGAGTCTAATAAGTCTTTTTGGTGAGGATGGGGCCTACCTGGCCAGGCTGGGGCTGCACCTCAGCAGCTGGGAGTTGAAACAGAAAAGGAGAGAAAACGACCTCTTAGTCTATACTGGGGGCTCCAGGCTGCACTCGCGCCTCAAATGGGGGGAGGTGGGGCTGAGAGACACCCTGGGGGGCTTGGCGGCGCGCAGAAGCGGCCGCAGGCTGTGGCCCAGGGCGGGCGGCAGCTTCTGGGGGCTGGGTCTGCAGTGCACTCAGATGGGCTCCCCTCGGGGCTGGCACGGCCCGGCCTCCCCACTCACCTGGCAGCTCAGCGGGGGTGTTGTGACTGGTCTGCTGCAGATACGGCTGGTCCAGGGAGTGCGCGGAGAGGCTGCCGGACAGGGGGTTGGCCGCGGGGTTGCAGGGGGACAGGGGCTGCTGCTTGATGTAGGAGGCGCTGCTGTTGAGCGCCGCGGAGGCGGAGGGCGGCCAGGCGGCCGCCGCGCCTGAGTAGACGGCGTGGGGCTCCATGACCCCACCGGCGGCCGCGGGCAGCAGTGGGGAAGCAGGCACCGAGCTGTCGTGGTGCGGGTACTCGCCGGCCGCCGCGGCGCCGCAGCTGCCCATGTACGAGTGGCCACCGTTGGCGGGCAGGTGGGGCACCGAGTGGCTGGGCAAAGCCATGCCGTCCACGTTGCCCGGCAAGTGGCCGTTCATCATGCCCAGACCTCCCTCCAGCGCCAGGCTGTTGGGCGGGCACGAGAGGCCGCCGGCGGAGCCCTGGAAGCTGTAGGTGTCCGGGAGGTGGTTGAAGCCGAGCCCGTTCATCATGCTGTACATGGGCTTGAGCGCCTGGCATTTCCTTCGGAAGCCGCGCGGCCGCCGCCGAAAGGAGCCCTCCTCGAACATGAACTCACTGGCCGGGTCGATGGTCCAGTAGTGGCCCTTGCCCGGCCGCCCGAGGCCCTTGGGCAGCTTGATGAAGCACTCATTGAGCGAGAGGTTGTGGCGCACCGAGTTCTTCCAGCCCTGGTAGGAGCCGCGGAAGAAGGGGAAGCGGCTCTGCAGGAACTGGTAGATCTCGCTGAGTGTCAGGCGCTTGGTGGGCGAGCTCTGGATGGCCATGACGATGAGCGCGATGTACGAGTAGGGCGGCTTCTCGGGGCGCCGGATGCCGGCGTTGGTCTTCTTGGCCTTGGACGGGCCGGACGACGCGGGGTCCATGGCCGCGCCGCCTCCCCCGCCGCCGCCGTGCGGTGGCTGCTGCTTCTCGGGCGCCGAAGACATCGGGTGGCTGCTGCCGCCGCCGCCGCTGCCGCTGCTGCTCTGCGCCGCCGACGAGCCGGGAGGAGGAGGAGGAGGAGGAGGAAGAGGAGGGGGAGGGGGAGGAGGGCAAGGGGGAGGGGGCTGCGCGCGCGGGGCTGGCTGCACCTCTGCCGTCATCGGCGGCCACTTCTCCCGAGCGAGCCTCGGCGCGCCCTCCCCCGCCCGCTCGCTCGCTCGCTCGCTCGCTCGCTCGTCCTCCCCGAGGAGCTGATGGATCCGCGGGCGGTTGGCGCAGAGCCCCCTCTCTCTCCAGCTGCCTCCTCCCCCCACCTACTCTCCTCCCTCTTTCCCTCTCGCCCTCCCACAAGGGAAGGAGCCGAGCAGAGGCTGAGAGCAGGCTCTCTGCAGCCTGGGCGGAGGCCGCTAGGAAGCCCCCCCACCGGTTTTGCGGGGGAGGCACCACCTCTCGGGCCGGTGGCCGTGCGCCCCCGCGGGGAGCAGCGCTCGGTCCCCACCACCCGCGGCGCTCGGCTCCACGACTCCAGCCGAGGCCGCCCTCTCTGCCTTGTCTCTCGGCGGCGTCTCGCGGGCCAGCGTAAGACCCTCCAGGAGTTCTCTCCCCTCCCTGCCCCCCTCCGGCCCCCGCGGTGGTGGGCGCTTAAAGGGCCCCCACCTTCGCCTCCCAGCGTCCGCCTGCAGAACCCGCCCCGCCTCCACCAACCTGGCGAGCAAGTGTTAAAGCGCCCTCGGCCCGCGGTTCAGCCCAGCTGCGCCAGGCCCCCCGCCTTCCCCGCCCGGCCCACGCGGAGGGAAACGCACCCCGGGTCCCGGGCCTTCCCCGACGCGTACTGCTCGGTGGCAAATCGCAACTGCAGTGGCGGCCGTGGCCGCCGGGTCGTGACCATCGCGGACGCAGCCGGTTCGGCTACGGGTCCCCGCGGCCGGCGGGCGTGTGTTCCCGCGATGGACCGCCTACCCACTCTCCCCGCCCCGGGAAGGACTGCGCCGCGCCCGGGGCTTTTCGGACTCGCCCAGCCCGGCGCGAGCGGGCGGGCAGCCGATGGAGCCGAGCGCGGGCGGAAAACGAAAGCGCAGGGCGGGTCGCTGCCGCTTTGTCTCCGGCGCCGCAGGCTGTTCGGGGAGCGAGTGAGAACGTCTGGCCTTGCGGAGACCGACATCTCACGGGCTTCCCGAACAGGCGGCCACGCTCGCTCACTCACTTGTGCACTCGTGCACACACGCATACACTGATGCACATGCAAACCCGGTAAACTTCGCAGACTCAGACGTGCAAACTCACACCCACGCGTTCGTTCCCACTCACGCGCACACGGCCCTCAGGCATGTGCGTGCCCACTCGTGCGCTCACTCACGCGCACACAGAAGGCCCACAGGAGCTTCAGCTCGCACCTACTCCCACTCACGTGCACACTCGCCACGCTGATCTGAGCTCACACATAACTCAGTTGACCCCCCCCCCCAGCATACACACTGAAAACCCGCCTATTTGGCCCCGCAGTCCCTGTGTCCCCGCTTCCCAAGAGCAGGTTCCGATTTCTCGCAGATGGTAAAGGCCCTGGCAGGAAGTTTATACGGTTCAACGTAAACACATTCTGGGGGATTCTTTAATAATAATAATAGAGAATTCCGCGTGCGCGGGGGGGAGTTGGCCTAATGCCCCTGTGGGCTCGGCCTGCCGCCGCCGCGGGGGCCTCTGACATTGAGCGCCAGGCCAGGTTCCGGAAAGCAGTCTGCGCGGGCGGGGAGCATGGGCCCGGGCGGCCCTCGCGCGCCGGGCTGCCCGCAGCGGGGGGCTCGCACGCAGCCTTACCCCGCCAACCTCCCGGCGCTGGGGTGCGGGCTAGGACGGGGTAGGGGGGACGGTGGCGCCGAGCGCAGGATGGCGCAGGAGCCGGGCGCAACGCCGCACGCGGGGACCCAGGTGAGTGCTGTTCGCTCGCAGACTTCGGAGGAGGGAGGCGAGGGGTGTTTTCGCGGGTCGTCGCGAGGAGCCAGGACGCCGTGCCGAGGCGCGAGCTGGGGCGAGAGGCGTGTGCCGGGCTCGGAGTGCGGCCCCGCGGCGCTTTTCAAAGCCCACCGGCCTCTCGGGTTTCTCGGGCCTCCTTGTCAACCCGCTGACGCCCCTCCTCGCTCCGACGCCTTCAGCTTCGGCGGTAGACGCCTCGTCGCCTTCGGGACGCCTGGCACGTCCATGCGAGGAGCTGGGGGTCTCGGCGGCGTAGCCTGCCCTGGCGGAGCGCGCTCGCGGGAGACCAGAAAGCCAGCTTCTCTGCGCTGCGCTTTCGCTCGGCTCTCCCGGCCTCGGCTCCGCACGCAGGCAGGGGTCGGTCGGCAGGGGAAGGGTGAGTGTGGGATGTGACCGCGTCGTGTGCGGTTGTCTTCGCGCAGGTAGACGCGCGCTGGCAGACCCACTCCCACTTCCCAGAGCCCAGCCAGCATCCACCGACCGCAGGCGTCCTGAGCACCGCGCACAGCCTCGGCCTCCATACGTCAGAGAACACCCCTCACACCGCTCAGGCGCCCCAACCCTTGCACGAGCGCTCTGGCCTGCCCACCGCCGAGGACGCACTTTCGGTTACGCGCACACACAGCCCGCCGCACACGCACACGCAATCGCACGCACGGCCGCTCCGCTCGCGCGCGCACACGTCCACGCACACGCAATCTCACATTTCTCTCTCCATCACTTTTTTTTTTTTTTTCCCCCCGCCAGACGGCAGCTGCAGGGTAGGAGGCCCCGCGGCGCTGGGAGGGAAGTTCCCGGGAAGGGGTCGCTACTACCAGCTGCCGGGAGCACATCTGGCCTTTAGAAGAGAGGCTATTGGGGGAGGTTGCCCCACTCCCAAGGCAGCGAGGGGTGCAACGCAAAGCCCCGAGGCTCCCAGAAAGTGATAGTAACCCCTCCCTTTCTCTCGCTCCTCCCCCACTGACAAGACGCTCCAAAATGAGGGGGCTCTATAGAGCATGAAGTTGGGGCCCCTTTTTCCAGTAGCCCCCTTCCCTCTTAGGCCCTCTCTAGTTGGGAGAGGGCTACAGATTCCGTCTTCAGCTAACCCACAGATCAGTTTCCCTCACTCCTTCACATCACTGTTTCTCAGCGGCTCCCTTTGCGGGCTGCTGTGTGTTTTGGGGTGGGAAAGCTCCGGCCTTCCCGGGAGGAAGTGTGGAGTCAGGGCCCCGCCTGGCCTCCACTTACCCCTGAGGTCTAACAGTAGAACAGACTTTGCCGGGGAAGGCCAGCAGTTGCTGTGCCCAGGGAGAGGCTGAACGGCCTCGGAGCCTCAGGAATGCGGCAGACGGAGGCTCTCCCCCAACCCCGCATCTCCACTGGGGCAGGAGGTAAAGTGGAGGGGAATGAGTTCCAGCTGTGTGATTTGGAGGTCTCCCCCCCGCCCCCCCCCCCCCCCCCAGTTCTGGAAAGAGCCACAGCCATGGCAAGGAGGGCCTTTCCAGGTGGCCGGAGACTAAGCTTTCGGCTCTTAAGATGCCCTGAGAGGTCGCTCCTGATCCTGCCTTTGGGGGATGGAGAAACCGAGGCCCTGGCCTGGGTCAGCCAGCGCTGCCAAGCGAGCATCTCTCTGTGGTTTGCTCCGCCTCCAAGGGCTGCCTGTCATCGAATTTTACCCTCCCAGATGCCTCGTTACAGGCCGAGAGTGGAGAGAGAGGGGTGTTTAGAGATGCTTCTGTTGCCCCCTACTCCTGGCTTTCCAGGCTCAAGGGCCCTGAGACCCACTGGAGAACTGACGGTGATAAAATAATAACCACCGCCACAAACACATGACGATAATAGGATTTATCGATTGCTGGCCATGCACCCGGTATTGAGCTAAGCCTTGTAAACACCTCTCAGATGTTCTTGATGTTTCTCTGGGCTGTGAATCCCTTTGATAAACTGTTGAAAACTAAAACCCTACACCCACCCCTTCCAGAGGAAAGATACCTGCGACATTTGTAGAATGATTTTCAAGGTTTCACCAAATGCCTGGAGCCCACCCATGAATCCACAATCTCCCATCCACGAACTCAGGACTGTGGTTAAACACCCCAAGGATACTTGTTTAACCTTCACAGATGACCCTACCGGGTCAATATTATCCCTCCCTTTACAGATGGGCTCAGTGACATTGCCTCACGTCCTAGGCCACCCTGCAGAGGCAGGACACAAATCCAGGTCCGCGCAGGACCGGGGGTTAAGCCTCCGGAGTACAGGGCAGAGACTGTCTACGTGCAGACTCAAAGTCGCGGTCCGAATTTGAATCCAGCCTCCGCTAAGCCGTTTATGCATTTGTTCCTTGTCTTTTTTTTGGCAGGGAGTGGGAGGGTGGGATTTATTGGTTGATTTTTCCCCAGCTTTATTGAGATACAATTAACTCATTGGGTATGTTTCAGGTGTGCAGAGTGTTGATTTGATACATTTATATGTTGCAAAATGACACCATCCCATCACGTAGTTACCATTTCTTTCTTTTCTTTTCTTTTCTTTCTTTTCTTTTTTTGGGGGGGGGGGAGTGAGAACGTAGAAGATCTCTCTTAGCAACGTTTAAGTATATGATACAGTGTTGTTAGCTATAATCCCCATGCTGTAACTTAGTGTCTTCATCTAAAAAATGGGACGAATAATGGCGTCTGTTTCTTAGGGCTGTTGGGAGGATTGGACAAGACTGTGCAGAGAAAGACAGGCTCTCCAAACAGACAGAAGCAAACAAAACCCCCAGGGGCCCAGCTCCAGGGACTGTCGGAGAAAACGCAGACAGGGATTCGGGCAGCTCTCTGCTCTTAGCGCAGAGATCTATCAAGAACACCCACCCATCCCAAATCCAATCTGCGCTCCAGCGCCGGCCCCAGGAACCCCAAAATGGGGAGGGGGGTGTAAAAACAGACACGCCTGCCATGTCTCCCACTCCCCGAACCCAAGGTATTTTTACTGGCTAATTGCTTAAGTGAAGCCGCCCGGGCCGAGAGCGCGCCGTAACCCGAGCAGGGAACCAGATCCAGCTCGGATTGTGCCCGGGCCGGCAGCGCGGGCGCGGGCGGGGGCGGGGGCGGCCGCCGACCACCCACCGCGAGGGCAGCCGCCCTGCTCTGCATTAGCGCCGGCGCGCACCTCCCTCGTCCCCGCTCCCTCGAACCCCTTCCCCGGCGACGTCCAAAGGAGACAGAAGGTAGCGCGGGCCGGGCCCCAGACCAAGGTGGGCGTTTGGCAGTAAAGGAAGCCTCTTGGCTTGCGGACGTCGGTGGGGGATTAGGGGTGGGAGGTTTGTGGTGAAAATGCGGCCCTGGGGACAGGAGACTGCGGGGAGAAGCGTCAGAGTCAGGAGGAGAGGGCACCCTCTCCCCAGTTACAGGGCGCTCCGTGCACAGAGTAAGTGGGGTATTTCTCTGCAGACTCTGGAGGTGCACACGTATCGCGCGTGCCAATGTTCAGAATATTGTCCAGAGAGCAGGAACTATAGAACTCGAGAGGCACCGGGTAGTGCCCCGTAAGTGTGATCGTGTCAGGTGGCTGTACAATGTGAGGCCTGTGTGCACGGAATAGCACGAGGTGTGCAGATGTAAGTGTTTCCTGTGCTGAGCGTTATTGGGGGGTGGGTACTGCACAGCGGCCTCATGCGTAATGAATGTTTTAAGATGTGAATGATGTGACACGTTGTGTGTGCAGAATATTTGAGGGCACTAAGAAGTGTCCTGTACACCAAATATCATAAAGTGTGTGTAGTATGTAGCAGGTTACGCACGCTGGGGTGTGTACAGCGTCACGTATTCTGGACAGAATACTGTAGGCTCTGCGGACCATACGATATAGAACTACGTGGACTGTTGTAAGGTGTGTGCGTGATATAATGGGTTGTATTGGACATGATACAGTGGTTTCACACGCACATCGTGAAGTACGGCGCGGTGCCTGTGCGCACGGAGCATCCCGGGCAGCGTTTCGCGAGGAGAGGGGTCTGCGCTGTGACGCTGTGTCTGCCCAAGCGTCAGGCAGTGCGTTTGCAGTGGAGCATGGTGACGTGAGTAGGACACCGTCAGGAGGTCTGCACGCAGCCAAGCATGCAGTAATAAAAATACAGAGCTCACACATCCGACGGTCATGGAGGCCTGACCTTGTGCCCTCGCTAGGCACCTCAAGGCCACCACTCGTTCAGTAACCCCCACCATAACCCTGGGAGGCAGGTTCTGTTCTGATCTCAGGTCCCAGGGAAGTGGGTGATTCTCCTACTCTGTTTTTGTAGTGACAGAGCAACTTTCCTGCCCTTTGTCATGCCGGGAAGGGAGGGCTGTCCTCCTCGGCACGGCATGGTATGGAGACGTGGGGACGATTTACCTTCTGTGCGGGTCTTTGAGAGGCTGTGAGCTCAGAACCGTGTAAGCCTCTGTCTGCAGCCAGCACGGAAAAGACGCAGAGACAAGGAGCGTGGGCCGAATGAGCACTAGAAGGGACCCCGAGTCCTGGGGAGCCCCAGCACCCTCAGAAGGCCATTGGGGAGGCTGCTGCTCTGTGCTGTACACCCACACCTCGGGGTGCTGTCCCTGCTTGTGCCCGTTGCTGCCAGCCAAGCTCTAAACTAAGGCAGTCCTGTTGTCTCCTCTTGTCAATGGCAAGTCAGATTCTGGGGCCCCTTAGAGTGTTCCTGGGGCTACCCCACAGTGGGGAGGAGAGAGAGCCCTACCCTCTGGCTTCACTGGCCCGGCCACACCCCGCTCGACACAGATGCGAAACGGCACCTGTGGGGACCACTAGGGCCGTGCTTGGGGAACAGCTGAGGCAAGGGTTATCCCTGACCCAGGCCCTGGCAGTTCATCTCCCCTGTCAGCTGTACATTAGGGAGAGGTTCATATTTTGGTCAAAAAAAAAAAAAAAAAGAGCCTCGTATTTGCGCTGCTGCAGCCCTGCGATTGCCCCTCCACTTGGCCTTTTACCCAAAAGCACGCATTTTCCATGACGTTCTTCAATGAAATATTTGACAACATTGCAGCCCAGGAATTTACAGCCGTCTTCCCCTCGAGATTTTTGGGAGTTTTCTGGCATTAGCAGTGCACACTGCTGTAAGGACCAGAGAGCGCTCCGGGGACGCTGCGTGTCCTGGGGCTCCCACCCCCGTGCCTGGCCTGGCCTCAGCCCTCCTTCCCACAGGGTCACGCTCCAAAGCCTCCGATGTGTCTTTATCCCTGCTGCCTGGACAGCTGCTCTCAAAAAGATGGCGAGAAGACGTTCGCTCCATCATGGGGGGGTGTGAGGGAGGGAGTGTGTCCCAGATCTTGTTTCTGAGCAAAGGACCCACACGGAGGGAGAAAAAGAGGCATCTCCCAAGAGTTACGGCTGAGAGAAAGCGACTGGTCCTCAACACTTACTGGGGGGAGGGGGGCGTGCCCCGTGGAAATAACTCCTCTGGGGGCAGGGGGAGCGGATAGTGTAGAGAGAGACGATGAAAATGAGTGAGTTTCCAAAAAAAAAAAAAACCAAAAGGAAAATATAAATTAAATTTCAAACGTCAGATACTTTCTATTTCTCAGGTTCAAGGGGGAGATAAAACAACACACACCACCTTCGGGGATCAGGGGGTTTAGAAGAGGGCGAGATGAGGAAACGAGGGCCAGGCCGGGTAGGGACGGGGCGGGAGTGTGCTCAGATTGGGTCCTTAATCAAACGCAGCAATCTGCTCCCAGAATCCTGCCGCGTGCGCACCCAAAATGTGCCTGTTGGCCTCCCCGATAGCTTGTGATGCTCTAGTTCCACTTAGAGGGTGTGGGAAATACGAAAACAAGTGTTATCTCTAGGGAGAAAACAGAATCCGCACAGCCCACAGTGCCGGCGGGAAGAAGGGACTTCACCTGCCTGAACACGGCCCAGAGCCCCGGGTTTGCTGAGGAAACGGAGGTGGCGGACGTGCTCTTTCCACGCCTCCCCCTCACCCCAGGTTGGGTTTGGGCCCTTTTGTCCCAGCCGGGTCGTTTCCGGGCTGCCCCAGGGACCCCCTGGGAGGATTTGCACGTGGGCGTGCCGACTTGCACAGCCTCCCCGGTCTGTCTTCTGCACGACCGGAGAGCCAGCTGTGTGTATGACACGGGGCAGGTGACACAGCTCCCGGGCAGTCAGAGCTGAGAAGAGTGCCCTGTGGACGCAGAACAGAGGCACAGGTGTCCAGGAGACACGGAGACCCTCCTCCACCCCAGAGAGACCCCAAGGTATCTGGTCACCAGAACCCAGAGATGCCTGGGTCAAACAGACAGAGGGCGAAGCCCCAGGAGACTCACGCGGATTGTGAGAGAAGCAGGGACTCCCACAAAGCCTAGGGTGAGAGAGAGAAAAACAACTCACCCAGAGGCACACAGGGAGGGATCCCTTCGGTCTGCTTGGGGAGGAGGTGGGCAGGGAGCTCTAGAGTGGAAAGGAGTGTGTGTAAGAGGGAAGGAGAGACAGAAAGAGACAGAGGTCTGTGTGTGTGTGTGTGTGTGTGTGTGTGTGTGTGTGTGTCTGAAGGCACAGCCCCAGGTGACTGGACACCTCTCTCTGGGGCTCCAGCATTGGGCGGGCAGTGGCCACTCTGACATGGAAGTTCTTCTGTGTCCAGTTTTCCGAGGAGCAGGTCCCAGACCTCAGCCCACTTAGCCCTGGGGTGGGGCTTTCCCAAGAGAGTCGGGAAGGGTCTCTGTGAGGCCCTTGTCAGTGTCCCTGGGGCCATGTGGGAGGAAAGCCAGGCGCAGCGAGGAAGGAGGAGAGCCTTTGCAAATGATTGAATCTCTGGGTGCCTCTGTTTTTCCTTATCTTAAAATGGGGAGAAAGTCAGTACCCATCCATGGAGCGGCCTGAGAGCCAGAGGAGAAATGCAGAAGAGCTCTGAGCACGGTCTAGGAGGGAGCTAAGGCAGGGGGATGTAAACGCGAACCAGGGCAAACTTCTTAAACAAATAAATAAGACTGTATTGAGACTTGGCTTCCATTGTTGTGTGACCCAGGGCTGGTGGCCTCACCTCTCTGTGCCTTGGTCGCCTCATCTGCAGAACCAGGACATGGACAGGAGCTCCTTCTGGGTAGTTAGCAAATTGTGAATAATTCTTAGCCTGGCTGTTGTTATTGGGGGTGTTCCCTCATCCCCGGTGTTTGGGGTGCTGGGGCTGAGATCCTGTGGGGCTTAGCTTGACAGGACCAAGCTTTGGTGGAGTGAACTCAAATAGGGGAATCAGCTCACCCGAGACTTGGGGCAGGTCCCCTCCCCCGGGCGCTCTGGTTTGCCCTCACCCCTAGGCGGCGTGGAAGAGAACGTAGCTCAAAATCCTGGCGCCTACTTCACAGAGCAGAGCGTCAGGTTGGGTTGGAGGGGCGCCTCCTCTGGCCCTCGGACAACTCAGACCAACTTGCTGCCACACGGGAGGGTGGTGAAGTCTCAGGGGCGCACCCCGCCCCTCCACCCACCAGGCTTGGTCCCGGGTCGCCCTCTGCAGACAACAGAGCCCACTGAGGGCTCCCATCCCGCTTGGGGTGGCCTCTGGAGCAGGGAGGGGCCCGGCAGCCGAAGGCCTGGGTTAGAATCCCACCTTTCTGCCCCAGCTGCTGTGCGGCCTCTGCGCACCTTAGTGACCTCTCTGAGCCCCTCTTCTCATTTGTGTGATGGTGAAAGTAAAGATATCCCCACCCTCGGGCCGCTGTGAAGACTAAGTAAGAACGGCGTTATCTTTAGGGGACCGTTGAGCGCCTGCTGTGTGCCAGCACCGGGCTAAGGAGCTGCTGTGCTGAGCCCATTTCGCAGACCCGAGAGCAAGAGGCAAACGGCGAGGGCTCCGTAAACGTGGCTTTGCTTTAAGACACTTCTCTCCTCCTTCCGAGGGCACCTGTGGGGTCCCAGCTCTGGGCTGCCATTGGCAACTCCAGGAAGAAGCGGGGAGACCGTTGGCTCCTGACTCGGAGGCTCTGCTTCATGTCCCCCTGCCCCAGCTTTCCACCCTGCGTAATAACAGAACAGTAGTCTCCAGCCTTTTGGGCCCTGCCCTGTAACCCCCGCGTGGGGCAAGGGGGCTCCGAATCACTTCCACCACACCCGCCCCAACCCGATCCCACCCGCTTCCTGGCACTGCTCCCCAGCAGCCAAGTTCCTGAGAAACGCCAGGGACGGAGAGCGGCGGGGCCTGGCCTGGACATCTGCACTCCTCCAGGGCGTCTGTTTTGCTGGGAGTGGGGGCTTATTGAGACCCTCGACTGCCCTCCCTCTGGGTGTTCAGGTTAATTCTTCAGGGCCACTCTTTTTGTGGACTTAAATTGGGGCAGGAGGACTTGGGGAAAGGCAGACATTGGAGCGCCCCGGCTGAGCTCCTGGGGGACCGATGGGGTCCCCGTCCCCCCAGGAGCAGACCTCCAGTGGGATCCCTTGGCGGTGGCGGTCCTGACCAGCCCAGTAGGTCTCAACCTGGGGCAACTGCAGAGGTGCCCCAGCGCCGCTCCTTGCCTTTTAAAATGTGCTGTGTCTAGGGGCTTCCCTGGTGGCGCAGTGGTTGAGAGTCCGCCTGCCGATGCAGGGGACGCGGGTTCGTACCCCGGTCCGGGAAGATCCCACATGCCACGGAGCGGCTGGGCCCGTGAGCCGTGGCCGCTGAGCCTGCGCGTCCGGAGCCTGGGCCCCGCAACGGGAGAGGCCACGACAGTGAGAGGCCCGCGTATCGCAACAAAAATAAATAAACAAATAAGTAAAATAAAATGTGCTGTGTCCCTTTAGGCTGTACTTATTTTTGCATCTCAGCCAATGCTCACCTTCCTACCGGCAGCTACCTGCCCCGTCGAATTTAAAAATCAAACAGAGATGCAAAGATCAAGTAGTCACTCACACTTTCTGGTTCTTTTATTTTGAAACATGTTTTCTCAGTGCTTGAGATACACCAAATCTGGGAACAGTTTGATCACACACACGTCCTAGCATGGGTTCGTTTTTAAAACTAATTTCCTTGGGGCACTTGGTTTGCATTTAAGTACTTCATTTCTGTACTCCAGCACCAATTAATTTTTATCCTGGGTACTTTTCTTAATAATTAGAAATCAATTACATGCAAAAAAAAAAATTACATACATCCCTGACGTGGGAAGACCCGCTATCTTAAAAAGTGTAAACCTCAAAATATTTTAAACATTTTGTTATATTCCCAAGGTCACAATCGATCTTTTTATCTCCGTTCTCCTCCCACCTCCCTTTTTCCTGTTAAAGTTTGAGAATGAGTTAGGTCCACGTGGCAGCTGCAGGCAAAGCTTCCACGAGGTCATTCCCACCCCACCCCTAAATTGGGCGAAGACCCATTTAATTCGCCACGAAAACTAACGCATTAGGAGTCAGATTTGCCCTTTTTAAGAGACCGCTAATGAGTATCCTAACACACCCTTCGCCATCGCCTCCACGTTTTCTCCGCGTTTCTTGCGAAGCAGCATTTTCTGAAGAACGTAGCTTCAGGCTGGCTGCCTGCCCTTCACCGCCGCCTACCTGCCCTAACTTCTTTCTCTCTCTCTCTCCTTTTTAAGAAGCCGAGACTCACTCTGGCTTTGCGAGTCTGATTCGAGCACTGTCTAGTCACCTCCCAGAAAATAACTGTGGAAGGCTGACGTTCGGCCGAGACGGCGCTCTCACTCGCGCAGGAAGCCGAGAACGCGTTTCCCTCCGCGCGGACCCGGGCCCACGGGGCTCCGCGTCGCGCGCGTCACCCCTCGGGGTCGGGGCCGCCCCGGCTGCGACGTGGCTCCGCGTCCACCGAGGCCCCGGCGGCGGCGGCGGCGGCGGGAGCGTCCCAGGCAGTCCCGGCTGGTTACTGCCGCTCTCGTTCTGCGACGAAGCAATTATTTTAACCGTGGTTTGGGCTAATGATGGGTTCTGCTTGCTTGAACACGGTGTTTATTTTACCTCGACCATCCCCGGGGAGGGGGCGTGCGCCCGAGCGCCGGACGCTGGAATTGCAAATCCGAAAACTCTCGGGCTGGGGTAGGGTCTTGGGAGGTGGGGTCAGTGAGCTCCCTTTTCTCGCCTGCTTGGCCCTGCCTGGGTGGGAGCCGAGGGGGAGGATTCAGCCTTCTCCTGCGGGCGTCTAAGCGGAGAGGCCGGGGGCTGGGGCACCGGTGCGCGCCCGGGACTCGCGCTCGTGGAGAGGCGCCTTCTGGAAGCCAAGCACGCGCGCGTCTCCGGGCCCCGTCGCCTCCCTTTGACCGTGGTGGGGACTGCCCAGTTTCGGATACCGCGGGCACTGGGCGCACGAAGGGAGAGGGGCGGATGAGAAGAGTGTCCGCGCTGGACTCCGGATGCTACCTAGGGTGCCGCTAGAGAGTGAGACGCCCAGGTCAGACTCTAAGGCTCATGAAACTGGGGTACCTCGAAGTGTTTTTTTTTTTTTTCTTTTTTTCCTGCAAAACCGGGAAATGCGCTTAAAGTGCATAATTGCTTGGGACGTGCCTATACGGGTAATGGGAAATAGCGGAGACCAAAAATTATGTAGTAACGTTAGGAGGAAAAAAGAACATCAGAGGTCTACTCCTTGGACAATTCCAACTACGTTGTCTGGGGCCTGAATTATACGGGGAACTGGCTCTGTTCTTGACCTGCCTGTGCCCGCAGAGACGGAGACTGGAGCCGGGGCCTGGACCAGTCGGGGAGATTTCCCCTTGCCGTCTCCAAGACCCTGTCGATTTTTAATTCGTGCGGGTGCGGGGCCCGAAATGGGGGTACAGGGCGGGGTGGAAGAGAGCGAAGCTCAGACCCACGACTCCGGGCTGCTTCTCGGTGAGCTCTGATTCGGGGCGGGGCGCGCGGGAGGAGACCCCGCTGGCGCAAGTACAGCTTGCACACGCGGACGTGGGGAGCGGAGGGGCCAGGACTGCGTGGACGCGGACGCGGGAGGCCAGCGCGTCAGGAGAGCCGCCAGATGGTCACCGCGCCCGTTCACGCTGACGGCAGAGACTACCCCATGTTATTGCTCTTCCTTCACCAGGAGCCCACCCCGGCCAGAACTCCCAGGCGGTAGGCCCACCTCCACCCCCGCCCCCGGCTCCTTCGTCCACCCCTCCAGGCGTCCCGCTGAATGGAGGCCGTGCGGGTTCCAATTCAATTAGCTCGCTGCGAGGCCGCCGCCGGCGACCACCTCCTCCTGAAGTTAGGGCCTTGCGGGCGAGGGAGAGGGCGAGGGCGAGGGCGGGGGCTGGGCAGGTAAAGAGGAACCAATTTGCCCCGAGGCTTTATCAACAAGTGGCTTAACTAGGAATTTACATTGACAACTCAGCACCTCCGTCGGGACTCTGGTGGCGGCCGGCCGGGATGACAGGCTGAACTGTGGGGGGCCGGCCCGAGATCCGGGAGGCCTCAAGCTTCAAAGCCACCCAAAGGCGGCCTCCGCCTGGGCCCCGCGCGCCGCGTGGATGGCGCGGACCCGGGCGCCCCCGGCGCGCCGCGAGGGCAGGGGTCCCGGTCGGCGGGCGAGCGCGGGCCGGTGGGCGCTGGGCCGTCTTTCCCCGCAAAGTAGGTGGCCGTGTATATTTTTGTTCAAGTGGTGTTTATGTTAATGAAAAAAGGGATGGAATTACAAACAGCCCGCCGATGGAGCTTCAGCCGCCGGGGCCTCGCGGTGCTCGCATCCCAGGTCCAATCAAAGGGCGTGCGCCCTGGGCCGCTCGGACTCTTAGCAGGACCCCGTCCTCTTTCTTCTAACTGGATGAAATTGTCATGTCTCCTCCCCCCACGGTGCAAAATCGGGACTCTCTTTGTTATCATCCCCACCCCACCCCCCGCCCCCGCCGTCCGCAGTAGCACAATCAGGTTTCTGGGTAAGAAAAACCCTAATTTAAGTCCTTCGACGCCCGTTTCTAAGAGCACCCAGACAGTCCCTCTGGGCCAGTCAGGGGGGTAAACGCAGCCTCCAGCCTCCCTCTCCCACCAGCCTTTCCCTTGTCTCTTTTCTTTTCAAATAATATAATTACCCCAGGCTTTGACGTGTGTTTCCTGGCCGGGATGATTTTTTTTTTTTTTCCCTGGGGAGAAGCAGTTGGCTTTCCAAAGGCCACCCCAGTTCCCCATCCCAAGAGAGTTTTTCTCCTCTCTTTTTCTCAACACCCACTGCCCACTTTTCTTCCGTTGCCTCAGAGGACGGCATGTGTTGGCTTTCGCCTCCTTTTCTTTAGCTGAATGAAAACTGGAGTAGGAAAAGCAGGACCCCGCTGGAGAGATCCCCCGACCCGCAGCCATCAGGAGGGATTCCACTGCTCGGGGGGCAGCGGGCAGCGGCGGCCATGGCCGAGGCCAGGTGCGGTGGACCAGGGCAGCGGGGCTGATGTGGGCTCTGCACCCCTTGGGGATCACAGCCGCGCGCGTCCTCTTGGAAACACACCCCCAGCCCCTCTCCAAACACCGTGCCTCGGGAGACTGGCAGCTGTGTAACCAAATGGAGAACTCAGGGCCTTGTCTAATCTCCTAGAGGACATTGGGCTGGGAGATTCTAGTTTCCCAGTAGATCCCCGCAGCTCTCCACCACGCTCTGCTTGTGTAGATGCTGTGCTCTCACCTTTTAGGATCAGTTCAGCCCACTCCCAGTCCTGTGTGCAGGGTGCCGGGCCGCTGCAGATGCCAGGCGGTGGCCTAGAGAACACCACGCCTGGGCTTCCAGCCTGGTAGGCTGGAGCTCCCAGCAGCATCCAGGAGCCACATTTCCTGGTTCTGAATCTCTGCTTCCCGGCTACTACAAAGTCCACAGACAATACTCAAATAGGCTCTGGAGGCCAGGCTCACCCCGACTCAGCAATCCGCCTGGCAACCTAGCAGTAAAGAAGTCGTGGGAGCCAAAGAAACAAAGCTCTTTCAGGAAGAGAAAAATAGGGAGATGATTACTTGGCCCTTAGAGATGTGCAGGTAGAGGCTTCCTCAAGGGAAGGGGCAGACCCTGGTGTACTTCCCGCGTCTTAGGTCGAGCTGTTGGGGGGTGCGGATCTTAACTCAAGACCAAAGGATCTTGGGGTGGGAGGTGCAGAACTAGGTGTGTGGGTGCACGTTGGGGAAAAGCAGCCCATAGCTTTCAGTGCTGTGCAGCGTCCCTTACACACTCCCTCCCAAATAAGAACCACCAAGATCAAATAAATTGGGCGCAGGTCACAGTTATCGACACTCCCTTCTTTCAAGCAGTTGTCATTTGTCAGAGCCCTCCGTTCAGCTGACACTCCCGCGATTGCTTTTGTAGCCTTGACATTGAGCAGCGGAGAGAAAAATCCAAGAGGCACGACTGGGTGCACCCTGCACTACCACAGGCCGGAATCCGCCCCCGCTCCTCCCTCCGGGGCGCGGAAGTCACAAGCCACGTTTTTTCATGCAGAAGCACTGGCCCATCGCCCACAGGCTGGTTGCTTCCCGGAGACCCTCCTGACTTGCAGCCCAGCTCCGGGTCGCATCACCAAGTCGTCTGCCTGCTCGAGTTTCTTTCTTTCGATAGCCTTCAGCAGGTGCCAGGGCGCCCTCGTTCCCGGGTCCCGTCTCTCCCCTCGCCCTCACCAGCCAGGACAGATACAGAGGCATGTGCTGGGGACACTTGAAACCGGTGTCTAGTCTGTGGCGATTGGCGGTGACTCTTGTCCCAAGCCTAACGCCCAGCAAACCGGCCTTGCATTCTGCCAAGGGGGAGGGGGGGCGGTGGGAGGGTAGGAGTGGCTTTTTTCTAGGGGACTTTGGAAAGCAGGGTGCAGGCAGAAAGAGGGAGTTAGTCACAAGAGGGCCGCTCTCCAGGGTCAGCAGCCGCCGGAATCCACCCACACCCAAGGTTCCAGGGCGGCCCTGGCCAGGGACCGCATGGCCGCACTGGGCTCCGGAGCCTTCAACCTCCTTTGCGTCTCAGGCGCCGGGGGGGAGCCCCTTTCTCCGATGCACCACTTTCTCCGGGACCGGCGGATGCCAGATGCAGAGCCCTGAACTTGCCTGCGAGCTGGCGGGGGCCCCTTCTGCACGTCCCAGCCGTTTATTCCATCCTGCAGTTAAACCCGAGGTCAAATATCTCCTTAATGACGCTATCAGGCCAGTGGCTCATTATGGCGTATATTTAGCCATAAACTACGGGTTAGCGAGGGGGAGATGAAAATTATTGTGTTCTGGGAATGAATCCTTTTAGTAGAAACCAGAGCTGTTATTTACCAGAGAGAACTAAGTACAGGCTCCGGCTTCTAGGCGACCCCAGGCAGGACAAGCTGCGCTCGCAGGCCCTCCCCGCCTTCACCTGTGCGCCCCTGCGGCAGGCCTGCCACTGGCCCCCTGGGGCCAAAAAGGCACGGCCTCAGGGCGCCCCGAGCAGCCGCACTGCCGAGTAGCAACATCGAAGGTGCCCATGGAATGGTCTGGAGCTTGGTGGGGTCAGAACATTTGGCTTCTAGAGTGATTCTGTTTCTCCTGTGCCGCCTGAGGTGGCTTACCTAACTTCTCTGCGCCCCAGTAGCCCCATCTGTAAAATGGGGGCGAAGTCACACCTTCTCTCTAGCGGCTCAGGAGAATTAAATCTGACCCAGGGGGCGGTTTAGCAAGTGATGGCCGAGAGAAAAATCATGACGATGCTGATAAAAAGCAACTTTATAGGCTGCCGGAATGAATTATGAATGAAAGCACTTATGTAAGGCTGGGGGAGACTTGGAGTCCAGGGTTGGACGGAACCCAGTTTGAACGAAGCCCAGACCATCACCAGCTGTGCCCACTGGCTCGAGTAGCTTATTTTCCACGTCCAGGCCCTGGGGTCCTCGTCTTCGAATGCCGCCTGACCAGAGTTGCCAACAGTAGCCGAGATGCTGCTGTACCCAGTGCAGAGCTTTACAGGAGGGAAGATGCTCAAACGTTCTCTCACTTCCTGCCCCCCACCCCCACCCCCCAATCCGGGACGTCAGGGTGGCCCTGGTTGGAACCAGAAGCTTCTGTATACGCTGGGGATGCTCAAGTTGGCCCCTGCAGTGCAAGGGAGATGGAGATCGTGTGGGTCAAAACCACCCCACATTTAGCCTCTCAGGAAATGACCAAGTGACCCACAGGCTACAAATATTTGGACAGATGAGACAAGGGAGTCCCCAGTCTAAATGTTTGCCCGAGGCTTCCGAGGAGGCAGATTAATTGTGAGGCTGCTGGGCCCCCTTCCCAGGCCGGGCAGGTGTGGCCTAGAGGAAAGTGGCCGTGGCCCCTCTCCCCTGCTGGCCAAGGCCCAACTTCCCTGGCCTCCAGGCTGGGCAGCACACCAAACTCCCCATCCCGTCCCATGGACGTCCTGCCCAGAGATTCTGAGAGCGCCTGCCAGATATCAGATGTGGGTTGTGTTGGGGCAAGAGCAGATCCCCCAGACCTTCCCGATGGGCACACACACGTCCAACAAACAGATCCCCTACTCTGCCTCCTTAGGGCAGACCCTCACCGTCCTGGTGCTGTCCTGTCCGCTCAGCCAGCCCCCTTCTCCCAGGCGGCCCATCTGACATGAGATTGCAGGGAGTCCTGGGGGTCCTCCTGGACTTCCGTCCTGGAAAGGGGAGGGCACCAACACTCTCCGTCTTTACGAATCGTGGCCGATTCCAGAGGTGTTTGCAGTTCTGAGAGGGAAGTGCTGGATGGCAGTGCTGGTGCCGTGCTGTCCCTCACAGCTCTGCGATCGTGGCCAGGTCCCACCTGTCTCGGAGCCTCTGTTTCTTCTTCTGGGCAATGAGGATCCTCAAGAGGCCAGGCCTTCCACTTGTGACATTCGATGTCAGACCCTCCTTCTCAGTTTGAGCAGCTCGCTCTCTCTAAGGCATCACCCCATCACTTTCAGGAAGCACACACCAGGTACTTCACGGGCATTTAATCCCGAGGTGACGGGGATCCAGGCTCTTCGGATGGCCCGGGGGCTGGGAAGGGGCACAGGAAGCAGTTCAGTGTCCTGATTAAATGACGTCCCAAGGTGTAACTTCTGTTGGTCAATTAATATAAATGTATATGCGGTTTATTGCTAAGGGGAAACGGGCACTAAAATCCTGAGTGTCTTCGGGCCGCTCAGTGTATCACCCGGGAACTCCACAGGGCAGGGACGGCAAAGAGTGATGCGGGTGGTAAAGGCACAGACGCATCCGCGGATGTGTCCACACATAGTCACTGGCCTCGGGTGGGTCCTGAGTCAGTGCCTTGGACAGGCTGCGGTTGCCTTGGAGACGGGCTCAGCGCACAGGGCTGGGCTCCGTGCTGCCATTCAGGTTGTGTTGCTGAGAGGGTCTCCCTCCGAGATGACAAATGCGCCCAGCCTGACACGCTCTTGGAAGCACAGCGCCCGCCTGCCACTCACAGCGGAGACTCTGCTGCCCAACAGCTTTTATTTCATTAGAAGCGTGTTTACTGTCCGGCGAGCCGGCTGCTCCGGTGGAGAGCCCGACCTACAACATCCAGTCCTCCAGTTGTGCTCGCCAGGCCTCGGAAATGGCAGTTCCTGCACAAACTAAGTTCTTTCTGTTCAAAAAGGGTGTTTCTATGCTTTCTTTCCCTGTGAGAGTGAGATTGAATGCCTGCCTGTGTCAGGCTCGCTCAAGCGGCGGAGGAGATAGCAGAAGATCCAGAAGGATTAGGCTAAGCAGAGAACATTTTCCCTTCGGGATCATGTTTTGGTGTGCTCTCTCGGGTTAGCACTGGTTGCAGCAGCTGACGTGTGGGGAGACCGACGCCGGCCACGGGGAGCCTTCATCTCAGGAAACCAGGACCGTGGTCCCAGGACAGCGGTGTTTATGGAGCACTTCCTGTGCATCAGGCACCATGCAGGCACAATGTTCTATTATCTCATTTAGTCCCCAAACAGCCTTGTGAGAGAGACTTGGAGATCACTGTTCCCATCCTGCAGATGGGGTCATGGAGGCCCAGAGAAGGCCTGGCTTGTCCACCCACACAGTTCTGAGCAGTAGAGCCAGGGGCCAGCACAGCGTCCTCACCAGAGCCTCAGTCCCCAGGGGTCCTGGCTGTCCACTCATCACCACCGACACTGACCCCAAGATGCAGGGTTAGGAGCTGTAGGTGGTGGTGCAGGAGTTTGGGGCCTGGTGTGGGTAGGTATTAAAATAAATGTCCTACTTTCCACATCGTGTTCATAGTATTCTGAACGTGTTTGAATTCGGACCACCCTAGAATCGCTCCTGAAGTTCTAAAAATTGCTTTCTAGAAAAATTGAGTGCATCCGTGGATGTTCTTATTTGCGTCTTAGTGTCTGTGAGGCATCTGGAGCATGTGTTTTTTTTTGTTTGTTTGGTTTTTTTTGTTTTTTTTTTTTCCGTACGCGGGCCTCTCACTGTTGTGGCCTCTCCCCCGTTGCGGAGCACAGGCTCCGGACGCGCAGGCTCAGCGGCCATGGCTCACGGGCTCAGCCGCTCCGCGGCACGCGGGATCCTCCCGGACCGGGGCACGAACCCGTGTCCCCTGCATCGGCAGGCGGACTCTCAACCACTGCACCACCAGGGAAGCCCCCTGGCCTTCTTCTTTTAAACCATGTCATGTAGCAGAAGTAAAGAGTTTCGTATTTGCTGTTGTACAGAATCCTCAGAACAGCCGGTCAACCAGGTCTTGTACTAAACACATGGGTAGGAAGGTGAACAGTCCGGGGAGCCACCTGGACATTCCAAATATCTGGGTGCTTCTCAGTCTTGTGGCGGAGTTTCTAGGTGGTGGGCTGGAGTCTCCTGTTTTTCTCAGGTTGTTCTGCGATCTACTGAGCTGTCTGTAAACGCGGTGACCGGCTACTGCATCGTCACACCCTCTCCATCTGTTCAGACATCCCAGCCATGGCAGGTGATAAGATGATACCCTCCAAGTATTTTACACAGACTGGGACTTAACACAGGGGATTCGGGGCTTCCAAAATGATCAGATGGCCTGTAAGTCCTACAGGCCATAGGTTTTAGTGGGCGCTCCAGAACTGACCTGCCAAGAGAGCTACCTGGCAGGAGGTTGCCACTGGTTCTGCCGAATTCAAGAACAGCTATGCCTGCCATCCAGGATCAGGAAGTCACCGTCCATTGCCTCCTGCCCCCTCCGGGTGGGTGACTGGAGGCTGGGACACTGCCACACCTGCAGAGCCCAGCAGGAGCCGGATCTGCTCCAGGCTGCCTTCCTTCTGCCTCTGGCTGCATCTCACTGGCTATATGTCATTCACAGCCAGCCCTTGGGCTGCAAGGGAGTATGGGAAATGTAGTTCTTTATTTTCTGGACCAGGAAGATACGTGTGAAAAGGGGTTGTGGATGCTGGGAGCAACACAAGTCCCTCCCTCCCTCTGTGTCCAGAGAGGGCTCTGTTCATAGCACTGGCCGAGCACTAGTCCAGCTGCCTGCGATCCGCTGGAGGTGTTGGCGTCCGTCTCCCTGTACATCATCAAAGCACACGCTAGTTCTGTATCATCACTGCATCCACTATCCACCCATGTATTCATTCAGTGGATGTTTACCAGGCACCAGGCATTGCCGTGGTGGTGAACAAGGAGCTTCCATTCTGCCTGGCAGGCAGTTAGCAACAAGAAATGACACATCCGCAGAAAAGCTAATTTCACATGGAGCGAAGTGCAGTGAAGAAGTAAAACCAGGAGTGAGGTGGAGTGATGGGAAAGGAGGGCTCAGCTGGAGTGAGCCGGGGCCTGACGGCAGGGAGTGGCACACACAGTAATCAGCAAGTGCAAAGGCCCTGAGGTGGCGGCAGGGGGCGGACTTCTGGGACCCACCAGGAGGCCAGGGTGCCTGGGGGTGGGGGGAGTAGAAAGCAGAGGAGACTGAGACAGTAGAGAAAGAGTGGGGAAAGGTGGGCAGGGGCCAGGTGATCCTGCCCGTCGGGTGGGACACAGGAAGTAGATGTTATCCTAAATGTGATGGTCGACTGTTGAAGGTTTTTGGCAAAGAAAATGGCTTGATCTGTGGGTGGTTTTAAAACACATCTGCAAATTCTTCGACGCCTCTTCTCCCAGAAGGGATGGGAGGTCTGTATGCCCCTCTCTGGAACCTGGGTGGGACTTTGAGGCTGCGTGAACAATAGGATGTGGTGGAAGTGAGGTGTGTGATGTCCGGGGCCAGGGGAGCAAGGGGGCAACTTTTGTCTGCCTCTCTCGGGACACACGCCTTGAACCTGGAATGGCCTTGAGGGGGTCGGCTCCTCAGAAGCCCCGTGCTGGAGAGGCCACGTGAAGAGGCCACATAAAGATCAGAGGGCCTGGAGCCCCCTTGACTCCGGCCCCCACTGTTCCAGGCTCCCAGCCCAGGGGCCGGACGTGTGAATGAAGGAGCCTGCGGAAGACCCCGCCCGGCCCCTGTGGCACCTCGACCACAGGAGAGAGCCTAGCTAGAGCCATTCCAGCCCAGCCCCGCTCGGGTTCCCCACCCACAGACACTGGGAAAAATAATAAAGCCACTGCGTTTTGGCATAATTTGCTGTGCAGTAGATTACCCGAGAAAAGTCTGATTTACATTTTTCAAGGAAACTTTGTATTGAAATATAACCTCTGCACAGAGAAGTCCACAGACCAGCCCGAGGAGTTTTCTCAAAGGCCACGCGCCCTGCAAGCAGCGTGCGGATCCAGACCCAGCAGCCCATCCCCCAGGAGTCCCTTGTGCCCGCTGCCGGTCACTGCCACCCTGCGATGGACTGAAAGTCCCTGTCCCCCAGATTCCTGTGTTGAAATCCTTACCCCAGCGTCATGGTGTCGGGCGGGCCTGTGGGAGGTGACCAGGCCGCTCTCCTCCCTCGGGGCGGCTGGGACAGCGCGGTGTACGCGCTCCGTGGAACAACGATGCCGCAGAGAGTGGTGCCTTGCGCGAACCCTGTGCAAACGGACCGTATGGGCCGCGCTCCTTTGACCCGGTGTCTTCACTCCGCGTCGCGTGTCTGCACTCACCCAGGTTGTTGCAGGGAGCCGTGCACAGCTCCTTCACCTCCATTGCTACGCGGCGACCCATCGTGTGGTCGGACCCGGGCTGTTTGTTCCTGCTGCTGTTGAGGGACGTCACGGACTTGGTTCCAGTTTGCGTCCATCACCCGTAGGGCTGTAGTGAACGTCTGGGACGTGCCTTTTGGTGGGTGTACGTGTGCATTTCTGTTGGACATTGTTTCCATGTCTCTTAACGCGTAGGAAACCATCCTGAATTTGGTGGCTTAAAACAATAACCGTTTTCTTCTTTCTCAGGATTCTGTGGATGGACTGGTCTCAGCCGGGCAGTTCTTCCGCCCCGCGGTGCTCCAGGGCATCACCTGGGCTGCATGACCGAGCTGGCCTCTCTCCCAGCCGGTGCTGGGAGCCCAGCTGAAACTTTCGGTCAGAGTACCTCAGTTCTCCTCCCTGTGGCCTCGCCATGTGGTCCAGCTTCTAATGATAGGTGCCTGGATTCCAAGAGGAGGGAAGGAGAGGCTTCCAGCCTTTTTCGGACCTGGGCTCAGATGTCCCAGACCCTCATCCTATTGGGCAGAGCAGTGAGAGGCCCAGCCAGGCTCCAGAGAGGGAAATAAGGGCCATTTCTGGATGGAGGACTGTCCCGCACCTCCAGGCTGGTGACGTTGTTGGGGACCACCTTTGGAGCTTATGAGTGAATTGTGGGTCGATCGGCACTCGGGCAGGACCGCTCCGGTCGCTGTGGGGAGTGGATCGTGTGTTCAGAGTGCACCAGGACTTAAGAATCCCCTCAGGGCCCTTCTCGCCTTGACCTCAACCTCCACAGTAAAGGTCGGCCCTCTCGGGGCCCCCGGATGTGAGCGGAGAGCGAGTGAGAGTCCAGACCCCTGTGGCCTGCGTCCTGACCGGCGGCTGGAGAGGTGTGCTGAATTTGGTCCCCGGCTCCTGCCTCTGGCTTGGGTTCCCAAGGGCACGCCCTCCTCCGTAAATCAGACTCCTCCATAGAAACGGCCCACACTTTACCCCCAACCCAGATCCTGCAGTTCAACACTAGCGTGGGCATAAACTAACTCTCACGTTTGTCCAGCGTGGAGCACTTAGGCTGTTCGTCAGCGTGGGGCTTGGGGAACCTAGAACCGGGGGTGACCTAGGCGTCCCTCTCTAGGGGAACAGACTGGACCGCAGCGGTATGTGCGTGTGGTAGGCTGCCGTGCAGCACTGAAACCGTGGAATGAAGCTGCTCACGGCAGCATGAGCAGATGTGAAGCACGTGACCCTCAGGACCAGGGCGGAGACAGTGTAGTGCCGTGAGGGTGAGCTCTGCCTCTGGAGCTATAATGCGAGGGTTCAAATCCCCGCTCCCCCACCGACCGTGGCCTTGGGCAAGTTACTTACCTCCCTGGGTGTTTACATCCTCAAAAATATGCAGGAAGGTGGACTCGCTGCACAGATGGCTGCCACTCGCCTTCCCCAAGGGCAGCCCCCAGAAACAGGACAGGGAGAGAGGGGCGCAGTTAGGATGCTGAGTGCTCGCCGGGAGTGTGGAGAACCACTGCTTAGTGATGGGAGCTCAGGCCTGCTGGAGATGGCACAGCAGAGCAGATTCACGCCTGTCGTCTTGGTCGTTTATCCAGCTTAGACGAAGACGGGCAAAGACGGTTTTGTTTTTAAAAACATAGAGAAAGACACACAGACCGGAGAACACCACGCAGAGCAGGACACAGAGAGACACAGGGAGAGGCCACGTGACGACGACAGAGGCGGAGACTGGAGTGAGGCGTCTATATGCCGAGGATCACTGGTAACACCAGCGGCTGGTGGGGAGAGGCCTGGGATGCTTCCTCCCAAGCAGGCCAACCCTGTGCACACCTGGACTCCAGACTTCCTACCTCCGGGACTGTGAGGGAATCCATTTCTGTTGTTTTAAGACCCCCAGTTAGTGGTACTTTGTTATGGCAGTCCCAGGAAACTCATACAGGTTTAAGTATCTAATTGTTTGTATATATGTGTACTCGTTAAATAAAAGATATTTATAAATCATTGAGCAGTGACTTAAATTCATTACATTGTGTTGTTTAAAAAAATGATGTTATCTATACATTTTCTATGCTTGTAAAGAAAAAATCCAAGCCTACAGAGGGTTCCTCTTGTTTTAATTATTTCATTCCTTTAAACAACAAACAATGTGGCTAGAGTAAACAGAAATTTTCTTTGTGTGTGAAACAAACAGAAAGGGTAAACCATCCCACCAGCATGGAAACAGGGCTCAGCCTCTAGACAGAGTCATGGGTGTGGCAACGTCTGTGGAGTTTGGGGGTCTGCCCGTTTCGTGGGAAGGGAGTGGGGCCTTTTCCGAGAAACTCTCCTGGCGCACTCGGTCCCCAGGCAGCCACGCCAACCACTCCCCAACTGGCTCAGGGTGCAAGCCGGGTTCGAGGGCTGCGCTGTCTCCCCGCAACCAGGAGCTCCCGCCCTGCAGGCAGGACTCTACTGCTTGTGACCCCATCTGTCCCTGAGTCTCGGGGCACTCCAGTCGGAACCTCCAGCGGTTGGCCCTTCTGTGTGGAGCAAACAGCATCCGTGTCTTTGAAAAACTCACCAGCGCTCCTGGAATTCCCCCACACGCCTCTTGTCTGCAGTCTGGCCTGAAGGTGGGAAGGTTTCAGAAAATTCCAAGGAAATGACTGTTACTGTTAAGAGTCAGAAGTGGTGCTAACAGAGGCCTGTCTTCTTGCCTTGAAGACCAGGCCAGGCCACCCAAGCGGGATAGCCCAGGAGCATGGCTTGATGGAGCAAGACACAGGAACTCTTTGTATTGGGTCGGAATGATGGGGAATCGTCAGAGACCCCTGACGATTCTTTCCTGCTTGCTCTCTACTGGGTCCTGTTAGGTTCCTGAAATGGACTTGCAGTAAAACTAATGATTGCATAGCTATTCACCAGTTTCTAAAGCTGTTTCTGGGTATAATTATGAACATCACCATACGGAAACAGAAAAGGGCACCAACATGTTCTAAGTCCATAGCGCACCAGGCTCTTCTTTCAATTTTCCCAACTTGAGTCAGAATGACCCCATTTTGCATTTGGGGAAACTGAAGCTCAGAGAAGTTAAGGAGCTTGCCCAAGGCCACACAGTGAAGACAGGACTTGTCTGGGCTTTGAACCCAGGTCTCTTTGATTCACGGGCGGATTGCAGGTCCCAGAGACACGCGTCACAATCTCTCGCATTCCACACGCTCCTCTAGACCTTGCCGCCCTCCTCCCATCAAGGGTAGAGTTGGAGCGTGTCCCTTTGATTCTGGGCAGGCTCTGTGACCACCCCGACCAGAAGGGGACAGCAGAAGGGAGGGATGTGATTTCCGAGACTCTGGGACACTCGTTCCTGGAACTCAACCACCATGCTCTGAGGAAGCGCAGGCAGCCTGTGAGAGCCCCACATGGAGAGGACCCAAGGTCCCCCGGCCCATAGCCCTGGCCGCGCTCTCCGCCATGTGGGGGGCTGCGCCATCTTGGAGGTGGGTCCTCTAGCCCCGTAACCTTCCCTGCTGAGCCCTTAGCCCAGGCCGCCTGCTGAATAAATGACTGTTGTCTTAGGCCGCTGCCTTTCAGGATGGTTTGTTACACTGGAAAAAAAGACTAAAGATGCAGAAGCCCACTCTACTCCAGTGCCCTCCACGGCCCCCAGTTGACTCTGTGGCCCTCTGCTCTGCATCGCGTTCTCCCAGGCAGAAGCAGGAGAAGCAGAAACCAAGGACAGAGGTCCCAGAAGGTTCGTGTCTGGAAGGTCGAGACCCACGAAAGTATCTTAACGTCAAAAGGAAAAGCACGTTTAACTTCTGTTCTCAGCGAAAGCTGGATGAAGGAGAGAAAGGCTGGACGCTTGGGGCAGAGGGTTCTCCATCTGGAAACACATTTTCTCCCTCTCTCTGAATCTGATGACCCTGCATAAGGACACATGTTGTAAAAATGAGTTCCATATCATGGTACATTTGATTTGCGATCATTCCGTCTAGGTTAAGGTATCAGATTTATTTTTATATTAGGGCATCAGCTTCTAAAATGAATTTATGTATGTAAAACGTAAGGGTTAGGTATATTTTCCATCAGAGCTGTATTTTGGGTGGGCTTTGGCAAATATGTTTTTTAAAAATCAGGTGTTGGAATCAGGTAGCTATGAAAACAAGTGCCGTCTTTGCCCACGGCCAACACAGGTGGTCCCAGGGCAGAGGTCCCTGGAAGGGCACACATGGCGGTGGAGTGGAGTTTTCATAATCCTTTGATGGCAGCGGACTGCCCGTCTTGGGACTGCACCTCATTCCTGTGACACTAAGTCTTTATCCTCACAGGGCCCCTAATGGCCGGTCTGGACAACCTAGGGCTGGACAGCTGGGTCTGTTAGGCCGCAAACAAACACTCAGAAATAGCCACCCAGTTTTATTGGGCTGTCACCGTGTAGCCCTGTGGCACTGTGCCGAGAGCCTTGTGTTTCAAAAGGTGTTTCAATCGTCCTTATTTTCTTCGAGAGGAAACTGAGGCTCAGAGAGCCACACAGCTCGGAAACAGCAAGCCACCCCCAGAGCCTAACCGACTGAAACTGCAACTCTGTATCATAACAGGCCCTCCAGGTGACTCTGATGCACTCAGGGTTAGAACATGGGTTTCAGGAGTTGAGTCTTCACTGGAGGAAGCATCTGATTGTCCCCAGTACGGCCCTAGGTTGTCCCTTCCCAGGGCCTTGTAGTTTGCTATTCCTTAAATTCCTTACATGCCCTTCCATTAGCTAACCCCCTTCTTCCCCACAGCCCACACACGCTGTCACTCCACTGAGGATGCACTCGGCTGTACGTCACAGAAAAACTGGCTTCAGCAACGAGGACGTGTACGTTCCTCACAGGAAGCATCTGCTGGTGGGTGGGCCAGGTCAGATGTGGCGTCTCAGTGCTGTCCTCTGTCACCGAGGACCCAGATTTCTCCATCTTCATGCTCTGCCGTCTTCTGCACGTTGGTGCTTGCCTTCTCACCTCATGGTTATAAGATGGCTGCCATAGCTCAAACATCACATCCTTCCTCCCACATCCCAAAGAAGAAAGAAGGGGGCAAGTGGAAATGACACTTTGCTTTTGTAAGGGAAGAGAAGCTTTCTAAGGAGCCCAGCCAAGGTATACAGCAGGGTGATTCATGTGATTCACGTCGCAGTCAAGAGCTCAGGTTCTGGAGACAGACTGGGTGCAAACCCCTGCTTCACCACGTACTGGTTGTGTGACTGTGGGCAAGTTATCCCACCCCCACCCTGTGCCTGCTTTCCCCTTTATAAAACGGGGCCAACTCTGGGGGGTTATGAGGATTAAGGGAGCAGGATGTGTGAAAGGCAGGCACAGGGTAAGCTGTCACTGCTGTCCTCGGCTTCATCGGCCTTCTTGTGACACAGAGATTGGTGTGCAAAGGGGCGCAGAGCAGAGGCAAGTTCCACACCACCTGCCACCCTGAGCTATCTCGCGTGGACTTTTATTTCAAGCGCGTGAGCGTGGGGCAGGAAAGCTCTGTTTGTGGCAGCCACTGTGCTGGGGTCTCTCTCGTAGCAGCTTTATGTGACTTGGAACTGAATGTGTGTTAAACCTGACCCCTCGTGCCCTTCCGCGAGAGGCAGCAGTTCACCCCAGGAAGGATTAGCATGTCAAGGTAGGAGTGCAAAGAGAAAGGCTTCCACTTCCAAAACAGGCCCTTGGGGTCTGCGGCACCCTGATGGTCGGGAGACTTTGTTTCCTGCGTTCTAATCACCGCTCTTACACTTCAAGAGGCAAGACCCCCGAGGCGGGCTGTGGGGTCACCTGAGCCCAGGTAGCGGGGCTCCCTGCCCACACCCGAGGGCGAGCCAGGGAAGAGTGAAGAGCCCACCTGGCGTGGGACCAGGGTTCTCAGGGTCGACGCCCATGGGGTGCGGGGTGGTAGATGCAGTTGGAGAAGCAGGGTCTGAGAACTTTGCGGCTGGTAGCAATGACCCTGGGTCGCTCACCCCATGCTTTTTACATGGAGCCACACATCCTCAGCAGAAAGGAGACAAGAGACCTCCGAGGCGGCTGAGAAAAGTGGTAGCCACAGTGTCTGAGTGTCTTGTGGGCCCTGAAACAAATGACTACAAACAGGATGACTTAAAACAACAGAAATTATCCTAGCGAAGGCCAGAAGTCTGCAATCAGGGTGTGCTCTCTCCAAAGGCTCTAGGGGAGGGAGGGTCCACCCCGCCTCTTCCGGATCCTGGTGGCTTCAGGCGTCCTCGGCTTCTGGCTGATGGCCAAGTCCCTGCCTCCATCCACACATGGCCTTCGCTCTCCTCTCTGTCTCCTATAAGGACACTGTCACAGGATTTAGGGCCTACCCAAATCCACAGTGATCTCATCTTAAGATTGTTTTTTTTTTTCTTTCTTTTTAAAAATACATTTATTTATTTATTTATTTATTTATTTTTGGCCGCGTTGGGTCTTTGTTGCCGCGCATGGGCTTTCTCTAGTTGCGGCGAGCGGGGGCTGCTCTGCGCTGCGGTGCGCGGTCTTCTCATTGCGGTGGCTTCTCTTGTTGCGGAGCACGGGCTCTAGAGCACAGGCTCGGTAGTTGTGGCACACGTGGGCTCAGTAGTTGTGGCTCGCGGGCTCTAGAGCACAGGCTCAGTAGCTGTGGCGCAAGGGCTCAGTTGCTCCGCGGCATGTGGGATCTTCCTGGACCAGGGCTCGAACCCGTGTCCCCTGCTTTGGCAGGTGGATTCTTAACCACTGCGCCACCAGGGAAGCCCCCATCTCAAGATTCTTAACCTATACGTGCAAAGACCCTTTCTCCAATTGAGGTCACCTTCCCAGGTTTCAGAGGTTACGACACAGACGTTTCTTTTTGGGGGCCACCACCAACCAGCAGTAGCCGTTCAAAGACCCACACCTGCACTGAGGTAGTGGCAGTTGTAGCGAGAAACTGTCCCATTTCATTTGCTCGGAAAGCAAAACTGGAGCGTGGAGCGGGGAGGAGAGGATGGAAGATGTGTTCTCGGGTGTGGGCTCGGCTGCTGCGATAAAAGTCCAGATGACTTGTGTCTAAACAAGGGAGAATGTAATTCTCGCCCATGGGCGGTGTCCCACACAGCGCGTGGGACTGAGAGGTTGGTCCACAGTGTCAGGGGACCAGAATTGCTGTCTTTCTGGTGTGTCTGCCAACCGTAGGCTGCTGCTTGCATATGCGTGATTCTCCCCACGAGCAAGCCTGCTTCTGGGCAGGGGAAGGACGCAAGGGCAGAGTCGAGGGGAGAGCACGCCCAGAGCTAGTGTTGAGGTTGGTGTACACGGGCACGGCCCGGGGGGTTCCTTCTGGTCGGCGTGTGTTTTGATTTCTCAGGGACTGTCTCTACTGCTTGTTCCCTGTTTGGACTGCAGCCCCAGGAACTTACGCACACCACTTGCACTCACATCCCATTGGCCAGCACCTGGTCATGTGACCACAGCTAGCTGCAAGGTAGCCTGGAAGCGTATTCTTTATTGGAGGTGGCCATTTGCTGGGTGGAAAATTCGATTACCGTGAAAGAAGAGGGAAATGAGATACTGGTTGCCAGTGACCGTCTCTGCAAAGGAGGGGACTGGCATTCTGGGGACAGGCTCAGCTTTTCCTGACTCTTCGGCTGCCTGGGAATTGCTGGAGGAAGGCTGATGGGTCTTTGTCTGGGAAAGTCCTAGATCTTTATGGTGTCCTGGATCCTTGGGCACAGCAGCTGTGGGCCATCGCTGGCTTAGCTTTGTTCCGTGTGCACTGGCTGACACCCCCAGCATGGCAAGGGTCCAGCTCTGTCCTTTGAGATGTTGACCCGCTCCCCACCTGTGAGCGTGAGGGGAAGTGCACTGAGTGTACACGTAGATGCCAGGCACTGCCCTAGGCGTTTCCCCGCGCATTATGGTTAGTTGAGAAGCCGTAGGAGCTTCTGGCCAAAGCCCTCTGCAAAATGGGATGCAGACGTTCTGCCAGAGTAGCTTATCCAAGGCCTTTGGGGGCCTGCCGGCAGCTCCCAGTGCAGTTCTCCTCTAGGATGTTATGCAGCCCAGCAGGTGCAGTGACGTTACTGTCCACAGGAAGATGAGGCTACCTCCTTTCCTTGGCAATGTCGCACTTGCATTGTTTGTTTCGGAGCTTCCTGCCGGACCCCAAAACCAAACACCCTCCATCCTACTGTCTCTGAGGCTCAGTGAGAATGGAAAATGAAATTGCCCTTTGTGAGAGATGGAGCGTTTCCTTCGTCATCCTATTCCAGCTCACCCCTTCATTCGTTCATTCAGTAACAAGAGCCACTTACTGAGTCCCTTCCAGGGGCCAGGCCCTGGGCCAGAATTTGCCAGACATCCTCTCCATGGCCAGTCAGTGTGTGACATCGTGGCTAGACAGACACAGGTGCAACAATATAATACATACCATCATGTTAAAGAGTGTGGATTGTCCAAAAATGATATGAAAGTGGGTCCAGCCTCACTAGGGCTCTTGGGGAAATGCAAATAAAAAATTCAACGAGCCCCACCTCTGGATATATTTCCAAAAGACTTGATGGCAGTGTTTTGAAGAGCTATTTGCACACCCATGTTTATAGCAGCACTATTCACAATAGCCGAGAGGTGGAAGCAGCCCCAGCGTCCATCAACGAACGGACGGATAGACAGATGTCCGTCCGCACCATGGGATATTATTCAGCCGTAAAGAGGAAGGAGGTTCTCACATGTGCAACAACATAGATGAACCTTGAGGGCATTACGCTAAGTGAAATGAGCCAGTCACAAAAGGGCAAATACTGTAGGATTCCACTTATACGAGGTCCCTAGAGTACCCCATTCGTAGAGATGGAAAGTACCGTGGCGGGTGCCGGGAGCTGGGGCAGGGGAGATGGGAGTTCAATGGGGTTTCAGTCTGGAAAGACGAAAAAGTTAAGGAGGTCTGTTTCACAAGAACGTGAATGTTATTAATACCCCTCAACTGTACACTTAAAAACGGTTAAGATGGTATGTTCTGTGTTTTTTTTACTACAATTACAAAAGAAAAACCAAGTTAACATTTTTTACCCATTGGATTACATATGTTAATGGTGGGAGTGTCAACCACTAAACTCTCTAGGGAAAGTAATCATGTCCTTAACATTTTAAATTCACGTTTCGTTTGATGCCCCAGTCCCTCACTTGGAAATCTCCAGAAACAAAGAAGGTGGCTGGTTGGCGTAAATAAGGTCCTTGGAGTCCATCGGCCCTGTGCCCGGCACTCAAGACGTAGCTGTGGCTACACCTGTTACAGTGACAAGGTAGTGATGAGAGGGTCCTCCTGCCCCCACCCCGCGGGCAAGGGTCTCCAGAGCAACAGAACGAATCGGATAAATATATAGGAGAGATACATTATACATAAGGGATATAGAAAGAGATGTGCTTCAGGGAATTGGCTCATGCCATTGCAGAGACCAGCAAGTCTGAAACCTGTAGGGCAGGCCGGAAACTCAGGCAGGAGTTGATGCTGCTGTCTTGAGGCAGAATTTCTTCTTCTCTGGGAAACCTCACTTTTGCTCTTAAGGCCGTCACCTGATTGGATGAGGCCCACCCACATGATCCAGGGTCTCCTCTTAAAGCCAATTGACTGTGGATTCTGTCCACATCTCCCAGACACCTTTGGAGCAACACCTAGATGAGTGGTTGAATAACTGGGTGCTACAGCCTGGCCAAGTCCACACGTAAACCAGACCATTGCAGGGGCAGATCACACTGTGCTTGGCTGGGTCCCTCTTTCCCTGCAGACCCCGGGCTCTGGGGACCAGGCAGGGCTGTGAGCAGCTCTGGTTGGTTCTATTTGCTCAGCCCATCCAGTCAGAATTATCTTAAGGGATTGGCTGAAACACTGAGGTTTTAACCAATCATTCTCCATGTCCGAGTCTGTCAATTTGACCAAAAAAAAGATCCGAGTCTCCACCATTTGTTGGCCTTTCTGCCACCAGGCAATTTGACATGTGGACAGCCTTCTCATTAAAGGCGGACCCTGCCCATGGGTTGGTGGTGGGGCCATCACGCAGATGCAGGAAGCGAGAATAACCATAGCAGTGCTTCCTGAGCACTTACTATGCACCAGGAGGCTTTAACCACTTTACAAGTATTAACTCCTTTAATTATACAGCTAGATGCTGTGATTACACCCACTTTACAGATGAGGAAACTGAGGCCCCCAAAGGCTAAGTTACCTGCTCAGGGTCATGTGGCTAATACATGGAGGAGTCAGGATTCAAACCCAGATTCTCTGGCTCCAGAATACATTCTCCTGAGCCTGTAGCATGTGCCATCCTAGGATGTCACTATCTGTCCATTTGTCAGACTTCGGAGGTGACAGCTGTGGGCAGGACACACATCTAGGAGTCTCAGCCCCAACCCAAAGTTCCTCTTTGGACAAACACAAACTTCGTTTCTCTCTTAAGGATGCATCTCCTTATCCAAAGCAGGACTTAATCTCCCCCGTCTCTTCTCTGGAATGTTTCGAGAATTTGTGTCTGTCAAACGCTTTGGAGAAACATGAAAAGAATTTTTTAAATGCCAGTTCTTCTTTTTTTTTTTTTTTTAAATCAATTATAGATTTGCCTTTGGGGGTAACCCTATAACAACCTAAAGTCCCAAACTCTCATCCCACTGGAGCGAACAAAAATAATCGCTCCGTTAGGTTTTCAGCGATCGCTTAGGATTTCATATTCACAGGCACCAAGGAGAGAAGCGGGATCTGGGGAGGAGTTCTGGAGCCTCGAGCCCTGCGCGTTCCCGACTCGGAGCTGCACGGCCGCAGAACCAGCTTGAGTGTTTGCAAGCAGCGTTTGCACAGGCAAAGCACTTCTGACAGGTCCTCTTGAGGGGTCTGGTAACTAGACGCTCTGCAAACTGGAAGAAATTAGCCCCGACCACAGACCATCCAACAGATCCATATTTAATAATACTTCCCAAATGTGTGAAGCACTTAGTTTTAGAATAACAGGAAGACGGGAATCGCCTGGAACCGCAGATTTGAATTTCATCCTGGCTGTCACATCCTCCCGGGAAGCCCTGCTTTCTCTGGCCAGTGAAGAGTGGCGGGCACGGCCCCATCCAGCCGCCCAGCGTTCCCCCACCTTGGGGCTGGCATGTCTCAGGGAGGGTGACATCCCCGTGCCTTGCGTCCTGGCCTGGTGTGCTTGCGTAAGGCGCCCATGATCCAGCCGGGCCCGGAAACGTGAGCGCCTCCACGGGGTCCACCGGGCCACGGAAACCACCACAGAATCGCTGCCTTCCTTCTGCTCTGCTCCGTAGAGCTGCCCGCCTCGTGGCAGCTCCAGGAGGCCCTTCTGACAAGAGAGCATTGTGACTGGGGTCTGACCCCTCCCTGTCACAAAGGGGCCTTTCACGGCTGTGATCTGGGGGGTGGGGTGGGGACCGCACACCCTCTCTTCAGCCAGCTCTGGGCACGGCAGCCCCGGCTCACCGAGCGGTATCTGGAACCAGCCCTCATCTGGAATCAGACCCTTTATTTGATTTCCAACAAGGAGCCCTCCTGACGGCGGCAAACTTGTTTGTCCAGGAGAGAAGTGGTTGGCTGTTTACTGCAACAGAGATGATACAGGAGGCTCACAGATCCCGCTGTCTGAAAAGCGATTTCCTTCTCTAAGAAAGGCTCCATTTGGATGGATGGATGGATTTACGGTGTCAGCGGTTTCGGAAGGATACAAAAGAGATGGACGGCCCCGATACGTGCAGGGAGCTTGGCGCCTTGGGGAAAGGATGGGAGGGAAAGAAACTTCGCGCTCTGTCCTTCGGGCCCTTGGTGTATTGACCCACCTGAACAAATAGCTAATTCACAAATGTCTGCATCCTGCAAAAGGCGTCTCAGAGAGGGAGGGTGGGCGTGGACCTCGGCTGGGCGCGTGGAGAGCACGGCGCGCTGTGCGTGTGCCCGTGCTGGGGCTCTCAGATGTAATTGCTTTCAGCAGAACACGGCCCTGCTGTGTAATTAAGCCGAGGGGGCTGCGGGCTCCCAGAGTTTAAGTGATTTCATGTGCATCTGGTGATGATGCCGCTCTCCTTGGATAAAAGCGCTGCTTTATTTTCACCTACAAAATGGTTCCCAGAGAGGACGGGGCGGCAGCAGCGCCTGCCCACCTCGGCGCTGGGGCTGGCAGCTCCTTCCCGGTGGTGCTGCCCGTGGGGAGATCAGGCAGAGGAGACGCGGGGGCTCCCGCCACCCTTCGCCGGGAAGACCGCACCGGCCCCGCGTCGATCTGGATGGACTGGGCCGGCGTGTTCCTCCTTGCGGGACACGCTCGTCAAAGCCAAGGTTTTATTGCTGGAGACCTGAGTGTCCCTGCTCTTTGACCCACCTCTATTTTTATCATTAAAAATGATCAAAATGACCCAAAATGTAAGTAAAGGAAAGCCGGGCAGGAGGGAGACTGCCAGAGTGTGACGCAGCTTTATCCCTTCAGCCCAGGAAACCCACAGAGAGAAGGATGGGTCAAGAGAGATTTTGAAATGGGATGGGCACCCTGACCAGGCATCTGGGGCTGGGGGAAGAGCATGGACCGGCTTCTATCCCTACCTAAAGAAGTCTAACCCACGGTTCAGAATGTTTTCATTTTCAAGATAATTTTCAAAAAATTATTCTGTTTCCCCTCGTCGTCTGATAATGCCCTCTGGCTCTGTGGCCTCAGGCAAATTAACTTCTCTGAGCCATTTCATTTTTTTAATGTGTAAAATAGGATAATAATACCTACCTTCTCTGGGGGAGTTGTTGCAAGGATGGAATATGTGTCATGAGGTATAAATCTATTGACCTGGTAAGAATGGCAATAATGTATTGTTAAATGAGAAAGGAAAATCGCGTGACAATAGCAGATACTCGTATGGCATGCACTAGGCACTGTATACGATCCCCACAACGATACTGTGAGGCAGGTACTATTATTAATCCCATTTGGTAGTTGAGGAAACACAGAGAAGCCAAGCAACCTGCCTCACAACACACAGCTGTAAGTGGCCTAGCCAGGATCTGAGCCCTAAACCACTGTAGTGCCCCACCTCGACTCTGTAAACACAAACCTCAATAAAATGCCATATGTTTATGTCAACGTGGAGAAAAATGTGAGAGGACGCAGCCGGACACGCGATCCACGCAGAAGCAGAAGTGGGGGTGAGAACACAGCTGGGAACGGGGAGGTTATTCATTGTTCCTGTGAACAGTCTTCCGTTAGTTGTAATTTTAAAGATGAATTGAATAAAGCACTTTTTGAAAAGACAGTGAGGCTTTGCCTGACTTCTCAAGTCTTTGAGTCTTTGTTTGGCATCGTTATGACACTGGTACAGACAGCACAGGGGCTGTTTTGCCATCAGAGTTGGTTGTCAGAACAACAATGGTATGGGCTTAGCGTTACCAGGATCTGGCCTGAGTTTCTTTGCTTCTGGCTCAACCATCCCAGTTCTCGGCAGGGAAAGGGCACAGTGGCTGTTCCATTAAGACTCGGCGTGGGGGCTTCCCTGGTGGCGCAGTGGTTGACAGGCCGCCTGCCGATGCAGGGACACGGGTTCGTGACCCGGTCCGGGGAGATCCCGCATGCCGCGGAGCGGCTGGGCCCGTGAGCCATGGCCGCTGAGCCTGCGCGTCCGGAGCCTGTGCTCCGCAACGGGAGAGGCCACAACAGTGAGAGGCCTGCGTACCGCAAAAAAAAAAAAAAAAAAAAAAGACTTGGCGTGTGCGCCCAGCAGCGCTGCAGCTCCAGTGGGGAGACAGAGCAAACTGCTGACAAACGTCAGCTCTCCAGGGATTTTGTGTCATTTCCCAGTGAAATCTCCCAAAGGGCAGCCTTTTCTCTAACTGAGGCTGCTTACCCTCGCTAAGACGGCGAGGTCTCCGTTCTTTGTGGTGCCGTGCATGAAATGAGCAACTCCCTTGAGTTTTGTGAGCTGAGGTTCAGGATTCTTGGTCTCCTGGTGTCTCCTGGTGGACCCCTAAGAAGCAGAGCCTGCGCCGGGAGCTGGGCGGGGTGGGTTACTTGGGCGGGGGGGATCCTGGGCAGTAGGTATGAGGGAGTGTGGAGACTGGAACAGGGAAGGAATGAAGGCTGCCTTAACGCACGAGGAGCAAGCGTGGTTCCACTGGAGACCCCCGAGAAACCTGGCGGACTCACCTCGCCCCCTGGACGCAGGAGGGCTGGGGCGATTGTCCACAGCCCACTGGTTGAGGGGCACCCCGGGCAACAGCCTCCCCGCACTTTGCAGCTGCTCCTGTACAGGGCTGAGCAACCCCCTTGGGGACAGAGAAAGCCCCCGCCCTGCCCCCTCCAGGTGGGTCAGATGAGGCACAGGTGTTTGAGGTGGGTCGTTTTCAGGGAGCTGGGTAGTGTACCTGCGGCTGCAGGTACAGTCAGGTGGGCCAAAAGGATTTGGGCCGATTAATCAACCACCACCCGCCCTCCCATGTATTCATACGTAAAAGATGCTGGTTCATTGAAAACCTTCTCTCACTCCTACTGCCTCGGTCTTCAGGGAATAAAAGTACTGCTAAATCTCTAAGGGGTATTATCATTAAAATTACTAATAATGTACCTGTAATAGAGTTGGATTAAAATTAAGAGACGCATTATAGCAGTTGCTAAAATCAGCGCTTCTCAAATTTTAATCTGCACATGGATCAGCCAGGAATCTTGTTTAAAATGCAGATTCTAATCCAGTAGGTCTGGGGTTGGGTTAAGATTCTGTATTTCTTACCAGCTCCCGGGTGTCACGGCTGCTGGTGTGTGGATCACACTTTGAGTAGCAAGGGTTTAAATGAGTTAAAAGTTTCTCTTTCATGAAAATCCTGCGAGACAGTCTGGGCCAGTATGCTTTTCTCTATGTAGTGTTCAGGGACCAGGCTCCTCCCATCTTGTTGCTGTAATGTGAGCAACCTCCACTCCGAAGGTCCAGTCGATAGCCCAAGATGGCTGCTTCAATTCCAGCCATCTCACCTACATTCCAGTTAGCAGGAGAGAAGGGGATGAAGAGGGGCCAAGTAGTTGTGGTTTTATAAATTTAAGCTTTTTGTAGATCCACATGCATTTGTAATGAACAATAAATAGAAATGTCATGTACCCTTCACCTAGTTTACCCCAATGGCAACACCTTGAAAAGCAATATTACAATATCACGATCAGGATATTGACATTGATATAATCCTCCAATCTAATTCAGATTTCTGCAGTTTTACGTGTGTGTATGTAGTTCTGTGCAATTTTATCACCTGTGTATGGTTGTGTATCCACCGCAGTCAAGATACAGAACAGTTCCATCACCATAAGTATCTCCTGTTGCCCTTTTATAGCCACACCCACATCCCTCCCACCTGCATCTCTGGTCCGTAACTTCTGGTTGCCAGGTGCAAACGATTTTGGCCAGGGTTCTTTTTCTTTTTTTCCTTTTAGTAAATTTATTTATTTATTTTTGGCTGCGTTGGGTCTTTGTTGCCGCGCACGGGCTTTCTCTAGTTGCGGCGAGCGGGGGCTACTCTTCATTGCCAGTGCATGACTTCTCATTGCAGCGGCTTCTCTTGTTGTGGAGCACGGGCTCCAGGCACGGGAGCTTCAGTAGTAGCTGTGGGTCGCAGGCTCTGTAGGTGTGGCTCACAGGCTCTAGAGCGCAGGCTCAGTAGTTGTGGCGTACGGGCTTAGTTGCTCCGCGGCATGTGGGATCTTCCCTGACCAGGTCTCGAACCGTGTCCCCTGCATCGGCAGGCGAATTCTTAACCACTACGCCTGGGAAGCCTTTGGCCAGTGTTCTTGATTCCTATCAGCATGGTAGTTTTTTCTGTTCTTGAACTCCATGTAATGGAATCACAGAGCACGTACTCTGTGTCCAGCTGCTTTTTGTCAGCACACTTTCGAGCTTCATCCTTCATGCCGTGCGCATCAGGAAGGTTTTTGGTTTTTTTTTTTGTAATTGCCTCTCATTCCATTACTTAAATAAACTGTAATGTGTATGTCCATTCACCTGTTGAGTCATTTGGCTTGCTTCCACTTTTTGGCTATTACGAATAAAGCTGCTGTACAAATTTGCATACTTGCCCTTTTAGGGACATCTGTTTTCAGTTATTTTGGGTAAATGTCCAGGAATGGAATTGCTGGGTTGAAAGGTAGACATATGTCCTACTCAATAAGACACTACCAAGCTGGTTTCCAAAGTGGTTGCATTTGGCGTTGTCAGTGGATTTAATTTTAGCTCTCTGGCGTGTGCAGTGCTATCTCACTATGGTATGGATTTGCATTGCTGATGGCTAATTATGTTGAGCATCTTTCCATGTGATAAATGGCCATTTGTATATCTTCTTCTATGAAGTGTCTGTTCAAATAGTTTGTGCATCCTAAACCTTGAATTATCTTTTTTTATTACTGAGTTGTAGGAGTCCCTGTATTCCGGATGTGATCCTTCATTAGACATATGTTTTGCAAGTATTTTCTCGCAATCTGTAGCTTCCCTATTCATTTTCTTAATGGTGTCTCTTAAAGAGCAAAGGTTTTAAACTTTGGTGCAACACAGTTTAGCAATTTTTAATTTAGTTAGTGCTTTTTGCGTTCTCTCTAATAAATTGTATGTTATCTATGCATCTTGGCTATGTTTAGGTATACGATTCATCTCAAATGTTTGTGTGTGGTGTCAGAGAGGTGTCGAGTTCATTTCTTCTCCCTAAGGATATCTAGTTGTTCCAGCAGCATTTGTTAGAAGGATCATCCTTTCCCCCACTGAATTAATAATAATTATTGATATTGAGTTTGTGTTTTCTCTATTTTTTGTTTGATCACTTGAGTTAGAGGCTTATCAATTGTATTAATCTTTTCAAAGAAACAACTTTTGCCTTTTAATTTTTTTCTGTTACTGAAATATTTTGATTTCCTTGATGTCTGCTCTTTATTATTTCAGTCTTCTTACTCTTACTTACACACTTTTACTTACTTATTCTTCTTTTTGTAGCTTTCTAACTTGGTTGTTTAGACCACTAACTTCAAACTTTTCTTCTTTACCAACAAACATAGGCATCAAACCTATACCTTTCTCTCTAAGGATCACTTTAACTCAGTGCTGCAAATCATAATATGCTTTGCTTTCATCGTCATTCATTACAAAATATTTCAGAATTTCCCCTGTGATTTGTTCTGTGACACATGGGTTCTTTTGAAGTGTGTTCCTTAATTTCCAAGTATTTGGGGATTTTTTCCAGACATCTCATTGTGTTTATTTCTCATTTAGTGCCACTGTGGTCGGAGGATACATTCTGTGTGTCAGTCCTCTACAATGGATGGCAACTTGTTTCATGGTCCAGCATGTGGTCTGTCTTGGTGAACATTTCACGTGCTCTCATTCTACAGCTGTTGAGTGAATATTCTGTACATTCAATTAGGTCAAGGTGGCTCAGAGCTTTTATATTTGTACTGATTTCTTTTGTCTACTCATTCTTTCTGTTACTGAGAATGAGATTTTAAAATCCCCAATTATGACCGTGGATTTTTTTTGGTTTTGCCTTTTTTATTTACTGTATAATTTTGCTTAATGATATTTTGAAGCTCTGTCCTTAAATGCATAGACATTTACCTATTCACTTAGATTTATATATATTTATTAATCACTATATATACAATACATAATCTATACATGTATGTCTATACCATGTATACATATATACCACATGTAAATGTATATACAGCATAAATACTGTATATATAAATATTGACACAGTAGATATATATTTATATGTGTGTATATATGCATATACGTGTGTGTGTATGTTATGTGTGTATATATACCTATATATACGTATATATGGCTTACTCTCATCTCTGTGGCCCACCTGTCCAGTTTCAGCACCTCCTCCCCCTGCATAGGTAACCACTCTTATTCTTGCAGAGTTCCTTTACGCAGATATGTGTGATACTTTTCTCCCTACGCGCTGTCGCGATGTGACGTGGCCAGCATGATAGGTCTTGGCGCTGCTTTCATGTCAGTCCATGACCGCTTCCTTGTGACGGCTTGTGTCACCAGCCCCACTGAGGGACCTTTGGCTGGTTACAGTCACCACCTGTCACAGCGCTGCCTCTCTGTCCTGCTTCCAGCTCCCTCACTGCCCCTTGGTCCGCTCGCCACACACCTGCCCAGGAAGTGGGCAGGCAAACAGAGCTCCCCGTCTCCTCCAGAGGTGAGGCGGGGGACTGTACGCACCCCACATTTAGCACTTCCTTCTCTCACAGATGTGGGCCTCCCCATCCAGGAGGCTCTGCCTTCGCGCACCCCCACCCCTTCCGGTGCATGAAGCTCTACCCCCCAGCGGCCAATGAACAATGTTTGTGTAAGAAGTCCTTTTATGCAAACACCCTGAAACCGGCGATGGTATTTTGCAGCTACTGCTTCTGTCTTGGGCACTATAGTCTAGTGATCAAAAGCCTGGCCCCAGCTCTGCCACCAGCTTGCTGGGTGCCATCGGTAGTACTCGGCTGTGGGACACTGGGATGGTAACAGCTGGCATGTGAGGGGTTGCTTGTCCTCTTAAGAGCACTGCATATTTCATCCCTTTTACCTGACCGGTCACACCACTTTCTCCGTGGGTCTTTCTGAGGCACAGAGAGGTTAAGTTTTTTGCCCAAGGTCACACAGCTCAGTAGAGCTAGGGTTTAATCCCAGCAACCTGGTTTCAGGCTATTAGGACGGTTAAACCTGTCAGGGAACAGAAAGCATTTAGACAAGGACCTGGTGCACAGTATGGGCTCATTAAGTATTAGCTCTTGTCATCATTACTCGCCCAAGGAATTGGAATGTGGCTAGTATTGCCTGGGTTAAAGAGGAGGCAGAACTGGAAAATCCCAGGCACACTTGGAAAAGCCAGACGTTCACATTCACCCCATACAACTTTGAAACGCACTAGGTCCACGGGGCGGAGCGGGGAAGAACAGCTGCTGCTGACATCAGGTGGGGAGCACCGGTGAGGGGGTGAACCTGGGTCACCCAGTTATTGAAAGCCAAGCTGAAGCCTCACTTCCCATCCATCGTGCTAGTGCAGGACACCGTCAACATGAAATGTGCAAATGATTTAGAGTCCCTTTGCTTTTCTCTGCGGCAGAGAGAGAACCAAAGAAGTTAGCGAACTTGTTTTGGCAGAGGAAAAAACATAAAACGCCCAGACCACAGAATTCTCAAAAATATTGCTAAGCACTGATTTCGCTAACATGTTAGACAGCCTTTCGGAGCTAGGCAGACCTGTGCCTCGGCTGGAAGCGGTGCCCGAAAGCCGTGTGATCCCAGATCCACCCTGGGCATGTGGGGATGATGAGGAAATCAGCTCCGGCCTTCCCTTCCCATCCAGCCAAGTCGAGCGGGGCATTCCCGAGTGCATGAGCCCAGGACCCACCCGGAAGATGCCGCTGGCCTGCAAAAGTCCCAGCCCGCCCGCCCTGCCCTCCTGAATTACATGCCCTCGACACATTGTCAGACCAAACCCACTCCCCAGGTCAAAGTCACAGACCCAGAAAGACAACTTCAGGGTGCGACAGAGCTCCCTGTTGGCACGTCCCCCCCTTGTTCGAGGTCAGCATCTCTATCGAAAACAGGCTAAATAACGAGGCAGATAGGATAGCATCCCTGTTAAGAAGGTAATGAGTCACAAATGCTATTTCGATGGTTTTCTTTGAAAGACATACACATAACCAAACCAATTTTAATTAAAGATCTTGTCTTTGTAATCAGGCAGCCACAAATGAAGGCAAAACTGCTTTCATGTGGAATAATGTACACGGAGCCGAACAAGTTTTCCCATAAAAAGGCAGGGTGGGTTTTTGTTTTGTTTTTTTCAAACGAGAAAATAGTTTGTTCCTAGCCATACGGGGGATGCCAAAAAAAAAAAAAAAAAAAAAAAAGCTATCTTTTGCAAAGTATAAAATTTTGAATTGCCCTCATTTCCCCCTTGGAAGCCACTTGTTGATGTTAAACCAGTTGGAACGTTTGCCAAATTCACATGCCATCTGGGAGTATCCTACCCTTTGAGATTAGACATGTGATCCTGATCCTTAAGCGAAAAACGCAGTCGAAAACCAAATAAACATACCTACAAGTACCTCTAAGGCTCAAATGGTGGAGACGTGATGGTAACACACCACAGTGCGTATTTCTGCAGAAGAAAGAACCTGGATATCACAAATGATATTTTGATTTTTAGTTTTAAACGACAACAGAATTGAAATACTTCTACTAAATACATCCTCCGAAACCAGCGAGGAGATAATCGTTTTCAGTGAAATATGCACTTAATTTAATAATCCACAGAGGAAAATGCATCCGAGGTGGTCCGGGCATGGCCGCTCATTCCTGCTTCTTGAATCATGTCTTTACTAAGGAGAGTCTCAGGGTGGACGCCTGTGGCCTGTCCTGCAGACCACCGCCCCACGTCAGACTGAGCATGTCTTCGGACGTGGCTGGATGCCCTCTGGCTAAGGAAGGCTGGAAGGGCAGCGGTCATCTTGAGGCCTCTTGGCACCCCTAATGCGGGGGGCAAGAGGCCACCGGGCCACTGTCTGCTGAACTGGACGACCCTCGGGACAGCAGGACCACGTTGACTCCTGGGGGGGGCTTCCTTAAGCATCTCCGGATGAGTGACTGTCTTTGCTGGTCTTACAAACCTGGAGCCTTGCTATCTGGCGATAAGCAGAACACATGATGGGGAAACAGAGGATACTAGCAAAGTGTTGAATGCAGTGTAGCTTCTGTGCTGTCCGAGTGACAGAACTCACGCCAGCAGCTGCCGATGCTGCCGCGTGGATTGGCAACCAGATGCTGGGCAGTATCTCACAGCCAACCTGGACGGATGTGCAATCTGTGTGAGCCGCTCACTCGATGTCACATCCCACGGAGGAGCTGGCCTGTCACCCTGTTTGATCAAATCCTGGTTCCGAGAATAGCAAATCACCTTTCATTATTATTCTGTTTGGGGAGGGCCTGGTACGAGGCAGAAGACACGGTCCTCTCTTCTTGCCCCCGGGTCATGTGTTCCAGGTGCGTTTCACAGACCAGCGGGGGTCGGAGAGCCCACAGATGCACGCCCTCCTTGGCCATGGGGGCAGGTGGTTCAGCACAGACCGGGTGGTCTGGACGTACTGGCCACCCTCGTTCTCGTTCTCAAAGGCGCAGAGCCACGTAGAATTCTGGGGAAAAGTGGAATTTTCCCCACTTAGACTCCTGGGGAAACGTGTGGGTTTGGGAGTCAGACAGCCGAGGCTGCTTCCGCCTCTAGCTTCGTAGCTCTGGGACAGTGTCTCATCTGTAAACGGCAGAGGCAGCAGCCTGGCCTAAATTTTTCGTGTTGATCACATGCCAGAGACTTGGGAGGAGAGAGGACCTGCTCACGCAAATGGACTGCACCGACTGTCCTGCAAGAGCACAGTGACCTCTGAGACACAGGGGTGCTTTTGTGAATGGGGTGAACGCAGTGCTCTCTGCTCTGAAAGTCATGGTCGTGCCTCTCCTCCCTCAAGGTTCTTTCCTGCGCCCACATCCTAGGCTGTTCTAGGTTCTCTTCCCAGAATGCCTCGGAGTGTCCTGGGACAGAGCTGGACACAGGGGTGACCACAGAGACGGAGTCTGCCCCTCGATGGCCTAGCTGGTGTGTGGCTGGGATGGTTTCCCCGAGCCTGGCAGTGGGATGGCTTCATTTTGCCTCCTCTCTTCACCCCCGCCCTCTCCCATAAGGCACTGGGGACTTGCTGGCAATGAGGAAAGAAGGGGACTGGCTGAACCTAAGGAGAGGAGGGCACGGACCATTCAGCCAAGGGACAGGTGGACCACGGTGCTAAGGAGACGGAACCGCAAGTCATCAAGCTCTGAGCTGACCCGAGAAGCCGTTCCTGGACGATCAACAATTATGAACGTCTACGTGAGCCTACTGTCAGCTGTTTCCTAGCCTTTAAAAATCAGACAGCGACGTTTCAACCTTGGCGGCAGGCAAAATGACCTCGCATTTGTCGTAGTAATGAACTTCTTCCTTTGAATCAAGGACAACATCTTTTAAGGCCCTGTCTGCATTTCACAGATTCGGAGCAGGGGGTCCCCACCTCCCTGAAGGACCCAGTGCTTCCGCAGACACACTGAGCTTCCTCAGGCCTTCCTTATTCCTGAAATCCGCCTCCCCCAACCCCGCCAACCTGCCTTCCCCGGGCCAACACACCCTGCAGGTTGCAGCCACGCACAGCTGCCTCTGATCCCCAAGACCAGGCCACGGGTCCCCTCTGTGTAGCCAAGGCTGCACGCCCCTGTTGTAGTGTCATCACTTGTTTTGTAGGTTTTGAATATCTTCAGCTGGAAACAATAGAAACCCAAAGTGACAGTCGCTTAAAGAAGGCAGATTTGTTTTTCTTTTTTCTTTTTCACACCAAAGTCTGGAGTAAGGCAGGTCAGGGCTGGCGTGGTGCCGCTCCTTCATAACGTCCTCAGGACGTGGCCTCTTCTGTCTGATTAACCTACCACATGGGGCCTCTTTGCCCAAAGCCACCTTGCTCAAGATGGCCACTTCAGCACCAGCGGTCACATCTCCATCCCAGCCAGCGGGAAAGAAGATCTCCGAGAGGAGAGGGCAGAAAGCTGGGATCAACTGTGTTGTTCAAAGGAAGGTCCACCACACTCTGCTTAATCTGATTGGCCAAAATGTAATCACATGGCCACATCTAGCTGCAAGGGAGGCTGGGAAATGTAGTTTTAATTGTGGCTGAACACATGCCAGCTGAACTCGGGGCTCCGTTACTTTGGGGGGTGGGGAGAACGGGGTGACAAATAGGGGAGGAGAGCAGCCGTCTTGTCCACATCATCTCTTTATTCCTAGTGCTCAGCGTAGAGACGGATTGTTCGATATTCTCAGTAAATAAGTGATGCTTGAACGAGTGAACGAACCAGTGGCTGGCGCGGGACCCGGACGTGCGCTCCACTCTGGGGGCGCCTCATGGGACTGCAGGGGCTGTGAGCAGGCCTGCAGGGAAAGGGTCATCTCAGCATCCGACTGGGGGACTCCAGTGAGGGTCCCTCATTGCCTCTCCTCCGCTCCTCTCCCATCTAAGTGCCCGGCTGCCCTCTCCGACTTCTGGGGTCTGAGCCTGGCACAGAGTTTCAGCAGGTAACTCCACCCGGCTGTCTGCATTTGATTTTTCCCGTGTCACTGGGGCCCAGCTCTGCAGACAGCTGTACGGCAGGATCATCTTTTCCGACCCAATTAGCAGCAGACCCCCCAGACACCAGAGAGACCCGAGGCGGTTCCCTTCCCACAACGAAGCTCGCTGCGGCGGAGTTAGGCTGCTGGTGTCTGGAAGGAGGGGAAGGGACAGGGAGAAAGGAAGGAGGCGAACCGATACTCTGGCGGGGGGAGAGGGAGGATGCGCCTGGACTTGGCCCGACCAAGAATGAAAGAGGCAGGAAAGGCCGAACCACCCACGCGCTTCCCCCATATGGCGTCGCAGCTGTGACTCCTTAAGCTCCACTTGGGGCCCAAACACGCAGAGGACTCACGTTCCTTTCTTTCCTGGCAAGAAAATGATGAGGGGCCTTCGTCTGCATCCTCCGTCCTCACCTGGAGGGGAGAGAGGAGAGAGAAATCTCCTGAGAGCAGCAGGGATTTGCAGCTGTCGCATCCAACCCCCTCCTTCTGGAAGGAGAAACTGAGGCTCCGAGGGAGGCATGCATTGCCCGAGGTGCCAGGAGAGCTGGGACCAGCCCCGGGAACCTCCTGCCTTCCGGTCACTGGTGTCCTGATAGGTTTCCCAGAAGGGCCTGTTTTGCACCATTTGTCACCTTGCCTCAATTATGCCTGGACCGAGAAGAGCACGCGGTACCGGATGTCAGGAATTTACCCCAGTTTCCCACTGGGAGGCTCAGAGTACCTTGTTTCATAATTTCCTCCACCCTGTTCACAGCATCGGGGGGAGGCCTCCTCCTGGGATCAGGCATTCCTTCTCTGGATGAGGAGACCGAGGGACGGGCCAGCTGACGAGCCGCATCCCCAGAAAGATGCCCTCCAGTCGGGAGACGTCCCTCTCTTGGCCACTCACTGAGGCTGGTCCGGGTCCCCAGAGGCTGCCTGTGGCGTTGTTCTCGCACGGCTTCTGCACCCCCAGAGCTCTTTCTTAGCTGACGGTGTACATCAAAGTCACTAAGACGGCATCACCAAGAACAGAGCCTCTTTTGAGTCCCAAAGAACCGAATGACCCCCAGACTGAGAGTGAGCTGGGCTGAGGACGTGAACAAGCCCGGGTCCCAGCCGGGATGGGACTGGGTAACTGCAGACACACCGAGCGTCAGAGGAATCCCGTTTAAAATGAGGGCTGGGATTATGTGCCCTTCACCTTCCCCCCAGGCATCCCATTATTTATCTATTTTTTAGTTCCACGTCAAATGCAAACCTGCTCCAGACCCACAAGTCTGGTTTGGCCTCCCCCGTCAGCAGCTGATACCGTGGTGCTGAGCCCCCCCACCCTGTGTGCCTTCCTAAGGGCGGGGTGTGTTGCCCGGCAAGTCTCCTGGTTTGGGGGACCCGCTCGTGAACTTGGCCCCTTGCTAATTATCCCTCCCAGTTACTCGGCCTGATAACTGTTGCGTTTGGAAACAAATGACACACTTTTCCTACATCTGCTCCAAATTTGTCTCTCAGAAATTAGAGAATTTAGTTATGCGGTATTACATGGCAATCCGGGCTGGGCCTCAGAGTATGGAACTGATTGGCTATTCCGCCCAGAATAAGAGGAGTTTCGAGCTCTTTCCAGGAAATTGAGTGGAACACGCAAACTGACATCCAATATTAAATATTATATTTGTATAGTTGTTCTGTAGAGTTCCCTGGCATCCAACATCTGGGAGCGAAATTTATAAATGGAGAAATTGAATACCTGGTTAGAACCATGCTCATCAGAGGTAAGAAATTAAAACATTACTGTGTGCGCTCCAGGGCAGTCCGCTTATAAAGGTAGAGCTATTAAAATATGATTAGCTGAACCGTATTTTGTCTCAAAAATGTCATACACCATTAAAGTTGAAAAGACTTTGATGCGAATACCCCTGGCAAAGGCTTTGCCCCGTCAGCAGCAACGCACTCGGGAATGTTCACTACAAATATACAGTCCTGCCGAGGGAGGGGGCAGCTGCCAGGGCAGCAGGACGCCCGGTACCTAGGGACTTGGGCTCCCAGGCTGAGGAGCGTCTCACCGTGGGACATTTCAGGCCAGGGTCCCCAGAGTTCGAGGGGCAGCCGCAGGATTGGGTGCAAAATTTAAGGGAGTGCCAAAAATCTCGGTAATCAAGATAAGTTAAGATTTTAGTATGATAGTAAAAAACAAAATAAAATGGACAGACAAACAAAAAGCCACCTGGCATACTACTGCCTACTGCCTGGCCTGTTTTTGTAAATGAAATTTTATTGGAACTGGGGCCAAGATGAGGGTGTGGCAGGTGAGGCAGTGTCACGCCAATTCAGGATCAGATTCTGTCCTTCCTTGAAATTTGATATTTTGTCCATCGTGGATTTTTTTTAAAATTCGTTTTGAGACTTTTGGCATCCATTTAAATGTTGGGCCCAAGGCAAATGCCTTACTCGCTTCCCATGGCCCCAGCCCTGGCCAGGGGAGTCGCTCTGGGTAGTGATGCCCCCGTCCCCACGCCCCAGCCAAGGTCCCTGCGCTCAGGCTGGGCAGGTGGTTACTCTGAGGAACCCCCATGCCTGTGCTAGGTGGGGGAGACTTCTCCAGCCCCGGGAAATGGCCGTTGCCCACCCCGCTTCTCATCAGCCGGACCGAGCTGAGCTACGGCCTCGGTCTGCATGTCGCTGCCCCTTCTCTCTCTGTGGGCTAGAAAAATGGGGCAGGGGTGGTAGCCTCTTGGCCAGGGTCCCCACGAGGTGACCGTGCTCGGACTCCCATGCCCGCAGAGGGCACGATGCAAGGAGCACGAAGACCCAGATGTGCACCAAAGGGCAGGCATTCTCTCTGGGAGAACCTGACCTCTCCCAAAGGTCACCTGCCCCGTTTGACCCCCGGCTGTGAAAGTTTTAGAGTGAAAACCAGTGAAGGCGATGCCCCCGCCAGCCCCACCCTAACCCCTGGCACCGCTCGGGGGCTCTGAACACTGTCCTTCAGCTGCTGGCTTTAGGGGACTGCCAACATGACCACCCACTGCTTGCGGCCTTGGTGTGCGGCCTTCAGGGTCCTGGAAAGCCAGCAATGGACGCTTGGGTGACTTAGGACCACCCAAGGGGTGGGGGAGGGTATCCCAGATCTGGTGCACAGCAGACCAAGGCCCACCCATCATCGGGTGGGACACCACACTGTGTCGTGGGGACACTTCTAATCCGGGGACGGAGCACGCTGGCCAAGCCAAGTTTCCCGAACGCTCCTCTTGCCATCTCCGTGCGAAACTGCTTTAAAAGATACAGATTCCCGGGACTTCCCTGGTGGCGCAGCGGTGAAAAATACGCCTGCCAACGCAGGGGACACGGGTTCGAGCCCTGCTCCTGGAAGATCCCACATGCCGCAGAGCAGCTAAGCCCGTGCGCCACAACTACTGAGCCTGCGCTCTAGAGCCCGCGAACCACAACTAGGGAAAGCCCGCGCCAGGCAAGGAAGACCCTACACAGCCAAAAATAAAGAAATAAAATAAATCAGCAGTAAAAGATACGGATTCCCGGGCCCCACCCCAGACCTACCGAGTCAGGCGTCAGCCAGGGTGTAGGAATGTTCATTTGTGACCCCCTCCCAGGTGGCTCCGATGCCCACAACTCAGAACCAAGCACAATACCCACCCTGCCATTGTGAATTCTTGGGAGGGGTTATTTTAAAATACCATTTCCTGCGCCCAACCCAGACTGTCCGAATCCAAAGTTCCGGGCGTCACCTTAGGGATCTCTAGCTTGAACTCTCTGGATGATTCTAAAGTTCTCCATCAGCCAGGACTGAGAAGGTTTGAGCTGGAGGGTTTTCCCTGGGCAAAGCCCGCCACCCATCACCCACCGTCACCATTAAGAGAAGAGAAGTGCTTGTGCCCCAGCAGCTCAGGGAAGGATGGCTGGGCCACAGCTGACGCACCGCATCTGGGCAGACAGCCGTCCAAACGCGGGCTGATAGAGAGAGTCGTCGAAGAAAACTGTATCTGGGGACGTTGGGCAAGGCACTGTGATTCGGTAGGCTGGTTTTCCCTTCAAACCACTGAGGCCTGGAACGGGCCCAGATATAATAGAACTGACCATGCTGCCCACTTAGGATGCAGACGGCCTAAGAGACCCATAAACTGAAGGGACGGCCCCGTCCACACCCCGTCATTTGTTTGGCTTTGGCAGAGGCAAGAGTTCATGCCTGGCGTTATTATTAGTATTATGGTTTCTATGGTGGTTCGCCTCCCACAGTTCAGCCTTCCCCTCACTGCTGTGACGGAAACCTCTCTGACGTCTGTGTTGCCACTAACATTCGTCAGGGTGGTTGGAGACCCTGGGCCTGACTGGGGCCATGGTCACTGGGTTCAGGCTGCTTGGAGGGCTGACCTGTCTTTGTCCTCTGGGGTCTCAACCTTCTGTGTATGGCGCTCGGTGGGTGTCGGCTTCACTGGTGAAGGGCCCTGAATCCATCAGGAACGTTGCCTCTGGCTGAACTGGGCAGCCCTGTGGCCAGACTGTGCCCGGACTTAGCCACCAGCCCGAGGAGGAAGAGAAGTTGAGTTAACCTCAAACATCGTGCAAAACTAGGCACATCAGATGTGGGGCAAGACTGCCTGGACTCAAACCCAAGCTCTGACACAGACCTGCTGGGTGTCCTTGGACATCACTTAAAAACTCTCCATGGGCCTCAGTTTCCCCATCTGTGAAGTGGGAATCGTAACCAGAATGCCACATAGGGTTGTTTTAAATATAAAACAGATCCAGCCTCTCAGAGCAATCTTGCCACAGTAAGTGAGCAGAAAGTTAACTTATCAGGTGTCTGTCCACGTAGCCATACCTCTATCCATTTTTTTTTCATTTTTTTTTTTATAGGCATCAGACTTCACCTCTGGGGTCCAATTATTTAACCCGAATGCCTCTGTTTAAGGTTTTAACAATGCACATTTGCAGTCCCTACAGAAATGCAGCTGGCCCTTGGTAACCTGACGGGCAGAGTCAGAATCTACAAATTTCTAGGCAGATAAAAAGAAGGAGGGACTCCAGGGCACTCCAGGGCGAGGGACCTTCAGGAGCAGAGGTGCCACCACAAAGGACTGGGCTTGCTGAGGGCAGAGGCTGAATGCCACTCCCCTCTGCAGGATTTGGCACAAAACCGGCTCATCAGAGCCTCAGGCAGGACAGTTGCAGAGCTGTCCCCGGGGTGCCGTCCTTGGCACCTTCCTGGGTGCTGCTGTGGCCGGCAGATCAGTGGCTCCACTCACTGGTGCCCAAAGGGCCTGTGGGAAAATTGGCCTTTGCTCTTTGAGAAAAAGCCATCCTGGGGGCAGGGGGTGGAATGGTGTTCCCCAACTTTATTAAGGAAATGTCCAGACATGCAGAAAAGTTAGAAGGCGTGTACAGTAACCACCCACACACCACCCACACCTGGATTCTCCAGGTCACACCTTACTCTTCTTCCTCACCTGTCCATCCCTCCATCCATCCATCCATCCATCCATCCGTCCGTCCATCCATCCATCCGTCCATCCATCCACCCATCCATCCATCCGTCCATCCACCCATACATCCATCCATCCATCCATCCATCCGTCCATCCATCCATCCATCCATCTCTCCTCTCATCCACCTAATTACCCATCCATCCATGCGTCATCTATCCATTCATCCATGTCAAAAGCATTTACCCAGAACATCAGCATTAGTTACCATATCCCCCTCATTTAATCCCCATGACAACTCTCCCAGACAGGTACTATTATCTTCCTTGGACACGTGAGGAAACTGAGTCACAGCCACTTGTCCAAGGTCACAGAGCTCCCACAGGCAGTGCTAGGATTTGACTCCAGGCCCAGGGACCTGCCCACAGCAGTGTGGGGGGCTGTATGGCTCCTCCCCTCGTAGGGCCCTGGCAGTTCCAAAGGGTTAAGAGCGGAAGTGGGTGACGCCTCCCTCACTTATAGAACTGTGACCTCAGAGTGTGACATCATTGCCCCCAAGTTTTAGAAAGCCCCCCAAGCCTGGGAGTTTTTCTCCTTGGGGAGCTGGGGTTTGGCCTCACGCCCATATAGAATCCAGGGAGGGTCAGCTTTGAGACCGGCTTTAGGGACTTTTCCTGGAAGGAGCATGTCCCATCCACCAGAGTCTCGTGCAGTCTGTCGTGTCTGGGAACAAAACCACATTTCCTGTGTTTACTGAAGCTGTTCTGTGGGATGAGCGAAGCCCCAGGTCACCCGGGCCAGGCACATTCCGAGGGGACCAGCCACCCAGGAAGCAGTCAGGGTGGGGGGGTGGAGGGCATGGCGGTGGGTGTTGGGTGGGGGCCCGGCAGGCGCCAGCCGTCAGAGCATTAGCCCCGGGACTGCTGGGTGCCCTCGGGGTACACCTGAGCCCCATCACACTGTCCCTCTGGTGCAGTGAGGATCGTCAGAGCACAGCCTGACCCCTTTGTGTGTCTGGGCAGGATGGAAACTGAATTCCAAAGACCCCCGGGATGGAGGGGGAGGAGGTGGTGAGCTCGCCCATCTGGCCCCTCTGGTCGTGGCAGGACTTACCTGGAGCTTCTCTGTGGGAAAGCCCCCCTCATTCTCTTGGGCCCCAGCTGCTGGCCCTGCATCTCCGGGCCACACTTGATCATCTCAAACTTGATCTGGAACTTCAGCAGCACCAGAGGGCATGCTGACGCACGGCTGGCGCGCCTGCCTCTGCACCCTCGCCCCTGGGGCTTCCTGAGGGCTCCACCTGGGAATTTGACTTCTAACAGGGTCCCAGGTGACGAGGCTGTGGCTGTAGGTCTGGGGGCCAGACCTTGAGAACCATCCCCGGGTGCCTGTCAGGCTTTGTTGATGGGCCAAACAGTCCTGCCTGTAGGCACACGGGGCCCTCAATCATGGTGACAAAACCATTTCCGAGTAGGACGGCCACATAGAGCCCCGGCGGAGGACCTGGCCAAGGCTCCCACGCTTCACCTGGGCTGAGCTCCTGGCTGGCAGCCGACACCCATGTACCAGCCACGCAGTTAAGGCCCGTAGGTCTTCCTTGCTGAGCCCTACTCGCAGCTTCTCATCCGTGAAATGGGCCTGATGCCGCTGTCTCCGATGAGGTCGTGTGTGATGAGTTCATGTGTGTAAATGCTCGGCACACACCACATACGGTCACATCAGGGCGTGGATGTTACTGGCGTTACCGTGGCCTGTTGGGCCAGCGGGCCCTCCCTTTCCTGCGTGGAGCATGCTGGCCCCTCACCACGAGTTCCTGGCTCCGTTTCCGTCATCATAAAAGATGGTCTTTCTGTGAGCAAGCCTCTACTCATGGAGGCTATTCAAGAAATTTCCCCGCTCCCCGCCCCTACTCCCTCCCTCGGCCTCTTTGAGGTCCAGTGGAAATGGCCGCCGAGTTGGCCCTGGCCCCCGTCACTGGGCCCTGGGCCCCGATGGCCCGATGGAGACTTTGGGCGCAGGTCCTGGCCACTGCCCAGGTGTCGGGGTCGGGGGAGTGTCTGCAGCCGGTGCGGAGTGGAGAGCGCCAGGCAGGGAGACAGAGGCGCATGAATAATCCGCTGACCTTTCCTCTCGCCGTGTTTGGGTGAACATGAGCCTGTTTACAATAAACCCCAGGGAGATTTTTCATCCTTCCAAATGGAACAAGGGTTATGTAAGCAGAGAGACCTGGAGCGCAGCAAACACCTGCTCTAGGGGGCCCGATGGAGGGAGATGGGGAGAAATGGGGCCCTCCGCTGACTCATGACCAAGTTCAAGATGACACGGGCTTCATCAAGCAGGAGGCTGCTGGGAAGGGCAGAGGGTGCTCCCTGGGGCTTAGCGGGCGGGGCTGTACTAGAGGGCAGCCCTCCTCTGCACCCGGCACAAGTCAGGACGGGATCAAGGTCTTGGACCCCAAGGAGGCTGCCCGTCCCTAGAGTTTATTTCAAAATTGCCCTGGGTGTCCTCTGTCTTTAAAAATGGGCCTGCATATATTCTGAGGAGAGTAAGTAGGACAAGGGCCACTCATCCTTCCTAGGTTTTTGTCTCTCCTCTTTACCCATCCTTGGGGACTTTCAGCGGCAATCAGCCCAGGATTGTTTATGTACAGAGGCTAGTCTCCCATCTTTGGGTTTAAATGTGTTGTGTTAAATAAGATAAGCCATGCTGGAAACGTAAGGTCAGCAACCAATGCTTTGGACGATCTGTGGGATTATTTGTAGAAGCTCTAGGCTGGTTGGCAACCTGTACCCATTAATGATTTGGGTAAGTCTGGCTTGGGGGTGATTGTGTCCTCACCGTTTCCCAAATAAAGTCATAGACTCGGACCTCCAGAGCCATCTTGACACGCCATGTCAGAAAGAAGGAAGGCAGGTACCTTACGGTGCCTCCAAATGTCTCCCTCTGGTTTCCAGATTCTCTGTTAGGCAATGGCAGACTGCATTTTCCAAAATAGCTAGCTGCAAGGAGATCTCCCGTCCCCCATGCTCTTCTTACAGTGTCCCACCGCATAGGTGGGGGTCTGTGCTCTCCACCATTTGCATCTCAGTGGCTCTGTAACTACAGCTGAAGTGGAGCTATGTGACTGCCCAGAGTGGGCCCAGAGAGGAGACACAGCTTCTGTGTGGTCCTGTTGGGACATTCCTCCTGGGAACCCAGCCACCATGATGTGGGGAAGCCAAGAGGCCCACATGGAAAGGTTGACATGGAGGGGAACCTGGGTGGCAGTCTTGAGCTGGCCAGGACTCCCAGCTGACAGCCAGCACCTTCACCATCTTGGAATTGGGTCCTTTAGCAGCCCACAGCCAGGCCGCCAGGGGTGCAGGAGCTGCGTCTGTGACACAGGGTGTCTGATTCCAAAGCCAGTGGCTTCTCCCTCTCGCAGCCACCTCTGAAGCTAGTGGCCTACTGGTTACAAACTCTCCTACCCCTCAGGCCCTCTTCAGCGTGGCTCCCACTGCCTTCCCGATGCTTCTCCAAGGCACCCACCACTTCCTCAACAGTCCAGCCACGTGCCTGGAAATCCCCCGACAGACCCCACTCAAGCCTTCCGCCACCGTTGCATCTGCTGGATCCTTGGTCTGGAATGGCCTCACCCGTAGAAAACTGCCCCTCCAGTGAGGCCCATTTCACAGGCCAGCTGGCCTCCAGAGCTTCTCCTGGTGTGTGAAGTGGGCACCAACTCACAGAGCTTCAGAGCCAGAGAAGATCCCAATAGTGACTTTGGGGGGAACATGTCCGATTTTTCTTTTTTTTAATTTTTATTGGAGTATAGTTGATTTACAATGTTGTGTTAGTTTCAGGTGTACAGAAAAGCGAATCAGTTACACGTGTACGTATATTCACTCTGTTTTTAGATTCTTCCCATATAGGCCATTACAGGGTGTCGAGTAGGACGTGTCTGATTTTAACCTGCCCGAGGGTCCGAGAATCGCCACCCCCCCCCCCGATTTCCCATCCAGCCTGGCCTGTGCCCCTCTCGGGAGCCCTGTGGTTCGAATGCCCTGCGATTATTCCTTCCACTGACTGCAACGCCCTTCGAGTTCAGGGCAAGTATATTCTTCACGTTTGTGCCCTCAGGCCCGCGCCTACCAAACACGTTGATTCACTGAGCATGACCCGGGGGAGCTGCCGCCTGCCTGTATGGGCCCTCACGCCTCAGCATGTACAGTTCAGCCCACACCGGTCACCCCCAACACCAGTCTCCTTCTTTCATTTGCTAGAAACACCCTCCCTCTCCACAGGCTTCTCTGGGTCCCATATCCACTGACTGACCCACCCAACCACTGGACAAAGTAAAGTCTGGTCCCCTGACCTCAACTCAGGACAACCCAAGCTCCAGAAGGGCTGTCCCAGCTCCAGAGCTCCCCGTGGGATCAGCTGAGGCCTTGGTTGCATCTGCGTCCTGGTCCAACGCCTCCTTCCCCACCGGGCAGGGCCCAGTGGGTGGTCCCCACCAACCTCCCACATGAGATCTCTGTCTCAGAGCCTACTTTCTGATGACCCCCCTCACCCCCCCACCCCGAGTTGGCCTCTTCCTTCATCCTCTTTTCTGGATGGTAACGGGATGGCTGGAGACTAAGCTGCCATCTTAGAGAGCAGAGTACATGGAGTACACGAGTGGTGGGCCGGAGAGGGCCTGGATCCCTGAGGGCTTTGCAGGGCGGGATAGGGGGGCACGGTCAGCCCAGCTGTGACCACCTGTCTCCAGGTCATCATGTGAGAAGCTCCTATAGTACTGCTTGGGGTTTTTCTAACACACACTACTCCCAGCTAAAGTAGCGTCTTGTTTGGCTTTCACAATCACGCCAGTAAGTAACCTTGTCTTCGTTTTAAAGAGGTGGAATCCCAGGCTCAGAGAAACTAAGTCACATGCCAGGGGCTGCACAGTCAGGAAGCAAGACCTGAACTCAGGGTGTCTTCTGACCCGTCGCCTCTCTCCCTGTCACTGCCACTTCGGCAGCAGTGTCACCTGCCACCCCAACTCCTGTACCTTGCTGGACTGGTTTGCAGCTTGTAGCTAACATTTTGTCAATTGGGGCAACTCCCTTCGCCCCACCTCCCTGGCACTGTTCCTGAGGGTGATGAATCACCCAGCTTGGGGCAAGCTTGACTCACTCGGGCACGAGGGGAGGTCCTCCAGCTGGAACGTCCTCTTCACGCCGGAGCTGATTTCAACATAACGGGAAGAATGGCTCAGAGCAAGGTGTCCTGGCGTTACTCTTCATTCTCCTGGCATCTTGAGGCCCCGTGTTTCTCCGCCGTGCTTGGCGGACTCCCAGGCACCTTAAGGGATTTGACTCAGATGTCCCTTCATCCAGGAAGCCCTCCTGACTTCCTCCACCCTGTTCCAGAATGTGCACACCCCAGCAGGGCCTTTCCTCAGCGTCCTTAGTGCTCGTCACCGCTCTGCAGAGCCATTCCACGGGGCCTCACAGGGCTACCTCACCTGGCCCTACCCCACCATAGCTCCGAGAGGTCAGGATGCTTGCCCAATGGGACACAACTGGCGAGTGGCAGAGCCCAACCCACACTCAAACAGATGGGAGTCCTAAGGCCACGATCTGACCCCAGTGCTTTCCCCGCGGGCAGTGAAGCCTAGCGGCCAGGGAGGGGAGGAGGGCTGGAGGCTCCCCCTGCGCCTGACCCTGGTGCTGCCACTGAGCCGTGTTGGGCCTCGGGCAGGTGACGCCGAGTGTGACCGCGTCCCAGGCTCGCATGTGTAGGACGAGCCTGGCCTGCCTGCCCGTGCCCCCTTGGCTTCGTGGCCTCTGCGCTCTGCTTTAGCCCGGCCCTGACCCTGAGGCTCAGCCAACAGTGCAGGGTGGGGCGTCTGCACCTGTACGGTCAGGCCACTCAAGCCGCCTGCCCACCTGCTCTCTGCACACGCCCCACCCGACCATCGCCCGCTTCCCACGCACCCGAGCACCTGACTGACCTTCCTGCATACTTGCCCCGGGCCAGCTGGTGATTATTCTCATCAAAGGGGTGGGGAGGGGCCTCGTGCCCCTCCGCTGGTTTCCCTGGTAACTAATGAGCCCACCTGAGGGCCATTCCCCTGTAACTGGTAACCTCCCGTTCTCGCTGGAGCGAAGGCTGCCACGTCGTCCTGCCCGCCGTCCACCGCGCTCGGAGGCCCTCCAGGACCTTGCTTCAGACACGTACGTAAGCTCCGCCACGCGTGAAACCAGTGACGTCTCTGTCACCGACTCCGGGCTCCTTCTTCGGTCTTGAGGCTGGGCAGCGACAGGAGAAGCCAGCCAGGAGGCTGAGGAAACGCCCGTGAGCGCCGAGATGGCGGGAATGCGGGACGGGGAATGGAAAGCTGCGTGGCTGTCCGCTAGCGCGTGGGACCCGAAGGTTGCGGGTGTAACCCCGGTCGGCTCTCGCTGGTTCGTGGGGCGCTATGGCGGCTGAAGTGGGGCTGCCAGGGTATGTGGAGGCCAGTGGTCTCTAACGGTTCCGCTGTTGTATCAGAGTCTTTTGTCATTGGTTGAGCTAGCTCTCTAGAAGGAATTGCTGTTGTGCCTTTGAGAGGTAAATGATCTACCCGAGCTCTCTGGAACTTTAATCTCAGGTGACCTCTAAGAGGAAAGGAGAAAAAAGAGCTTTGAAGTAAACTCTATAGAAATGATTATGTTCGGGGTGTATCTATCTAAAATAGTCTCTCCAGACTTTGGTAACTTGAAACTGAACTAAGTTAAATGAAGAGAATTCACTGACTATCTGCGTCATTTCAAATAGGGTAAAGTATTGGAACATTAATTACTGGATGGGTCTAAGTTTACCTACCCTTGCCTGCTTCGGAGAGGAAGACTAAAGTATAAGTTTTCTCATCAAGAAATGCACAATTACTTGCTTCTTGGTTTTTGCCAGAGATTAAGGTTTTTAAGGATTCAGATTATAATCAGTCATAATTCTTTTTCTTTTTAAAATAAATTTATTTATTTTTGGCTGCGTTGGGTCTTCGTCGCTGCGCGCGGGCTTCCTCTAGTTGTGGCGAGCGGGGGCTGCTCTTCGTTGCGGTGCGCGGGCTTCTCATCGCGGAGGCTTCTCGTTGCGGAGCACGGGCTCTGGGCGCGCGGGCTTCAGTAGCTGTGGCACACAGGCTCAGTAGTTGTGCCTCGCGGGCTCTAGAGCGCAGGCTCAGTAGTTGTAGCGCACGGGCTTAGTTGCTCCGCGGCATGTGGGATCTTCCCGGACCAGGGCTCGGACCCCGTGTCCCCTGCATCGGCAGGCGGATTCTTAACCACTGCGTCACCAGGGAAGTCCCAGTCATAATTCTTATAGCCACATTTTTCTTATCAATTACATTGGGATCAGGTGTTTTAACTGTGCCTTTTAAAGTCATTTGTCATTTTTAGACAGCTGTACTCTGTTGCTTTTGCAAAAGTGCTTCATTTTCAAGAAGATGCATAGGAAGGACCTTTTGACAGTAACAGGTTTCTGATAAACTTCAGGTTATATTTTGCTGAACTGGGTAAGAGCTTAATCCTAATGGAAGACCCGATGGCTTCATAAAAAGTTAACGAAAAGATTGGTTACTGAACAAACTGGTGAATATGGTTATAATTTTTATGGGTTTCGTCTGGAATGTTACTGGTTTTTATCTGTATTTTCCAGATACGGGGAAGCCCTTCCCCTCAAGTTGGTTATGATTTTTAGCAATTTGGTAAACTACACCTGTGGGTAGAATTAAAACATTTTTCTTTTCTCTCTGCCTGGTCCCTCCAGAAACTGGGGACTCCAGCCTTATCAAGTGAATGGGAAAGACTGTCTCCTGGCCTGTACAAGAATGTCAATATTTGGGGGACTGAGAGCTCCACTGAGGCAAAGCCTGATGACAGGCCTTGGACATGACTTTCCTGGCCTTGAGAAGCCTGTTGGGAATTCAATCTGAGATTCCTTCTGAGGAGTTCCACCTCAGCCAGTTTGGAGGAGCCTATACGATCAATTGACCAGACTTGTTTTGCAGACAAATTAGTCTTGATTTGTCTTTGTTTGGTGGAGATGAGGGTAATTTTAGAGAGAAACATACTGTGTTTCAGTGGATGTTAAATTCTAGTTCTGCTAATTGAGGTCTAGATTTATGAGAGTTACTGTGTTAGCCACACTTTTGCCCTGATGTCCTGGATCGAAAGAAAAGTATCTAGTGAAATTGTCCCAGAGTATAACTACTCATCAAGTGTGACACTGCTTGCTCTAAGTCTGCTGCTAAAAGCACAGGTACAGTACTTGCGTGACAACTGGGTATAAGTGATAAAATGTACAGCCTGTAAAGGGTTTCCCTATTAACATACCTCTGAGCCTGTTCACGAGATCTGATTAGTTTTCCCCCAACGTGACGACTAAGTGAACGTAAAGGAGGCGTAGCTCCTAGGCACACGATCCGAACCTGGGGTAGGAGCCGGCACTTCAACATCACAGGACAAATGTTTTGATCACCCGTGCCTTCTACTGAAAGGTTTGCAATCCAAAGGGGAAAAGATGGGAAAATCTGCACATATTGAGATATGAGGAAGTCACTGTGGCTTATACGTGGTTGAACTTAAATGTTACCGACCCGAGCAGCCTGCTTTGTGGCCTTTCAGACATGCATTGTTCCTCTGCCCTCGCCACTGACGAAGGGAATGCATTTGGAAGTCAGAGTGGTATAGCTGTGGTTCAGACATCCAAGGTAAAACTACGCGGCCCTTGTAAACGGGATTTTGGACATGTTCCCGTGTCACTGAAAACTTGAGTTTTCTGCCCTGTGTGGCAGACCAGGACAAAAGCCACAGGTGGGTGTGGTATCGTCTCTGATTGCGGCCTCCGCCTGTATTGTGCTTAATGGTCACGCTCTCCCCTGTGTCGGGCCCGTTAGGTGTCTTACATTGCATCCCTAGCCCGAGGGAGGAAACCTATCTGAGGGCTGAGCAGCAACGCTGGCCTCACTGTGAAATGAATCTAATTGCCGGGTCCCCAGCGAGACGGCATTGTCGTCCTCCTCTGGGCGTCCATGAAAAATCGACTACGTGGGGACTACTGACCATGGGGGGAAAAGACTCACGATCTTCCAGTCCCGTATGGCAATACCATATGGTATCAAAAGGACCCCCGTCAGTAAACCTTACCGTACAGCTGACCGTGTGGAGAGAAATAGGCTGGCTTCTGGACACACAGGCCCAGCTAGTGGGGTTAACTGTTTTTTGTTTGGAAAGACCTAATGGGCCCACCCCTAATGGCACTCAGTGTAACACGGGTTGACAGATCCGTACTGTGAATGCGGACCCCTGGCTGGACCACCAGAATGTTTCTTTTAAAGCTGGACCTTCCCCTCCCCATGGGGGTGGCTCTGGGTTCGTGAAAACCAGGGGTGGCCTTGCCTTCCTTGTAACTGGACGGGGCACTGCTACAGTTGACTCCCTCTCCATTGACCTGGTAAGCGTTGGCTCCCAAGTTTGCCCACGTCCTGGCCAATGACTGTTCTGAGCATACGAGGTATCTTACCCTTGGTGCTCTCCGCCTGCTGCCGTCTGTGTTGTGTTTGTGGTATCTGGTCACAGTGCCCCCTTACATGCCTGACCCCAGGGATATGGCGGAAGAGAAATGGACCAGGATTGTAAGGGGCATGCAGGGCATGGAGGGGCGGAGCCACTCAAGGTGGCTCTTGTCCGGCTCTCTGGACGTCCCCTGCCGGGCCAGCGCCTGCTTCACCCACGCCCGCTCGCCTGACCGACCGACCTTCCCCCGTGCTTACCCCAGACCCCAGGTGGTGATTGCTCTTATCAGAGGGGCTGTGAGGGGCGGGCCCCTCCGCTGGTTTCCCTGGTAACTAATGAGCCCACCTGATGACAATTCGTCTCTAACGGGTAACCTCCCTTTCCCCCCCACCCCCCCAACCCGCTGCCAGGAGCAAAGGCTGCCACCTTGTCCTGCCTGCTGTCAGTCGCTCCAGACGCATTAGCTCCCCCCATCCGTGAAACCACTGATGTCTCTGTTGCTGACTCCAGGCTCTTTCTCTGGCCTTGAAGCTGGGCGAGCACAGGGCTTGCAGCCCGACAGGGCCTGCCTTCACACCTGCCACCCTCACCTGGCATCCTCGCCCCCTGCTGACAGCCACCCCTCACCCCAGCTGACAGAGCTCAGCTCTGCTCACAGAGCTAGATGTGTCCGAGGGATATGAGTGTTTATTCTTCCTAGCACCTAAAGATAAAATTTTTCACGGTCACGCACACCTATGTTATGCGTTCACAGTAGGAAAGTCCTAAATCAGAGAAGCAAGAAAAGAGATCGTGGGTGATCCACCACTCAGAGATAAGTATTTTCAATATGCGTGTCCTTTATTGCCGCCTTTGATGTGGCTTTGAAAACACGCTTTACCGCATTTGTTATCCTTAGACTTTACGTATATTATCTCATTTTATCCTTATACAGGTCTGTCAGGTTTGCATTGTTATAATCCCCATTTTATTGAACTGAGTTGAAGTAACTAGCTGAAAGTCACGAAGGTAGTAAGCGATGGAACAGTGATGTAAACTCAGCTCGCCTGATGGCAGAACCTGCGTACTTGCCCACAGAGACATCCCCGCCCACCCTTCTCTCTGGTCTTCTCTCTCTCTCTGTCTCACACACACCCATGCACACTGACAAAGATGAAGTTGAACACAGCTTTGAAATGTTTTTCATGTAACAGTAGAGCAGGAATGTATTTCTCTTTCACTAAATAGAATCCCCCTGCATTTTTGGCCCCGGCCTCTTCAGTCAGTGTGTTAGTATTGACTGTCTAGATAAACATCACGGCATTGAACATCTTAGAGTTAAGTCTCTTTGCACACATCCTTAATTATTTCCTTTCTATAAATCCCTAACAGCGAGGAATTCAAGTCACTGTTTATTCATACTTGCAATTTTGGTAGTTATTGCTACATCGCCTTCCAGAAGAGCTGAATAAATGACGCTTCCAAGAGCTGTATCTGAGCTGCATCAACGAGGTTTTGAAAAGTCTTTCTTAACTAGGGTTCTGGTGTCTTGGAGGCTGTTTTGGCCGTTAAGACCCTGACCATGTTCCAAGGAGGAATATTCCAATTACCTACGAAGTCAGGCCAGCACTCTGTGACATCTGGAAGGAAGGAAGGAAGGAGAGAGGGGAAGAGGGATGAGGAAGCTGCACCCTGTACAGACTTCTTGAGAAAGGCTCTTCCCTGGGATAGGGTTATTTTGTCTTCCACCTTATTCCTGCACCAGGCCAGTCTTTATAAGGAAGGGAGAGAGCTTACCCTCACTCTTGGGAGGGGGTTATGTCCCAGAGCACCACAAAGTCTGTCCTTAGGCTTTAGAGGTGACCCTGAGGAGGAGCGTTGAAATGACTGGACGTGAACTCAGGAGCCGTCCCCACTTAGAGCAGGGCAGGCGAAGGGGATTGAGCAGAACGTCCCCCGCGTTTGGCCATGACCTGGTAGCGCTGCAGCCACGCCCCCCTGGGCTTTTCATACGTGGTCCCCCAGAAGCTTCCTGACAACCTGGGCTCCAAAGAAAGGGGCTTTCCAGAGGTCCAGCAACTCACTGAAGTAACATGTGCAAGACAGGCTGGTGCAGCGCCAGGACCGCAGGTTCAGGGCTGGGACAGACCTGGGCTGAAATGCCGTCTCTGTTCCTTGCCAGCCCAGGGGCTCCTGGTGAGTTGTCTCACCTCTCAGCTTCCCTGCGGGGAGCACAGCTCCCACTTTGCAGGGCTGTGAAGACAACAGATAACTGACCTCCCGGTGCCTGGTGCACAGACCACAGATGCCCATACATGGGACCTGTGCTCACCGTTACCTGAAATCAAGAAGCGAATGAATGCGATCCCAAGGCAGAGATGCCCCTCCCGCTCCCCTTGCAGCAGCCCAAGTATCAGCTGCGGGTGAAGTTAATAATCTCAGGGGGCTTCCCTGGTGGCGCAGTGGTTGGGAGTCCGCCTGCCAATGCAGGGGGCGCGGGTTCGTGCCCCCGTCCGGGAAGATCCCACATGCCGCGGAGCGGCTGGGCCCGTGAGCCATGGCCGCTGAGCCTGCGCGTCCAGAGCTTGTGCTCCGCAACGGGAGAGGCCACAACAGTGAGAGGGCCGCGTACCGCAAAAAAAAAAAAAAAAAAAAAAAAAATAATCTCAGGGACAGCAGCTCTTTACTCCATTTTCTAGTATCTTCCCAGCAAGCTCCCTGAGCCCCTATTTTACAGATGAGAATATCGAGGGTCTGAGAGTTCTAAACAGGGATTGGCTGAAAGCCCACACTCCTTCTGGGGAGCCCACCCAAAGAAACCCATGTGAAAAAAATGGAAATTCCCTCTCCAGTGATTTTGGCAGTGAGGGCTGCAGCCCACGACGTGAGAGCGGCCGCTGCGGATGGGCCCCCCAGATGTGCTGGGGGGGCAGCCTCAGCCCTGCTGCGAGAACCCACCAGCTGCAGAGTCTCCCCCAAGAAAAGCCCTACTGGAGGAGGCGTTTCCTCCAGGCAGTCTCACGTTGGGCGAAACTATGAAATGGTTATTAAGGTCTGAGATTTCATAAATTTTTTTTCCAATTATGAAGGAGGTTCTGAAAAGCGATGTCTGCTTTCCATAATTGGCAAGTGTTCCCCAGATGGCCGTTCAGCCACCTCAAACATCAATATTTTCGCGACCCTTGACCCCTCCCGCGCTGACGAGTGTCTCCTGCAGGTTGGTCCCAGGATGAAAACAATAAAAGCAAATATCTAACAGCAAAGGCCCGAGGTTAATGTCTTTAACAAGATAATGTTACTTAAGGGAACTGTAGCGCAAATCATTCCCAAATTCTGTGTACTCGCTGCAGCTCCAAGTGTATTTCGAAGCCACGTGTATGTGCTGCTGGCGCATCTGGCCGCGCACGGGCTCCGTTTGTGTGTTACTTATTTTGATCATATGTCAGACCGTTAGGTTAATACCCTAAGCATTGAAAACCCCCGAAAGATACAGAGGTGGTTTGGTGTGACTGTGGACATTCTTGCACCTCAAGCCTTGTGTTTCCTGGACTGATGGCTGTCCAACCGCAGAGACTGATGCTCCCTTGGGGACACTTCGCCGTGTGCCCGTGAGAGGGGCAACTTAAAAACAGCTCAGCAAACAGGTGTTTTGAGTAGCTGACACCAGACATCTGGCCCTTTGGAGATGTTCAGGTTTAATCTAGATTTGGGCATCAGGTAAACAGGCTCACGCCCTGGTAGGTAGATTCAACTCGTCCTTGATGTGATATTCCTTGCCGTCGTACATCCTTTGCTCAAGCCATGGTCCTGCGAGAACCATCTCGGTGGCTGAACACGAGGGTCTGGGAGCCAAGAGCATCACCTGAGGTTTCCCTGGTGTCTGTGCCATCGTCCAAGACGGACCACTTCCTGGTGCTGGGTGGGGCAGATTCAAACCATGACGACGTGATGCGTGCTCGCCAGGATGGCTAGAACTAAAGGCATGGACGTGCGGAGCAAGCGCTGGCCGAGTGGGGAGGGGAGGGCTGTTCCCGTGCGTGGGGACTGGCACCCGGGCTGGGAAAGGCAAAGGCAGCCCCAGACTGGGCACGGGTGTTCCCAGAGGAGCTTTACGGGAGCTGAGACCTGGAGGTGTTGGCCAGACACAAGAGGGGAAGGAATGTTCCAGGGTGGGGGCCGCGTCACCAAGGCCTGGGGCAGAGCTCTCGCCTCCATCCTCGCCACTCAGGGAGCTTTCAGAAACCCAGCCCCAGTGGCGTCGCCATCCTTTGCAAAAGCCCTCCAGGACACACTGTTGGCGTCCCGGCCCAACGCTCACCCCCAGTCCTGTCTTCCGTGCCTCCTCTGCTCTCGAGGCTGCAAAGACCAGTTCCCTCTCCTTGCCTCCGTCGTAGCTGCGAGAGCAGGAGAAGGCGGGGGTGGGGGGTGAGAAGCAGAGGGAAGGGGGCCCCCGAGCTGGGTGGGGACACAGAAGTGTGGGATATCCACAGCGTCGTCTACAACCTCCCGGTGCCGTGCTGTATCATTCTTTTGATCAATCCAGACCCAGAAGAGAGAGTGGGAGTCCAGCCCCCAATGGGCTATGTGTGGACTTCAGGGTCACAGGTGATTCCAGGTTCTTCTTTGGACTCTGAGGAGCTTTCCCAAATATACACACGTTGCTTCTGTAATCAGGACATTTTTTAAAAACTGAAGTGTCGTTAATTTACAACGTGCTAATTTCTGCTGTACAGCAAAGGGACTCAGTTATACACATATATACATTCTTTTTTTATATTTTCCATTATGGTTCATCCCAGGAGATTGGATATAGTCCCCCATGCTCTATAGTAGGACCTTGTTGTTTATCCATTCTAAATGTAACAGTTAGCATGTACTAACCCCAAACTCCCAGTCCGTCCTTCTCCCTCCCTCCCTCCCCCTTGGCAACCACAAGTCTGATGTCTCTGTCTGTGAGTCTCTTTCTGTTTTGTAGATGGGTTCATTTGTGCTATATTTTAGATTCCACATATAAGTGATATCATACGATATTTGTCTTTCTCTTTCTGACTTACTTCACTTAATATGATAATCTTTAGTTGCGTCCATGTTGCTGCAAATGGCATTATTTCGTTCTTTTTTATGGCCAAGTAGTATTCCATTGCATATATGTACCACACCTTCTTTATCCATTCATGTCGATGGACATTTAGGTTGCTTCCACGTCTTGGCTATTGTGAATAGTGCTGCTGTGAACATAGGGGTGCATGTATCTTTTTGAATTATAGTTTTGTCCAGGTATATGCCCAGGAGTGGGATTGCTGGATCGTATGGTAGTCATATTTTTAATTTTCTGAGAAACCTCCATACTGTTCTCCATAGTGGCTGCCCCAACTTACATTCCCACCAACAGTGCAGGGGGGTTCCCTTTTCTTTACACCCTCTCCAGCATTTGTTATTTGTAGACTTTTTAATGATGGCCGTTCTGACAGGTGTGAGGGGGTGCCTCATTGTAGTTTTGATTTGCGTTTCTCTAATAATCAGCGACATCGAGCATCTCTTCATGTGCCTGTTGGCCACCTGTATGTCTCCTTAGGAGAAATGTGTATTAAGGTCTTCCGCCTATTTTTCGATTGGGTGTTTTTGTTGTTGTTGAGTTGTATGAGCTGTTTGTATATTTTGGAGATTATGCCCTTGTCGGTCGCATCATTGGCAGATATTTTCTCCCATTCCATAGGTTGTCTTTTCGTGTTTTTTTGTTTTTTTTTTTATGGTTTCCTTTGCTGTGCAAAAGTTTGAAAGTTTGATTAGGTCCCATTTGTTTATTTTTGTTTTTATTTCTATTGCCTCGGGAGACTGAGCTAAGAAAACATTGGTACGATTTATCAGGACATTATTTTTTAAGAGCAGGAGAGAGGGGGCTATTCTTCGGTGCCCATGAGCCCGACTTCACTTTCTGGAACCTTCAGGGAAGGTCTCCGGCTTGCCCTGTTCAGTGCCCAGTTAGCAGCTGGTTCCCGCACTCGGTTTTCCCGTCTTCAAGACGACACGGTCTTGATTTCGGAGATCCAGTCTGCATTCTAAACTCCTTTTCAGACACTTAGTTCTCAACAAGTCTCGACGTTAAAAAAGATTTTTTTTTAAGGCACCGGAGATTTCAGAATAACCAAGTATTACCATCTGAACGTGTAAACGACCTTCCAAAACCCGAGGCAGTTCTCCCCCACCGCCCGCCCTGCGAGGCCTGCCAGACCTTCTCCTCCCACAGGCCGAGTATTTTGAGAGCATTTCCAACCACTTTTCATTGAATCTTAGTTTTTTCCCTCCCCCTTCACCCACCAAGTACCTGAGGTGTAGAAATGAATTTATAACAGGAAGCCTTTGATTCTAGAGCCTTTATGTTTTTGAAGTCTTCCAAAGCGGGGCTGTAGAACCACAGGCTTGGTTTAAAGGAATGTCACCGTCTCCACGCGGGGGCTGGCACCGGGCTTTCCTTAAGGTGGGAGGGGCACGTCCCTGTGCCGAGGGCGAGGAAGCGCCCGCCCTGTGGAGGAAGTGGGGCTCTGGGGTGAAGGCACCTCACGGCCTAGCGTGTTCCTGCTCCCTCGACTCCACCTGATGGGGGAGGGGAAGCCTGGCGGGGTCTCAGGGGGTCCAGTCCTCAGCCAGCAGGTGATGCTGGAGGCCACCTGCACGGCGACATGCCCGTGCAGATTTGGGGTCTGTCTCTGTACCCTCATTCTTCCATCCCCAAACACTGGGAGATGCACAACAGTTTAAAAGCTGCCTTTATCGCGGAGAAGGGCAGGAAAGGCCATCGTGTTATACGCAGGCGTTGATCAGAAGAGGCCCTGTGACTTCAGACGTGCTGACGTGGTCGATACCCAGCTTAGAACTGAGGGACTAAGATAAATGGAGGCTGGGTCCTCAGAGGGTTTCAGGGCTGCCCAGAGGGCTGCCCAGCGCATCCGGTCCAGCCCCCAGCCCCACCAAGCGGGGTGTGGCCGCCACATCTTCCCATCAGAGTTCCAGTTCCAAACGGGGCGTCCGCTCTGCCCCCGGGAGCCTCACTCACGCTCGCTAAAACACTACTACCGTGTGCCCACATTTTTCCTATTTTACACGTGAGGAGCCTGAGGTTCGGGGCAGCTGGGGAGCGCACACAGGGTTGCTATGGCAACGTCGGACTCTCTAAGCCTGGTGCTGCCAGCCCTCCCGTGCACTCAAACGCTTGTCCCTCCCATCCTGGGTGAAAAAGAGGATCCTTCCGACTCTACTAGGACAGAGACGGTGTTGCCAGCTAAACCGAAAATGCTTTGTGGAAGAGGAGACAGCTTCAGAGAGGTTGAACAACTTGTCCAGAGTCACACAGTAAATGGCGGAAGCTGAGACTCAAGCTCTGACCAGAACAGACCTCAGTCTAGGTCAGGGGTCAGCAAACAATGGCCTACTGCCTGTTTTCGTAGATGGACTTTTATGGGAACACAGCCGTGCTCATTCACTCGTACGTTGTCTGTGGCTCCTCTGGGGCTACAGCGGCAGAGCTGAGTCGTCCGTGACACTGACTGTGTGCCCACAAGGGCGAAAATGGTACTTTCTGGCCTTTTATGGAAGAAGTTTGCTGATCCCTCATGGAGACAAATACATTTCAAAACAGTGGCTGGAGCAGTCACGTGAACAGACCGGGGACCCCAGCGGTGGCCAGATAGCCGCTTGTTAGTCTGGGTTAAACGTACCAGATGGAATCTACTGCAGGTATTTGGGGCTTTCGTACTGGGAAGTTGGGATCTTGAGAAATTGCCGGAGGGCAGGGAGAGCGCTCTCGGCCCGGCCCGTGGAGTCCCAGCTTCCTGCAGAAGGTGCACGCTTTCTCCTGTCTCCTGGCACAGACAGGCCCCTCTGCTGGACGGCCTCCACCCCACCCGTTGTCATGCTTCCAGCTGCTCATCCCTATCAGATTTCAGCCCGACCTCCTCTGCAAGCCCTGCTGGCTCCTCACGGGGCCTGGGTGCCCAGTTTCTATGCTTGTCTGGAAAGTAGCCATCACCTCCCTGCCGTGCTACGTTGTCTATTTACTCCTCCGTCCCTGTGACCTACTGCGTCTTCCAAAGGCGGCTGCAGCAATATTCCCATCCCACGTGTGACTTTGACACTCTTCCCATCAACAGGTGGACCTGCGTCCCCACCCCTTGAAACTCAGCAGGTGTCGGTGACTGTTTGTTTTGGCCATCAGAGGATGCAGAAGCGATGCTCTGCGACTTCAAAAGGGAGGTCATAAAAGGTGAGGCACCTTCCCTTTTGCTCTTGAAGCTTTGGGCAGCCATGCTGCGAGAGAACCCAAACTCCCACGTGGGGGAGACCGCACGAGAGGACCTGCGGCCTCAGGAAGAGAGGACCCGCACCATCTGTCTGCAACCATATGAGGCACCTTGGGCCGCAACCATCTGCTGAGCCCTCCTGAGATCCTGACCGCAGAACCCATGGGAGATATTCTTGGTTGAACCGTGTCCTCCAGAAAAAGATAGGTTGGGGTCCTAACCCCCAGTGCCTCAGAACGGGACCTTATTCAGTGATAGGGTTTTTATAGAAGTAATCAAGGTAAAATGAGGCCGTTGGGGTGGGATCTAATCCAATGACTGGTGTCCCTGTAGGAAGAGGAATGTTGGACACAGAGACACAGGGAAATGGCGAAGGAACAGATCACTGATGCTTCTACAAGCCAAGGGATGCCAGAGGTCGCCAGTAACCGCCAGAAGGTCGGAAGGAGGCCTGGGACAGATCCTCCCTCAGAATTCTCAGAAGGAACCAGCCTGCTGACACCCTGATCTCAGACTTTGGGCCTCCATAACTTGAGGCAATACATTTCTGTTGTTTAAGTTGCCCGGAGTGTGTTCCTTTGTTATGGCAGCCCTAGCAAATGAATACAGGAGATAAAATGATGGTTGTTTTCAGTTGTTTCAGCCAACACCAAGTTCTGGGCTTGTTTGTTACACTAGCCCAAGTATTCCAGTGCTAGCTAGCTGGAATATTCTCCCACGGAAGTGGGGTCTCCTTGAAGGCAGGAATCCCTGGCCACGGGATATACTTATGCAAGGGGCAACGATTAGATGATTGGCTGGCATTGTCCTCACACAAGTCCCTGGGCAGCCCCGGGGACTGTTCAAGGTCCGTCCTCCAGAGAATAGAGATCTGGGCACGGTGAGCCCAGGCTACAAACTGAGAAACGATGTGAGCTCCCACCGCCCGCCTGGGAACCGTAGCGAAAACCCCCATGGTGATGCATTTCCTGAGAGAGCCCTTGCCTGGGAAAACAGGAAGGTTAGTGCCTATGCGTTTTTATGGGCACCCAGCGTAAGATTTTGGAGGATGGAGGACGGGTGGGCAGACAATGCACGTGAGCTGTTAGAAAGCCAGTGGGAAGGCACATGATTTAGCATTCAAGCGGGACACGCAATTAAAGGCGGCTCGCGTTGACGAGAAAAGACGACCCAGCTCTGGGCTCTGCACCATCTCCTGCACAGTGCAGAGCCCCCAGGGGAGCAAAGAGCCAGGACTGTAGCATTGTAGACTGTAGGAGACCTGGGGGTCATGGCATCCAACCCCCTGCCTCTAGGCCAGTAGGTGCCTGCCATCCACAGTGGAGGGATTCCTTCCTTCCTTTGAAATTTTTTGAAAAGTAAAGTGTTAAGGTTGAGAGTTGATATTCGCGCTTTGTTGAAAGGTCTCTAGGCGTATATAACACATATTTGCCTGAGGGAATTAGCTGTCGTGTAAAGGGAGCGTTAAGGATAAGGAGTTAGAAGACTGGAGACACAACTTCCCCGCAGCCATCGGCTCCTGAGGGGCTGAGCCGGGTTTTGAGCTCAGACCCACCAACCCCAGAGCCACGATCTTAACCACTGAGCCGTACACAGCGGCGCTACAGCATCACACGGGGTACCCCTGATACTGGACAATTAGGAAGAGCAGCCAGTGGGTGCCTGCCGGTCGATGGGCTTCAGCAAGCATGCGGGTCGCCCGGGGGCTGGGGGCACCGCCCGTCCAAACATCCCCCTCCCGTCCATTTGACAGCGCTGGTTTTATTTCCTTCATTCATTATCTTTAAGCCACATAAGGAAACTTATACTGTATTAGTAGTCCCCTAAACTTAGAAATGGTAATGGACTCCTGACTCTGCTGCCTCTGAAAGCCAGCCTTTTATTTTAGCTTTCGTTTCCTTACATTCTCTGTAGATGCCCTTATAATTTTTTGATGAACGCACGTGCTTTTTTCACTTACTAAATTATAAGCCTTGCCTTTTTTTTTTTAAATTTTCTATGTTAAAGGCCAGGTAATGTCTCATCAGGTTGATAATGTAGCACCTCTGATGCTGGACTTTTATAAGGTTTCTCTTTTTTCTCTATTCTAAAGCTAGTGGCACAAACATTTTCACACAAACCTTTTTCTCTTCTCATTCGCTTATTTCCTTGGGATAAATTTCTAGAAGTGAGATTTTTACTAAATCAAAGAACGGGACTATTTTCTCTAGTTCTTAGTACCTATTTTAAAATCATTTCCCGAAGGCCTGGAAGAATCGACGCCCCCACTGGTGATGTGGCAGACTCCAGATTCACCAGGCGTTGGCAGCTCTGAGCATGACTGCTGTCTGAAACCGTGGTGAATTTCACAGGTGTAAAAGGCCCAAAAATCTGCACTCAGGACCCGTATCTGAGCAGGGAAGTTGTATCTTTTTTTTTTGCTGCTTCAGGCAGTACATGGTAGCCTTGCGTCCTCATCTCTCTCGTTTAAACCACGCCAGCCTGTTGGTTAAACTCATTCTCTTTACTTGTATTTATTTATTTATTTTTCTGTGCAAGAAATGCTTTTCTTCAGCTCAACAGAACGTGGAAGTCTGAAAAAACCCCTACCTTCTGCAGAGGATGTGAGCTGGCTTGCGGCCAGCGGCTGGGCTGCTCCCTTGTAAATACCTCCCTTTCCCGTCAGGGCCCGGAGATAAGCCGTCCGGGATTCTGCCTGGACGGCCGGCACCCTTCCATCTGCTGAAGAGGGAGGCCCCGGACTAGCCGTGGGTTCAGGCCCCCCGGGCCCCCGGAGGTAGCTCCAGTGAAAGGATGTCTGTCTGTCGCCAGGCCCAGCGTGGAATGTTCCGTAAATGTTGCCCAAGGAGAATCTTTCACATTTTCTTTCATTTTCCAAACCACGGGCAGGGTGAGTTCTGGTGAAGTCCTGAGCTAGCTGGTGCCCGGCCCCGTCCACTCTCTCCTTCTCCTGCCCGGCCTCCCCGCCAAAGCCCTAGGCCCCGAGCCCGCTGCCCCAGGGCCGCCCTGCGATGCCGGGTCTCTGGCTCGTCGTGTGCGTCGTCGCCTGGGTGACAGCCGGGCGGATGCGGGGGCGTCCAGCCTGCTCACCCCCGGGAGACAGGCTCCCTGGTGTCCGTCGTCAGAGAGGGGGCACGGGCGGCGTACCTCCGCCCCGCCCTTCACAGCCTGCCGGCCCTTCGAGTGGGTGCGATCCCAGTGCACGTGGGGACGGGGGTTCAGTACCCGAGGCCGAGGACATGCCTGCTTTGTGTGGGTCACCGTGCAGGGAGGCGCAGAGTCGGGGTGCGCCTCACATCCGCGAACAGAAGGAGGGGTGGAGCTGGAAGTACGCCAGCTCCCCGAAAGGAGCGTGAGGGCGAGACGGTGTGCGTAGGTGTGTGGGAGCGCGTGCGTGGCCCACCTCAGCTCACGAGTTCCCCACTGCCCGCACCTCTCTTTCTCCCCGGCTACTTCCCTCACTCAGTGGCCACCGCCTTCCCCCTGTCACCAGCTGCCCAGCCTCCGTGTCCCCGCAGGGCCTCTGCGCTCCTGCCCCTTGGGCGGCGCTCTCCTCCAGGTCGCCGGCCCTGGCTGCCTTCCACCCTGGAACCCCGCCCGGCCACGAGGTGGGCGCTCAGGACACACATGTTGAGTGAAAAGTGACTTGTTTATTTTTTAATTAATTAATTATGCTTTTAACCTTCAGTTCCACTGCCCGTTGACTCGGGAGGCATTTGTCATTAAAAGATCTCAGGGCTAACTTTTCAACCCACCCGAGGGGGGTTGGAAGTGAATCTCTCACTTGAAACCCCGGCCCCAGCCGTTCCGGGTGCTCAGCTGGGCTCAGCGGCTGACCTGGGCCTGTTTCTGCCTTAACGTGGATGTTTTCACGACAGGCTCGGCCTGGGGAGGGGGCGGGGCTGTTCTGGCCATTTGGGGGAAAAACGTGTGTTACAACATCCTAGGGAGCCTCTGCCTTCCCGTCGTCGCCGAGACTGTGCCCCCGACCTGACTATCCCCAGACTGGGAGGTGGAATGCAGGCTCGTTGGGCCTTGGCTGGTCTCAGCTCAAGGAGTTAGGCCTCTGAGTGTTGCCTCCAGCCCTTGGTGGCGGCTCTGAAATCCTGACACAGGGTTTGAACAAAAGAGGCCCTGGGAGGTCTCTGCAGAGGAAGGAAAGTCGTATTCAGACAAGCCACCCTTGACGTTCAAAGTGACTGGACAAGGGGGAGTGCCGGGAGACATGGCCGGACGGCCGTCCTTCCTGAAGAGTCAGGCTGCTCCAGCTGCCCCGCCCCGCCCAGTCTGCCCTGGGGAAGCAGCTCTGCTCCGTCCGCTGTGCCTGGCCACATTACCAGTCCCTAGGGGCCTCCACGCGGGAATGTCCAGATTACTCCTCTATCAGACCAAAAGGGGCCTTCGTCCTGTCTGCAAGGCCGGTGACCATCCATCATTTGCACAGTCAGCAACCTGTGCTACCGGGCCGAGCAGGCCTTCCGGTGATGAGAGGGCATGAGGAGACAGCATAGCTAGCCCTGGCTATCACCCTCAACATCTGGCGCTCCCCAGGCTCTGTGAAGCCCAACTTGCAAGAGCATCTCCGGGGCTTCTCAGGTGGGGAACACGTCTGTGTTCAGCAGCGACTGGAGTTAGTATATTTGATTGACAATATTAAACCAGGATAGATAAGGGCAGGGCTGTAAAAGATACTTTCAGTGAAGAAGCTACAAGAAATGTCCAACATGAGGCTCTGGGCATCGGCCCCAGATTAGGTTCCGAGTTCTTTCGTTCCCAGCTCCGCCACCGCCCCCGCCCCCCCCGCACCAAAGTCAGAGGGAAATAGAATGATATTGAAGTTTGCAGCACTCATAAAGTAAAAACAAAGCCATCACTCAGAGAATTAAAGCTATTTCTGATACCTAGAAATTTCTCCCTTCTATACCTAGCTTGTAGAGATTTTTGTCATGAAAGAGTGTTGAAGTCCGTCAAACACCTCTTCTGCATCTATTGAGGTGACTGTGTGTTTATCCTTCATTCTGTTAATGTGGTGTATTATATTAATTGATTTGCACATGTCGAACCATCCCTGCATCCCAGGGGTATATCCCACTTGGTCATTGTGTATGATTCTTCTGGTGTGCCGTTGAATTTGGTTTGATAATACTTTGTTGAGTATTTTTACATTTATGTTCATCCAGGCTATTGGCTTATAATTTTCTTTTCTTGTAGTATCCTTATCTGGCTTTGGTATCAGGGTAGTGATGGCCTTGTAAAATGAGTTTGGTAGTATTTTCTCTTCTTCAGGAATGTACTTCAACATAAGAAAGGCCGCATGTGAAAAGCCCACAGTTAACATCATATTCAGTGGTGAAAAACTGAAAGCATTTCCTGTAAGATCAGGAGTAAGGCAAGGATGCCCACTCTTGCCGTTTCTATATAGTACTGGAAACCCTAGCTAGAGCAATTAGGCAAGAAAAAGATATAAAAGGCATCCAAATAGGAAAGAAAGAAGTAAAGTATCTATCTGTAGATGACATGATCTTGTATGGAGAAAACTCTAAACACTCCACACATACACAGACACAGACACACACACACACACACAAACTAATAAACAAATTCAGTACGGTTGTGGGATACAAAATCAACATATAAGATCAGTTGCATTTCTATGCACTACCAATGAACTCTCCAAAGAGGAAATTAAGAAAACAATCTCATTCACAACAGAATCAAAATAGAATAAAATACTTAGGAATAAGCTTAACCGATGAAGTAAAAGACTTGTACACTGAAAACTATAAAACGGTAATGAAAGAAATTAAAGAAGATACAAGTTAGTGGACAGGTATCTCGTGTACATGGATGGGAAGAATTAATATTGTTAACATGTTCATACTACCCAAAGTGAACTACAGATTCAGGGCGATCCCTTTCATAGGTCTAAAGACTTTCTTCACAGAAGTAGAAAAAACACCTCTCACATTCTTAAGAAACCACAAAAGACCCTGGATCGCCAAAGCGATCTTCAGCAAGAACAAAAGCGGCAGGTATCACACTTGCTGACTTCGAACTGTCTTACAAAGCTACAGTAAAAGATGACAAGTGTTGGCAAGAATGTGTAAAAAAGGAAACTCGTGTATAGCGTTGGTGGGAATGTAAATTTGTCCCGCCATGTTGGAAGACAGTACAGAGGTTCCTCGGAAAGTTAAAAACAGAAGTTCTATTTTTAGTTCTATGATCTAGCAGTCCCTCTTCTGGCTATTTATCGGAAGGAATTGAAATCAGGATCTCTAAGGAATATCTGCCCTCCCGTGTTCACTGCAGTGTATTCACAGTGGCCAAGCTGTGGAAACGGTCTAAGTGTACACCCATGGATGAATGGATAAAGAGAACGTGGTAGATATACAATGGAATATTATTCATCCTTAAAAAAGAAGTAAACCCTGCCATTTGTGAAACACGGGTAACCCGACCTGGAGGATGTTATGTGAAGAGAAATAAGCTAGACACAGAAAGACAAATACTGCATGATGTCACTTATATGTGGAATCTAACAAAGTCAAACTCAGAGAAACAGTGTAGAATGGGGGTCGCCAGGGCCTGGGGGGAGGGGGAGGGGGGTTGCCATTCAGCAGGTACAAAGTTTCAGTGATCCGAGGTGGTAAATTCTAGGGATGCCGTACGACACGGTACCCCCAGTTACCGATACGGTATTGTGCGCTTAAAAACTTGGTAAGGGAGTAGATCTCACGTGTTCTTACCCCAATTAAAAAAAAAAAAAAAGAAATTTCACCCATGGGATTTTTTTAAGATGATAAAAAACTGAAGTTTGAAATGTCAACAGTAGGGGTGTGGTTAGGGAAATTAAGTTAAAGCAACCTGATGAATTATGATGAGGCTTTTAAACTATTACTATTAAGATTTAAATGATGTCTGTATACTAGTGCAAAGAAAGATATGTAAAGTGTGTGGATACCGGGATGACGGCATTAAAAAAAAAACAACACATTAAGATAAAGACCACATTTTGCACTTTTTCAAAATTGTCTTAGCCGTTTGTGGGAGTTTATTCTTCCACGTGAATTTTAGAAAACACACTTGTCAAAGATGCCGTGGGCACCTTGCCGTCTGCCTCACGGGGCGCAGGGCTAATCTGAGGGGATGCAGCTCCACAGGCTCAGTCACCCCCCCACGCACAGGGGACTCTCTTCCTTTGTTCAGGCCTTTCTTCCCATCTTAGTAAAGCTTTCGGTTTCTCCATGAAAGTTCTGCACTTTCTTTCGAAGGGGACTCCCGGACGCTTGGTAATTCCTGAGATGGCATCTTATTTTGCAGTTTGCGTGCGTCTTGTCACTGCTCTTTGCCTCCCTCCGGGACGGCTGTGGACCTGTGTACGCTGAGCTCACTCACAGCTCCACTTGGCCGTGGGTCTCCGCCCATCCTTCTAGAATAGTTTTATGTCTGCACAGACGTAAAAAGATGGGTGTTGGCCCTCCCCCAACCCCGTGGACGGCTTGTCGGAGTAGGAGCCCCGGAAGCAGCCCTTGGCCAGTGGTGGACAGAGTCGGGGGGTCGCGGCCCCAGCCCTGCCGTCTTTCAGCTGGGTTAACTCCGAGGCACATTCTGCAGGCCTCCCGGAGGTCTCCAGCAGGGCGGAGCTCCAGGTGCACACAGGGTGCCTCTCTTCTGCGGCGCCTCTCCTTTTCTGCCTTATCTCTCCGCTGTCCTCTGGTGATTTCCCAGGACCATTTTCCAAATGCAGTGTTTTCATTCCTTGCCTCAGGGTGTGCTTTGTGGGGAGCCCAGCTGAATTGTTGCCCTCGTGGACACCCTGCTAGGCAGTGAGCCGAGGGCGCGGGGGGAGCATCAGCGTCTCCTGCTCCGTATCGTGTTCCCAGGGCCCAGCACAGTGCTCGGCCCGCATCTAATGCTTGATAATTATGTGGTCACTGGATGGATGGATGGGTGGATGGATGGATGGATGGATGGATGGATGGGTGGATGGGTGGATGGATGGGTGGGTGGATGGGTGGGTGGATGGATGGATGGATGGATGGGTGGGTGGATGGATGGGTGGGTGGATGGGTGGATGGATGGGTGGATGGACGGATGGGTGGACGGACGGATGGATGGACGGATGGATGGGTGGGTGGATGGGTGGGTGGATGCGTGGATGGATGGGTGGGTGGGTGGATGGATGGATGGATGGATGGGCTGGGTGGGTGGATGGATGGGTGGGTGGGTAGGTGGATGGGTGGATGGATGGGTGGGTGGATGGGTGGATGGATGGATGGATGGATGGGTGGGTGGATGGATGGATGGGTGGGTAGGTAGGTGGATGGGTCGGTGGGTGGGTGGATGGATGGATGGGTGGGTGGATGGATGGATGGGTGGGTGGATGGATGGGTGGGTGGATGGATGGATGGATGGGTTGGGTGAGTGGGTGGTTGGGTGGGTGGATGGATGGGTGGGTGGGTGGGTAGATGGATGGATGGGTGGGTGGGTGGGTAGATGGATGGGTGGGCGGGTGGATGGATGGGTGGGTGGGTGGGTGGATGGGTGGGTGGGTGGGTGGATGGAAGGAAGGAAGGAAGGATGGCTGACGGATGGAGCATGGATGGACGGACGGACGCTGTGGACGAGGTGGTGAGAACCTGGGTCTCCTTAGACCATGTTCAGTCGGGGGCCGACGGCACTGTTTGGTAGTGTTTTGCACCCCCACCCTGCCGACATTCCACACCCTTCTCTGAAAACGTTTCTCTGTTCCAAAGACAATTGCTCTTGCCCCACCCTTCCCAGGAGTCAGCACACTAGGTCTTCGTCCTTCTAAGGACCTTGTTGTGGGAAACGAGCAAAACAGAAAACCACAAAGCCAAGCTGAGGTGCATGTTACGGGCTTCCCGCTTGGCTCAGAGAGCAGGCTGGAGGCAGGCCTATCACCTGGTGGCTCAGACCCAAGTGCCCGACAGGGTGCACTGTGCAGGGCATCCAGGCAGGGAGGCGGGGTGGGGGGTGGCCACCTGGCACTTCAGGAAGGGCTCCCGCCCCTGCCTCTGCCCCCTGCCTGCCAGCTCAGACCCCAGCCTCTGTCCCAGGGAGCTGTACTGCTGGCACCTCCAGTGCAAACTCAGCTGGACCCGGCAGAGCTCCCTGGGCAGGGCAAGGCGGCGCAGCGGTTTACATCATCGAGTGATACTTTAATGAGAGGGGAGGGGAGTCAGTGTGTGGCCACGGGTTTTTGAAGCTCGGAAGTGAGTTAAGATCTTTGGAGGGACAAAGAAAAAGAGTCTGGGCAGGGACAGGGTGTGTTAGTAAATGTTGATAGCCTTGCAACTGGCCAAAGCGTGAATTCGAACAGTGAAAATAATAGCTAATGTTTGAGGGTTTACCATGTGCCGACGACATGAGGTAGCTCATCTGACAACTTTGTTAGAATCTCCTCAACAACTGTGCCGGGTGGGTTCCATGACTAGCGCTCTTTTATAAATGAGGACTTGAGGCACAGAGAGGTTCAGTCACTCGCCCCGCGTCACACAGCTAGTTAGAGGAACCGGTTCCAACCGTCTATGACCTTTGCCGCGGCACTATCGTTTCTCTGCCTGATGTCCGCTAGACTCAGTGCCATATCATTGGATGTGCCTGATTTATCTCCTTGATCATTGCCTTCACTAAAACGACCATTTGCTCTCCCCCTGGAAGAGACAGCCAAGGGCTGTGAAGACACTTGTCTGTCCCCAAAGCCTTAGAAAGGGCATAGGACATTGGGAGGCTGGAGGACTCACCACCGGGACTCCTGTGAACTGCGTGATACCTCAAGCAGGTCCCTGGTCCTCTCTGAATTTCAGTCTCTTCATCTGTCAAGCGGAGGAAGGCGTGCTTTGTGATGGCAAGAGGTCTTTTTAGCGCTAAAATTACAGAGCGCCTCCCCGCATTTGCTCACCGTGCGAACTTCTAAATGCTGCAAACTCTCGTGCCTCACTTTCTGCAGCGTTCCAGTTTTAACACTAATTGTATTTTCTCTGTGAAGATTCAGTGGGACAGTGCCTAGCAGTGTACTTCATGCAAAGTCTGTAGATCATATTCGTGAAGATGGTCTTCCCGCTGAAACACAAAACCCACGTATTTTAGAGGCTCAGCCCGTGGAAGTTTATATCGTGCTCACACGGCAGTCCAACACCGACCCTCCTGGTCGGGCGTCTCTCCTGGGAAGGGTCCTCCTTCCCCCTCCTGGGTCTGCCTCCTCTTGGCCCTTGGAGGCCTCCCGGTTCAGCAGGTGGATGAAAAAGAAAGGAGGAGGTTGCGGATTCACGTTTCACGGGTCTGACCTGGAGTGGTCGCCGTCGCTGCCCTCGCCCTCCATTACCCGCAGCTGCACAGGAGGCTGGGGAGTGTGGACGGCTGTGTGCCCTGGAGGAAAGGGGAGTGATTTCCGGGCCACTTCATCCGTTTCTGCCACAGAAACAGTCTTCATGATCACTGATAGCTATCATTTCGTGGAAGGAAAGAAAAGACCCCTCGTGGGGAAGTCTCAAGATAATCACCGTTTCGATACGTGTGCAGGTGTGTGCGTGCGTGTGCGTTCCCCAGAAAAGGAAACCCGAGGCAAGGCTTACAGGCTACTACTTAGGAGGTGCAAGCCCAGGAAGCGGAAGTAAGGGCAAGGAGAGCCAATGGCAAGGTCCAGTCCGGGCTGACCAGCCCTCGGTGTTAAGAGCAAGTAGTCACCCAGTTTTATAGGACCATCTTCCTAAAGTCCATATAAACGGTTGTTTCTCAGGACAGTGCATCCAAGGAGGAGGCAGGAGGGATGTTTACCCACTGGCTTCTGCTGCTCGTTGGCCAATGACTCATCCCAAGATGCATGAACTCTCTCTGGATCATGGACAGGCTCTGGGCAAGTCCTACAGCATCTATGGCCCCCGAGGCCACGGAAAATCCCCAGAGCGGGAGGTGGAGGTGCCCGGCAGGGACTTCCAGCAAGGCGCCCGCAGGGTCCGGTTGGAACCCGTGAGAAGGTACCTGGGACCGGTGTCACCTTTGTCAAGCTCACAGAAACCGGAATCGGAAGGCACCAAGATCCAGAGACAAGTCGGCGCCCGGCACCCGGTTAGCCCACCACAAGATCCCCGCCTGAAGCCCAGCGTGCTTCTGCTTTGCACTGTATCTGACCTCTGGAGAGCTTGAGTGTTTGCTGGGAGAAAAAAGCCCATGCACACATGATTCTCCGAGGCCAAGGCCCTGCCATCCTTCACCGAAATGAGCCCTTCAACCAATGTAAATACCTTGCACACTCTCCCGGAGGCCCGTCCTAACGAGGCCTTGCCGGGGCTCCTCATATCCCCCGGGATTGCTGAAGCTTTTAGCTTTCACGGAGTAATTTGTAAGGTGGCCTGACTCGCTCGCAGCTGGCTCCGTGGCCACTTGCTATGCTCCCGGGCGGCTCAGAGAAAGCCCGGGCTGGCCTCCCTCGGCGCTCTGCAGACCCAGAACGTGGACGCCTGTGAACCTGAGAAGACTCGGTAGTGATAAAGCACCATCCTTTCGGGGGCCCAAGCCTGCCACCCCCGTGAACCCCGAGACGGCTCTGGGAGCCAGGAGAGCGCAGGGCTCCAGGAGCAAAGGCCCCAGCTTGGCGCCCACGGCTGCAGGTAACCAGCCGAGTGGCCTTGCGTGAGTCCGTCAGGCTGCTTTCCTCACCCCCGTCAGCAGCTTCCGAAGCCACTCTCACGAGGTCTGTGGAGTGGGTCCTGTCCCCTCGGCCCCCGCACCTCGTGCAGTGACTGTCCCCTCCCGCAGCCACACACCATTCTGCTCCCAGCGGGGCGCCCCCTAGAGGCGCTACGTAGCGTCGGCCAGTGTCACCCCTACCCGGGTTTCTCACTTCCTCTCTGCAGACCGCAGACATCACTGCCCAACCCCCAGCAGTCGGGTGGGACCCCGAGACGGGTTCTGGCCGAGGGATCTGGGGAGGATTGCCATGTGCCACGGCCAGCCTGGCCCCAGGAAGTCTGCTGTCCTCCATGATTTCTCTTCCCTGTCCATTGACTGGACACCGGGGTCCAGGGGGGACTCTGAGACCCTAGAAAAATGGGTCTTGGGTTCTGGAATGACCGCATGGAGCCCGCCACGCGCCCCACGTCCTGCACCGGACTGTGATGAGAGAGGAATCTGTCGGGCGAAGCTCCTGGAGTCCGCGGACGTCTGTTCCAGCAGTTGTTCCACTGACTGACACATACTCAAGAAGTGAATCTAGCCTCGTGGAGTCTCTTTTCTCTATCTTGAAAATGGGGACAAGACACACATCTCAGCCACCAGCGTTGCTGTGAGCTCAGGCGAGGCAGCCGTCGTTCTGGCCTGCAGCCAGACAGGTGGCTGGGCTGCAGCCCCTCAGCAAGTCTCAGAGACTGCCTCACTGGGCACGGTCAGGGTTGGCCAAGGTCGCGTGGGTAAAGCATCTGGAGAGCGCCCAGCAGCCCACAGCAGGCGTCTGTCCCCCGGGGGCTGGTGCTTCCTCATCACCACGCTCATCCCAGCCCCCCCTCTGCCCCGCTGACCCCTAGAGCCAAGCGCACCTGGGTTCCCTCGTCCTCTGTCTGGCTCGCCGTGGGGTTCAGCCAAGGGAGGTGGCAGGAGGTTGAGGGGCAGGCGAGAGGCATCTTTATCCTCCCAGCCCTCCGCTGTGTTGCGGAAGCCTGGCAGTATGTCCCCCTGTGCTCAAGCTGCTCTCCCCTGTGGCTCCGGGGCTCCGCCAACCTGCGAACACCCTCCCCCCACCCCGCCGTATCCTCTCAGATCTGAGTGTGTCTGTGGCTTCCTGGAGTTGCTGGTCTCACCTGCTCACACCTCTGGGAACAGCTTCTCCACTGCGAGCCTCTTCAGAGCCCCAGCCGAGGGTGCACGCTCTGTCCTGGGGGGAACGCAGACTGTTGGCCCTGGTTGACGCCACTCAGGGCGCTTGGTTGGAGCAACACCCTCGCTCTGCCTGACCTGGCCGCAAAGGCATTTAGAAAGGGGTAGCAGGGAGCTCGCAGAATTTCCAGGAGACTGTGAGATGTGGAAATGACAGCCTGGGAAATCAAATCCTGGAACCAGGCTGGTGGCACCATGCCGACCTCCGCGGAGCCTTGCCTCCAGACTAGAACGTTGGGCGCCAGGCATCTCAGGGACTGAACTTGTGTTACTTACTTGCCCCCCGGCCATGAGCACCAGGTCGTAAGCACATGGCAGGGCGGTTTGGGCCCTGGGTGGGACACCTCCCACCGTCCTTTATTCTCCACTCTGCCCTCGGAGGCCGTAGCACGTAATACTCTCCACGGTATTAATCGGGCTCCCCTGCCCTTGCTTCTGGGGGAGCTCAGCCAACGAAAAGCACCAGCGAGCGATCCGAAGGGCGAGGGGAGAGAAGGTGGGCCTCGCTCAGGCTCACAGACATTTGTGTCCCTCTGGGAAAGGCCACAGCTCCCGACAGATGGGCCTCTGTGCCAGGGCCTCTGGTGACTCTTCTCGGCCAGCCCCTCGGTCCTGGAGGCGGCAGTGGGTCCTCGCACCCACCCGTTCAAGCTGGTGCGCTGTACCACCCTGTGTAGGTTCCTGTGTAAATCATCCCCCTATTAAGCCCTTTTCAGGTCCCCACTTCAGAGGGACATTGGTTTCTTGCTGACGGTTTGCTAAAGAAGCTGAAAATAAACAAGCAAACCAGCAGACAGCCCAGCGGACCATGCTGACGAAGGAAGCTCTCCTTTAGGTCTCTGGGGCGTGTTGGAGTGTGGGCCCCACAAAAAGGATGTTTGAGTCCTAAACCCCCAGCACCTGTGAACGTGACTTTATTTGGAAATAGGGTCTAATTAAGTTAAGGTGAGGTCGTGCTAGGTTACAATGAGCCCTCATCCGATGACTTGTGTCCTCATAAGAAGAAGAAATTTGGACACAGACACACACACAGAGGAGACCTTTGTGTGATGACTCAGGCAGAGACTGGAGGGGCGCAGGACACGCCAGAGAGGCAGGAACAGAGTCTCTCCAAGTCCCAAGGAGGAGCCCGCCCTGCTGACTCTCCGGAGCTGGGAGAGCCTCCCCGGGGACTGCAGACGCCCGCTGTCCCCGTGTGAATGGGACAGGCGCTCAGAGCACTGCACCGTGTGGCCTGGTGAGTGTGGGCTCCGGAGACAGGTCTGCCAGGGAGCCCGGCTCTGTCTTGTGCTGACTGTGACCTTGGGCCCGTCTTCAGCCTCCTCTTATAGGGAGCCAGGGGAGTAATCACACTCTATGAGATGGCTTCGAGGAGTACAAGACATAGTGTGGGAGCCCTGAGCACGACGCCGGCCACACAGTAAGCACGCTCAGTAAAGCCCCAGGAGAACATACCCACCGGTTGTTTTGATCCAGCCCAGGGCGGCGGGGATGACGAAGGCCTTCTTGGAGGACGCAGGGCCTGAACTGAGGCCTGGCGTGAAAGGAGGATGACAGCTGGAATCTGCTCAGAAACAAGCTCGAACAGGACAGGAGCGTGCAGGAGCCTGGTAGACGTGAAGGAGCGACGTGCCGGGCTCCTCCCCGGGCCCTGGCTGTGTGACTTCAGGGTAATCGCTTGCCTTTCCTGGACTGTGGTCACCCTGGCCAGCTGGGGCTGTTAGGAGCAGGGCCTGAAGGAGAAGGCCGACCAGGGTGGTCTCCTGAGACCCCTCTGTGGTGGGGACTGTTAATTGTCGCCAGTATCCATTCTCCACGTCTTCCTCAGTGCTCTGCTGCTCATGTGGTGCCCGGAATAAAGACTCACCTCCCAGCCTCTCTCGCAGCTCTGCGTGGCCGAATGACTGAGTTCTGGCAGTGAGAAGTGAGAGGACGTGTCACGTGGTACCTGTGGGAAATCTCCTTAAAAGAGAAGGGCGTGAACTGTTTGTCACGGCCAAGAGGAGCCTAAGGGGACGTGATGGCTAAGTGTAAAGTGTAGGGACCCTGGATGGAAGCCTAGGACAGAAGAAGGACATTAGGGAAAAACTAGGGAAATCTGAATAAAGTATGGACTTTCACTAATGATAATGTATCAATATTGACTCATTAATTATAACAAATGTGCCTTACTAATGTAAGATGTTAATAATATGGGAAACTGGGGGTAGAGGATATGGGTACTCTGTTATAGTCACAATTTCTCTATAGATGTAAAAATTGTTCTAAAAAATAAAGTCTGTTTGTAAAAAGAAGGAAGGCATAGACTTTCTTCTCTCCTTCTTCCATCCTGCTATCAGAAACTTGGATGTGATTGCCGGAGCTCAGGCAGCCATAAAGTAAGGAGGAGGGCCACAGTGTAGGGAGGCTGAAGGGAGTCTTGTCCCCTGTTAAACTCATGGAAGCACCGTGCCGGCCCTGGAATATCTTCTTTTATGCTAAAGGATCAGATATGGTGTGTTTGAGCCACCATCCATTACTTATTTTTGTTTGTTTCTTTTGTCTTACTCTCTGGAGGCTAATCCCAATGGAGACGTTGTCTATCTCTTTACATGACATCAGACCTCAACAAAATTCCTTTTGGGAAACTTTCCCATACAATGTGATCCTAGAAAACAAGTAGCATTTCTCTCCCTGTGTCCTCCCGAAGTTTTCTGGTTAAGTGTTTAGTGGCGGGTCCACTAGACACTGATTCATGGCTCCCCGGGTGAATGGGACAAGACAAATATGTTCCATTCCAACTCCTTAAAAAACAGCCAGACCAACTCGATGGCATTTTGGTACTTTTCCATTTGCTGGAGTTAAAATTTATGTCCTCTTCATCAAGATAACGCAAAGGGCAGCGTTCGGTGTTTTTGGTCCTCATGTTGGCAAGTGAAGCTGACGTGGCTTCGGCAGCGCACAGTAGAATGAAATACATATAATCAGTATAATGTGATTTACTCTCATCCTGCTGTCCCAACATTTAAACAGATGTCAGATGAGTAGAGAACACAGCGGGAGGAACACATTAGGGTAAATTATTGCATCTGAAAAGAGGGAGTATCGTAAAAACGTTAAAAGAGAAAGTATTTATGATTCGAGTTGCTGGTCATTTTATCTCCCATTTGCCTCCTTGTGTGAGGTAATTAGAGCCTCTTCCGCGGGGGAAGCTGCTGGTTCCAACGGGCTTGGGTGGGGTGGGACTGACAAGCGTCCCCGCCTGCTGAGTTACCCTCCTCGGAGAACGCCACGCATGCCCCTTGGGGAGTGTTCTCTGGTGTGGATGGGAAGAAGGGGCTGCAGGTTCTAGGAATGAGTCACTAGTGGTGGACACGCGGCACTGTTTCAGAGGCATCATCTCCCCGGATGCCGACTGTGCAAGGACCATTGCACCCATCTGACCGGCGGAGAGACCCAGGCCCAAAGTGAGGTTCCGGCTGAGAAGCGGTGGAGCCCGCCTTGGGTTTCCGTCTTCTGGCTCCTGAGCCAGCCCTTCCTCTGCCTTCCACCCTGTTGGACATCAAGGGTCTCAACCAAGCCAAGCTGAAAGGGTCGGTCCTGTCGGCCTGCCGTTGTGGAAAATCCAGGTTGCGCCTGAGAACCAAAGGCAGCGGAGTAGAGATCCGCATTTCTCCAAGGGCAGTGGTCCTGCAGTCCGCTCACCTGGGGTGCTCAATGCAATGCAGAGCCCCAGGCCATACCCGGACCTCCAAGCTGAGCACATCTGCAGGGTCATGGCAAGGAACCTGCTCTGTAACATCTGCCCAGAGAAACACCTGGTGAGCAAAGGTCTGAGACTCCGTGGCAGAGAGATGAAGGATGCTGGTTCTGGAGTTGGCGGCTACTACACATAGCAGAATAACACACACTGTCCCTTGGTGTGATTTAACTCCACCGTGGAGGCCTTGAGATGAGGTTTTCGTAGACGGGTTCAGACCCTGGCCCCGCCACTTATACCCGTGTGTAGTCTATCCCCGACTTTGTTTCCTCATCTGTGAAACAGCAAGGTGAGCATCTATTGCACAGGTTACTGTGAGACCAAAGGGCTCTTTGCTCCTTCCCCTGTCTTCGCACAGACAGTCTTCTCATGCTTGGGAAAGGCACTGTCAATCTGGTTTTCCCAGAGGAATCTACACAGTGGAGCCTGTGTTCCTCAGGAAGGGGCTGGAGTCCCTTGTCCTTAGAAATGACCACAGACTCTTTAACCAAGCGTTCCCAGGTCCTAATCAAGCCCCGGGAGATATTTTGATCCACTCAGTGGGGCTTGCTGGTTGACAGCTAACCACAAGTGACCTCCCTAATTAGTAGTCTCAGTACATAAGCACTACTGCATGAGTACCCGCCCCTGTATATATTCCTGGTCTCCAAGGCCTGCATGTATCATACATTTAAACACACGGGGCCACCATGCTCACCATCATCATTGCTATAGACTGAATATTTGTGTCCCGCCCCTGCCCCCAAATGCATACATTGAAACTTAATACCCAGTGGGATGGTTATTAGGAGGTGGGGCCCTTGGGGTGATTAGGTCATGAAGGTGGAGCTCTCCTGAGTGGGGTTAGTGCCCTTATAAAAGAGACTCAGGGGAGATGCCTTGCCTCTTCCGCCATGCGAGGACACAGCAAGAAGATGTCCTTCTATGCACCAGGAAGTGGACTCAGGAGACACCAAGTCTGCCGGCACCTCGATCTTGGACTTCCCAGCCTCCAGAACTGTAAGAAAATGTCTATAAGCCACCCAGTCTAAGGTATTCTGTCACAGCCATCCACGTGTACTAGGATAAAATCATCATCGACACCACCATCATCGCCACCGTCACCCTCATCACCAACTCACGTCAACCTCCCACGCGCCAAGCACTGTTCCAGGTGATTTACAGGCATGCCTCATTTTACTGTGTTTCGCTTCTTTGCACATTGCAGATATCTTGTGTAAAGTGACGGTTGTGGCAACCCTGAGTCAAGCAGGTCTCTCGGCATCGTCTTCCCGACAGCGTTTGCTCGCTTCACGGCTCTGTATCGCAGTTTGGTAATTCTCGCCATATCTCAAACTTTTTATGATTCTTATTGAAATTAGTGTTATATTTGCTGTGGTGGTCTGTGATTAGTGATCTTTGATGTGACTTTGCTGTTCTAGCATTTTTTAACAGTAAAGTGTTTTTAATTAAGGTAGGTACGTGACTTTTTATTAGATGGCACGCTCAGCAGACCACAGTGTGGCGGGAGCATAACTTATTTATCGAAGCGTAGTTGATTTACAACGTGATAGTGGTTTCAGGTGTCCGATATCACTTCTATATGCACTGGGAAATAAAAAAAATTCCGTGTAACTAACTCACTTCACTGCAATAGTTGCTTTATCGCGGCGGTCTGGATCTGAACCCGCAGTATCTCCAAGGTGTGCCTGTACTTGCGTTAATTCAACACCACAACTTTATTATTAACTCACCACAACACCGTTCTTACAGTCGCACCCTCCCTCATTTTACAGAGGGAGAAACTGAGGCACAGAGAAGATAAGAAATGTGCCCAAGAGCCCCCACCTAGGAAGCCGTGCAAGCCTGACAGCTGGGCTTTAGGGTTTTTGCTGTCGACATGTACTCCAAATTGCTATGCACTTGGAGGGTCCAAAAGAGAAAATTCCATTGCATTCCCAGCAGAACCTTTCAGTATCGTCAAATATGCTCTGATTTTATTTTGTAATTTAGAATTTTTATCTACATTTAAAGAATAAACTCCTCAAGTTATAGGGGAAGCAGCCCTTATAGGCAGAGGTGTGCGTGCTGAGTTGTGTGTGTGTGTGTGTGTGTGTGTGTGTGTGTGTGTGTGTGTGTGTGTCCGTCCGTGTCTGCTGGCTGGTGGTATTCAGGTTAGCCTGTCTGTTCCATAGGACTAGGACTGGTCCACATATTCCACTGAGTCAGATGGGCTAGTGGCCGAGGGCATTGGTGTTGCTCTCCTGAGGAGGTCTGCGGGTGACCTTTTTGAGCATCCTTGGAGAACACATTGATTATTTTAATTTTCCCCAACTTTGCAGCAAAATTCTTGCCTGTGAAGTACGCTTCTTGCCCTAAAGGTGTGTTGAAAGCTGGCTTCTGCTCACAGCCTCAGTTCTGCCGCCTAAAATAATACTCCAGGATGCCGGTAAGGGAATAGTACACTTCCTGCGAGTGTTCGATTCACATTCTCCCAAAAATAACACGGAGACTGTTAACACCTGCACTTTCCAACGTTTCCTCGCTAACAACAGGGAGATTAATGGGTTCCATTCAGAACAGACCTCTCTGACCTCGTGTATGAAGTTGGGGAACTCAGGAAATTGCTTGCTAATCCAAATCTTGATAATCCCAGCATTCTGACATTCTTTTTTCCCTCCCCCTTTGCAGCCCGAAAATGCCCCCATCTGAATGGAATCACAGCTTTCAAAGTTTCGATAAGATACTAAACAGATTATTCCCCACAAATAACGTCTAACATGGTTTGTGTGGATTTGTTGAGTGGGGAGATCAAAAACGATGCAGTTAACAGAATGAAAAGTGGTCTGATGAGCCCCAGAGAGCCGGCCCATTAGCAGAAAGAAGGAACTAAGAGGGAGGAGGAAAAAAATGAGAGGATGGGGGTCTCCCCGGGGCAGCTCTTCATCCTGTCGCAAACATCCCAGGCAAGAGTGGGGATACACACCTGGCTTCCACGTGTGTGAGGTGCCTCATGGGCCAACAGACCCCAGTTCACTCCATCCTCGGCCACATTGGTGTAACCTTCTACAGTAGGTATTTGGAGGCCCATTTTACAGGTGAGGCAAATGAGGATACGCAGAGAGAGACTGGACTTGAACCCAAGTGTCCCAGCTTTCCTCCAATCAGCTCTGAACTCCTGGAGGGATGGGCCAGGTCTTACCTAACTGCGCTTTTGCATTTCAGAGCCTACACCTGGCGCACAGTAGGTGCCCTTTAAATGCACGTTGAGAGTCAAATGGCCTGCAGTGATCCCTCCTCCTCTCAGCTGACGAGATCTGTGGTCTCTGCGGGTTACCTGGGACTTAGCTCACCTTGCCTGTTACTTAACTCTCATGGAGACACTTTTTAAACATTTCAGTTCATGGCTGGGCAGCTGTATGCCCGAGGAAAATATTCAGACATTTAAAAGGGTTCGTGCAGGAAAATAATCCTCCCGCCAGCGTCTTTCCCCAGGGTGTAGGCTTTCTTGCAGCTCAGAGGCTCTCCACCTCCAGACACACATAGGTTTGCATTTCCCGGCCCCCCTGTGGCAAGTGCTGACCGAGGACTTGTGAGCAGAAGTGACGTATGTTACTTCTGCGCTGGAGCTCGTTGTCAGCTCGAGACCTCCAGAGCTCTCTTTTGGGTTGGTCGATACTCCGTCAGCTTCCGTCCTTGAACAGTTTATGAGCAGAGAAGCCCTATTGTCTATGACAGTCTTGTATGGATGAGAAACAAGCCTCCATTATTTAAGGCACTTAGATTTAGGGTCCGTTTGTTACTGCCGCATATGCGCGCCTCTCCTGACGATACACCCAGCCTCTCAGATCCCCTTTTGGAAGCACCCGCTCTTACCACAGTGTCCTTCCAGATGTAATCAGAACGTATACCAGGAAATCCATAATAGCATATGACACACAATGTTCTCTCTCGTTTTTGTTTTTTTTTCACATAATATATCTTGGAGATACTTCCATATCAGCATATAAATATCTGCCTCATTCTTTTTTGAACAGGTAAAGCATATTCTACTCCAAGTATGTACCATAATTTATTTAAACAGTGCCCACTTGTTGGACATTTAGTTTCCAACCTTTTGCTACCCCAGTGCTGCAGTGAATAACCTTGTATGCCATTACATCTCAGGCCGTTGTATCTCTAGAGCAAATGAGGCCCTCTGTTTCTTCATTTATAAAATGGAAATAATAATAGGACCTACCTAAAGAGGTTGCTCTGTGTGGATCAGATGTCTTAGTACAAGTGAAGTGCTCTAGCCTGTAGCAAATGAATGAATAAATATGTAAAAAAATTATTTTTATTATTGACTTTTGGGTACATTAGTGAGCTCTAAATAGGCAAGACAAAGTTTCCAAGTGGAACCACATTCGGTGAAGAAAAGGGCTGAAAATGCTAGTGTCATATTATTATTAAGATACGTACATGATCGTGAAATAAGCCACGCACAGCAGAATTTCCTTCATATGTCCATCCACTTGTTCATTCTCTCATTGGACGGCCTTTATTTTCTGAGCATCTACTGCGTGTTACCCACCACGCTGGCGACAGGAAACACCAAGGTGAATCGTACACAAAAGCACAAGCTATCGTTGTCCCCACTTGAGAGTCAAAAATAAAATTAGCGTGATTCTGTGTAGCACCCAAGTTTCTTCAACATTGCTGCTTTATAGAGATGCGTGCAAGCGTCGTGACAGGCCATTTAGAACATTTCATCACCCCAGAAAGAAATCCTGTACCCTTCAGCAACCATTTTCCTATCTCCCTGTTCCCCCCAGCCCAGTCAACCGCTCGTCTACTTTCGGTCTCTGTGGATTTGTCTATCTTGGACATTCCATACCGACGGAATCATACAACGTGGCATTTCGTGTCTGACTTAGTGTTTTCACGATTCGCCCACATTGCAGTGTATGTCAGTGCTTCATTCCTTTCTGTGACTGAAAATACTCCATTTGTGTGCATGGACCACGCTTGATTTTCCAGCAGCTGTACCATTTTCCACTCCCACCAGCAGCATACAAGCGTCCCACCTTCGCCACATCTTTGCTAACACTTGTTGTTATCTGACTTTATTATTTTTTCTTCCTAATCTGTGCCTTTTCTGTTTATTTTCTTAACAGTGTATTTCAAAGAGCCGGATTTTTGTTTCTTTAAACTTTTTGTTTTATGTTGGAGTAGAGTTGACTAACAGTGTTGTGTTAGTTTCAGGTACACAGCAGAGTCATTTGGTTATACATATACACGTATCCATTCTTTTTCAAATTCTTTTCCCATTTAGGTTGTTACGTAACATTTGAGCAGAGTTCCCTGTGCTATACAGTAGGTCCTTATTGGTTATCCGTTTTAAATATAGCAGTGTGTACATGTCAATCCCAAACTCCCTGACTATCCCTACCCCCTCCACCCTTTCCCCCCAGTAGCCATAAGTTCATTCTCTAAGTCTGTGAGCCTGTTTCTGTTTTGTAAATAAGTTCACCTGTATCGTTTCTTTTCAGTTTCAGCGTATAAGCCATATCATACAATATTTCTCTTTGTCCAACTTACTTCACTCAGTATGACAATCTCTGGGTCCATCCATGTTGCTGCAAATGGCATTACTTCATCCTATTTAATGGCTGAGTAATATTCCATTGTGTATATGTACCACATCTTCTGTATCCATTCCTCTATCGATGGACACTTAGGTTGCTTCCATGGCTTTGCTGTTTTAAACAGTGCTGCAATGAACATTGGGGTGCATGTGTCCTCTGACTTTTTAGAATGCCTTGTCTTTCCTGCTCTAAATCCTGAGGGAGACAGTACGTAATTGAGGACAGAGCCTCATCCTTAGAAAGCCTGCTCCTGACATAAGATTCCTGCCAGTTGTTTACATTTCTATAAGGTGTGACACTTTGCAAAGCACCTACAGGTACAGAAACTCATGGAACCTTCCCGGGATCTCTGAGAGTCTGCTAAGGGGGGTGTTGTCATTCCCATTTTACAGATGAGGAAACTGAGGCCCACGCAGGTTCTGTGAGCATCCGAAGTCCACACGGCAGGACCAGCAACCCGGGTTTTCTGACCCCCAGTCCAGGCGCCTCGCTGTTACACCCCCAGGGAGCTCCGTTTGAGGCATTTCATCCAATACACTGGCCAGGTCGACCAGTTGCTCCGTAATTAACTACTCAGAGGAAGTCAGAACAGCCTGAGGCTGCCATTTTAGATGCTGGCTTAATCAAAAGTTTTAAATTAGCTCTGAACAATTTGGTTGCAAAAGCGGGATTGAGCTTTTTGTAGTGATTTCCAGCAGCGAGGGAAGAGGTCGTGCCACCGAGGCTCTATTGTTTAGCATCTCAGGGCCCCAGCTCGTCACAGGAAATCCACAGCAAGGTGAAGGCCGTGCTTGCCAAGTCTTTGAAAGCAGTTCCTCCTGCCAGAGAGTTCCTTACAGAAGCCACAGACCCAGACTTCCCGGGGCACTTTCTGCAGAACAAAGACAAAAAAAATTTTTTTTTTTTTGGACCAAACACGGCGCTGAGCTTGATCATCGGCAGTGGAGGTGAAAACTCAAGCGATGCTCGGGGCTTTGAACACAAGCTGAGGAAAAGTGGAAACTGCAGGGGTGCCCCTCAGGCGTGCTGGTCAATAGCATATGGCCCGTTGATTAGATACAATCCAGGCATCTACTGAAAAATTCTATATGAGAAGATGTTTATGGCCTGGAAAAATACTTACGGCGTCAGAGGAGGTGAAACAAGCAGGTTCCTATGTAGCAGAATGTCCAAGGCCGTTTGGCAATATGTGGAAACTTTCCCGGTAGTTCAGACTTGGGTGTGCTGCTGGCGTGTGTGGGCAGCAGGGTGTCACCAGACATCCTGCAAGGCACAGGGCAACCCCTCACAGCAAATAATTATGCAGCCCGAGTGACGATCGTGCCAAGGTTGAGAAACCCTTCATATAATATGCATCGCATGATTTACATTTTTATTGCATAAAAATGGTATATGGGATCAGAAGAATGTACACCAGACATACAGTTGATTTCTTACTGGATAAGGGACAAGGTACATTATGTGAAATTTTTAGGCGCCTTTGTAGTTTCCAGTTTCTACAAACCAAAGCCATATATTACTTGGCAGTCCGTTAAAAAGTAAAGTAAAATGACACAATGACAGTGACAAATAGGGGAGCCCTGTCGCTGAGAAGTTGCTCGTCTCCCGTTTCTCAAGCTCGGTCTAGTTGGGTCACGACCAGCCCATGGTTTGCATCTGAGTCATGTAATCTCTCCTCGCCTTGGTGTCCTCTTCTGAAAGCTGACTTTTTGTATTTGCATTTCGCTTCTTCCCTCTACCACTTCTCTTCCCTCTTCACATTCAATTTAGCAAACATCAGTTATGCTTCTGTAACAAGGAGACATTTCCAGGAACTGAGGACTCCAGGGCTGAGGGAAGTCCATGCCAGGGGCCCAGAGTGAAGTATAATTTAAGCCACGGACTCCGGGCCGTGATGACGTGTCATTGCAGGGTCATCCGTTGTAACAGATGCACCACTCGGGTGGGCATGTTGATAATGAGGGAGGCTGTGCCCTCAGAGAGGGGCTCCCATAAGCACCGGCGAGCTGTGAACAAGAGCCTCAGATCCCACGTCTGCAGACTAAGCCTGACAGTAGTTATTCATCTCAGGGGCTTGTTGGTGAGGGTTAGTGAACTAATGTGGGGAAATGTCTGCACGTACTTGGCCCACAGCAAATGCTCTCTTGTCTCGCTTAAGGATATCGTACACTATTCCGAGAGTTCTTATATTCTCTATCGTTTAATTCAGGTACTCATTCATTCATTCATCCAATATTAATTTGAATGCCGACTGTGTGGCAGGTTGCTGACAGGTCAGCAGTGAGAAGACAGCATTTCTGTCTGACTACTCACCTCTGCTTGTGTGACAGATCGCCTCAGACTCGGTGGCCTAAAACAACAAACGTTTATTATCTCATCGTGTCTGAGGGTCAGGAACTTGGGAACAGCTTAGCTGGTGTTTTGTGAGGACGCAGTTGGAATGTGGCAGAGGCTGCCGTCTCATCTGAAAGTTCAGCCGGGGCTGGGAGGAGGCGCTCCCTGGTGTGGCTGCTGGTGGAAGGCCTCGGTGCTTCACCTCGAGGGCCCCTCCGTGGGGCCGTTGGAGCATACTCACAGCAGAGCAGCTGGCTCCCCCAGAGGGAATTAGCCAAGAGAGACCAGAATAGAAGCCGCAGTGTCTTCAACGACCGGGTCTTTGAAGTCACACCGTCATTTCCACTTATTCTACTTGTTAGAACTGAGTCACTAAGTCTGGCCTATACTCAAGGGGAGAGGATTTGGTTTCCACCTCTTAAAATGCCTGTAAGAGTCGCCCACATTGAGAGTGCAGTTTGCTGAGTTTGGCGATGGTGTGCGGTTACGTAACCAAAGTCAAGATCAAGGCACAGAGCGTCCACCACCCTCAGGGCTTCCTGAGCTCCTTCCCTGTTGGTTGGCAGCCCTCCGCCCTGGCCCCAAGCGCCTGCTTCGTATCCCTATTGATTCCTTTAGGCTCTTCAAGAGCTTAACCCAAATGAAACCAGACCACGTGCGTTCTTCCGTATCTGACTTCTTTCATTCAACGTAATATCTCAGAGGTTCGTCTGTGTTGCCAGCACCAGTGTTTTTATATTTATTTATTTATTTATTTGCAATCGCATTGCATTGTATGGACGTACCACAATCGGTTTATCCATTTGCCTGTTGGGCCTCTCTTCTCATGATTGTTTGCTGTGATTTCTCTGTCCTCCTCTGTCCCTGTGTCAGTGTATAGCAGGTATTCTGTTACTGAACCACCCCCCTCTTGTTTTTCCACTTCCCTCAAGGGCTGGTTTAGCTGGGACGGCACAGCCCAGGTGCATCTCTTCTGCCCGGTCTGTACTTCTTGAGATGTTTGGGACTTAAAAGGAATATATTTCTCTGCTCTCAGCTGACGGAGAGGTTGGGGGAGGTACGGAGTGAGTTGCTCCAGGGGTTTATCTGGGGGATGAATAAGTCGGCCCCTGCCCAGTAAAAGTTGCCACATGTTGAAGTCAGGAGCTAATGCAAGGAGCCTCGTGACCAGCAGCACCGTCCCTCCCAGAGCCCCGCCGGCATCTCCACCACCTGGGTTTGCAGAAGAGCTTTCAGCCTCTGTGTGGGAGGGAGGGACTGACACGGGCTGCCCAGATTTTGTCCTCAAGTCATGGGCTTTGGTGGCCGCCTCCTGAGTCGAAGAAGTGGCCTTAATTCAGTGGTTTTCTCACAGCTGGCTGCACCTTTCAGTGGGCCATGTGTTCCCTGGGAAATAAGCCGTGAGACACAGAAGGTTTTTCTCGAGAGCTCTGACAATATGCCTGTGTTGGGCACTGGCAGGGGGGCGAAGCACTGCACGGGTTTGGGGGGTGTGGGCTGAACGGCTGTGGTCCCAGTGGCCTTGGGCCATCCTGGGAGGAGCTGTCCTGCACCCGAGGCTTGACCAGTCCCTCGGTGTGGGCTGTTCCCTTCAGCTGAGGGCACTTTCTGGGAAGGCCTCAGCTGTGAGCCACCGAGAGCGGCTCCCCCGGCCCCCGGGGGAAGGAACGCTTGGGCGCAGGAGGAGACAGGGTTGCACATCACACAGTAAAGCCCAGCTCAGTCACCGGGCCGTTAAGTAACGTTTCATCGAAGCTGCCGCAACGGCAGGTTTGAGAAGTTGCAGCAGAAACCACGTGACTAAGAAGCGTAGAATCTTTATTACTATCTGGCCCTTTAAGGAAAAGTTTACCAATCCCTGATCTGTATCAATTTAGCGCATCAAGACCAGCATTAAAAACAAACCAAAAAATGAACGAGGATAAAAAGGACCAAAGTGCGCGGCCGTCGGGGAGCTTCAGTGTTGCCCCATGAGCCTCTGCTTTGGGTTCTGAGTATAAAACGTCTGTCTTCATTTGGGCGAGGGCGGGTCACAGTCACAGAAGTCGGGAGGCCCTGCCCCATGGTAATCGTTTCCCCCTCACCTCGTCACCTGCAGGGGGCCAGCGCCAGGTAAGTGCTCAGCGTTTCAGAAAGCCTGCTTTGAGTAAAGCATGAAGGAGGAGGGCGTCATGAATCCGTTTGGCACGTCCTAAACGTCCGTCTTGAGTAAACTGAGGGCCGGAAGCTGCAAGGTCTCAGCGGCGTAGCCGGGGCCCTTTGCCAGGCCGAGCCCCGGGAGTCGGCTTCACCATTCTGGCTTCTGAGTAGTTGGTACTCAGCCTCAGTAGAATCAGCACAGCCGTGGCTGCGGGGGGGGGGGGGGGGGTGCGCTCGGTGGCTCCCCCATCTGGGCGAGCATCGGAGTCCCCCAGCGGGTGTGGTCGGAGGCGTTTGGCTGGGCGCACGGCGGGGCAGGGGTTCTCACTGCGCGGGGCGGGGCTGGGGTCTGAGACGTCGAGTTTCTCACAGGCTCCCAGGGGAGGCAATGCTGCTGGCCGGGCACCCCTCTCTGAGAACCGCTGCTTCAGACCGTAGAATTCGAGAATGTCCAGGGTAGCTCCTTTGTGATCTCGCCACGCCTCCCTCCCGACCTGAATTCTTAGTCTATTTAACTAGACCCCTCCGTTGCCTTTTATGCATTTATTTTCAAAGGAAACTCTGTATCTCTACTGGAAATAGAAAACCAGTATCACTGCACAGAAATAGAAAGTAACCATGCGGATAGAAACTGAAAACGAAAACAGTTCTGTTCAGTTCAGGCCAGTTGCCACCTCCGTCCTGCTCTCCCTTTGTCAGAAGGGGTGGCGTCGCGGGCCCAGTGTTTACTGCTGGTCAGAGAGCTTCTGGGCACTAAATGGGGCTCCCTCCTAGACTCAGTCACAAGGCGTGAAAGAAGCCTTCTCTTTTGGGGAAGGAAATGGGTTTTTTAGTGTGTGGGTTGATTTGATTCTGTGCTGTGATTACGTCCTGCCTCATGTCAGCTGTGGGACCTGCCGCACTTCACTTCGGCGAGCGCTGACCTCGGATGCGGCCACTCTGTATGTCCCCTTCAGGGCAGCTGTCACAGTCGGTAGTGGTCTCGTTGGTTTGCTTCTTTGCCTCCTGACTGCCTGCCTGGCCTGGAATGAACCCTTCGTTAGGGAAGCAGACACCCCTACCTGTTCCCAGAGGGCCTGGCCCTGGAGAAGCCCTCACCCAAGTGAATTAAAGCATCTCCCTTCTTAGGGGGGTGACTCTAAGGGGCTCATGGTACTTCTCTTTGGGGGCATCCCTTTCCGTCGTGTTCCCAGTGTCCTCTAAGCCGGACCCCTGGAATCCTTGGGTTGCTCCAGTTTCTTTGTGGGCGGGAGGCCCTGGGCCCATCTGGGCACTATTTCTGCATCCGACCATCTCCCTGCTGGACCACAAGCCCTCACGCCATTCAGGCCCTGACAGGACAGAGACAGCACATTGGCCTGGGTAACTGCAGAGAGGTTGATAAGGGGCAGGGTCCACGGAAACTACCAAGTGCCCTGAGGCTAGAACCGGGGAGCCTTTCCCACCCCCAGCCATGGGGCCGGGGACAGGAAGTGGAGAGGAACTGCAGGGGAGGGAGGGAAGGGGAGGCTGTCTCAAGGATGCTGAAGCCTTTGGGGAGGGATGCAGCCACCTGTTCGCCCTGCAGGGAGGGAGCTGGGACGGAGAATGTCAGACTTCACCCTCTTGCCTCCCTCAGCTCCCTCTCACTGGCCAAACCCAGCTGGAAGCCAGAGGCCCGAGGAGCTCACTGGCTCCCCAGAGTGGGACCAGGGCAAGGAGGCTGGGAGAGGGGACGAGATGAACAGAAAAAGAATGACCGACCCGGGCGGCAGACGGCATGCAGCGGGTACCCCGCCCACATCCCCCTCACCGGCCTGCGCCCCTTCTCTGCAGAAGTGCCCTTGGCCCAGTGGGAGCCCCTGGACTGGGAAGCTATGCGCCCGCCCAGCCCCAAGACCTGGGCCGACGACTGACTCGGGGGGATCACCTCTGGGATGCAGCCCACGCTCCGGAGAGACCAGCTTCTTGTCAGCTCCCTCCTCCTCTCGCTGCCCCACCTCCAGCACCCTAAGCCCCTGGGTGGTTGTGTACCTCACCTTTTCCTGTGTGATGGCAAGAAGGTCTTTAAACATCCTGAGCCCCGGTGACTTACCTGGAAAATGAGCAAAATGGAGTTTTCCATTTTGAATGAGCGTGAGGGTCAAAGCGATAGTGTCTTAGAAACAGAGGTTACCCGTGTAATTCTACCGAGAGTCTCTGTGCAGAAGCACGTATACCCACAGGTCAGCAGTGGTTCCCGCTCGGCTGGGGCGTTGGTAGTGATTCTCATTTTCTTATTTTTACTTATTTGTATTTTCTAATTTTTCTTCACTTGTTTTATCGGCATTTTGTTTTTTTTCTTTGCGGTACGCGGGCCTCTCCCTGTTGTGGCCTCTCCCGCTGTGGAGCACAGGCTCCGGACGCGCAGGCTCAGCGGCCATGGCTCACGGGCCCAGCCGCTCCGCAGCACGTGGGATCCTCCCGGACCGGGGCACGAACCCGTGTCCCCTGCATCGGCAGGCGGGCTCTCAACCATTGCGCCGCCAGGGAAGCCCTCGGCATATTTTTTTAACAAAATGTTCTATACCATTAAAAAGGAAGCATATCAGAGCGCAAAAGTGGGAATGATGCTATGAGAGGGATAATAGATCAGGTCTAATTTTTAAAACAAGAAATAAATCATTTATAAATGAGGTCTAATTTAGAAAATGTATAAATCAGGTCTGATTTATAAAGCAAGGAATGAATCATTTGCATATTTCAGCAATTCCAGAACTTTAACAATCCTTTCTAGGAAGTTCTTTGTGTCTTGCCCCACAGGGGATTCCAACTTGTCCGGGTGTGAGAAACCGTGGCTGAGAATATTGGATGGACAAGACAGGCCCTCCAGGAGGAGAAAGCAGGTGGGGGAAAGGCAGGCTAGTCCACATCCAAACTGGAAAAAATAATATTAATAACAGCAGCTAGAATTAATTTTCTGAGCTTTCGCTTTACGCCAGTCATGGTTTCTAAATACTTTCCATGGATTAACTGCTTTCACCAAATAGCAACCCTCTGAAGAAGATACTCTTATTATGCCATTTTACAGAAAGGAAAACTAAGACTCAGAGAGGGGTAAGGAACCAGGTAGCTAGTGGCAGAGCCACGGCTGGGACTCAGGCCGCTGGCCCCAGAGACTGTGTCCTTTGCCGTCCCGCCATACCAGTTGGCCCAGGAGCAAACCCTAGATCTGCTCTTGGGGAGAATGCCCAGCTCTCCATGGGACTTTTAAAGTCCCTGGGTCCCAAACTTGGACGTAGGTGCGTGCTTAATGAGCCCTGTACGCCGTGGAACTCGCCTCAAGAATTCTTGGAAGTGTGTACCATTTTCTGTCTTCTTTCCAAGCTATAAAAGTTCAGCTAATGGAAAGGGTGGACTCAAAGAATTAAAAAACCCTACAGCCTCAGAGAAACTAACTAGCACTGCTGCCTTGCCTTCCTGACAGAGGTTCCTGGAGTTTGTAACATGTCACCTGGGTGTCAAACAGCACACGTCAAACCCCAGGGGCCTCAGCCAAATTGAACAGTCTGGGAGTAAAATCAAGGAGGAAGGAAGGGTGGAGAAGTGAAAGTCTGGGTTGGGGGCCATGAGGAGGAGGACAGAGTGCAGATCAATCAGAACTGGCAAGAATCAGAAGAATTGATTCAGACCAGCCAATACCAGGGTCTCTGCTGAGTGCTATTATAGATACAGTTTTTCCTCAATCTGTCCACAGACTGAATTAGGTGGGAAACATCATCTTCACGTTCCCATGGTATTGAGGCTGAAGAAACTGAGGCTCAGAGAAGCTGAGTAAGTCACTTAAGGTCACACAGCCAGTGCGTCAGTTAGTATAGTTGAGGTTCTGCTAGAGTAAAAAAAAAGATAACCAACAAAGACCTACTGTACAGCACAGGCAACTCTGCTCAATATTATGTGTAACCACCTAAATGGGAAAAGAATTTGAAAAAGAATAGATACATGTGTGTGTATAACTGAATCACTTCGCTGTACGCCTGAAACTAACACAACATTGTAAATCAGCTATGCTCCAATATAAAATCAAAGGTTAAAAAAAATGAACAAAAACCAACCCTCCAATCTCAGTGGCTTAAAAAGACAAAAGTTTGATTACGGCTCACGCCTCACACTCCTTGTGGGTCGTTGGGACGTTGAGATCGCGCAGGCACCCGGGCTGACAGATAAGGCACTTGCTCCATGCTTCTCTAAAGGAACAAGCACGTCTCAGCTGATGGGTGCGTAGAAGCATAACCCCACGGGCCTCAGCTCTGAATAAAGCTTACCTCACTTGCCTTAATTATCCAGCCACCGAATGCACAGCAAACTTCCTCCCAACGTAAAAAGAAAATCCGTTCAGGGTAAGAAGACAGTTCTCCAGGGCGTGAATTTCCAGTTCAGCCCGTGGGTCAGTCAGGTTCAGCCTCAGCTGCTACAACAAATAGACCCCTGTGGACGGTGGCTCACAGCAGCGGGCCCTGTTTCTCTCTCAGGGGCGGGTAATCTAGGCTGCGGGACCCAGGTTCCTGCAGTCACCCTCCTTCTCTGTCACCTGCCGGGGAGCTTCTTGCCCATCAGATGGAAGCTGACCCACCAGTACCGCACCAGTGCTCCAGCCAGGGCAGGGAAGAGCGGATGTGAAGGAAGTGACGTGGATTGCACACCCTCCTGGTGAGAACGCAGTCACGTGACCTGCCCGGCCAAAGGGGAGGCAGGGAAGTGGAGTTTCTAGCTTGGTGGCCATGTGTCCTCCCGAAGCTTTGGGAAGGGCTTTTATTACGAGAAGGAAGAAGGGAGGGAGCCCTGCCTCCCCCTTGTCTCTCCACCCAGCTCTCCCGTGGAACCTCTGACGCTGGTTTCTCATCAGCCTGGGTTTCCGTCCCAGGTTACTGCCTGGTGCGACATCTCCTGATCCCCTGCGCTACCGTCCTGCTCAGGTGGCTGTACCAAAACGGTGCAGACTGGGGGGCTTCAAACAACAGACTTTTATTTCCCACAGCTCTGGAGGCTGAGAATCCGAGATCAAGGCACTGGCTAGGTCAGTTCCTGGTGAGGACTCTTCCTGGCTTGAAGATGGCCACCTTCTTCCTGTGTCCTTACGTGGTGCAGGGTGAACTCTTCTCCTCTCTACCCATGAAAGCCACTAATCCCGTCACGAGGATCCCGCCCCCCTTTGCGACCTCATCTAACCCTAATCACTTCGCAAAGGCCCCACCCGCAAATAGCATCGCAGTGAGGGTTAGGAGGTCACATCGGAATTAGTGGGGAGGGGGACACGATTCAGTCCACAGCAATGAGACTGTATGTCCTGCCTCCCTGCCCACGGGGCCCGGCTGTACCAGAGCCCTACAGACGCAGGACACCATGCTATTGTTCCTTACAGATTAGTTGCTACTTACATGATTGATTACATGGGCAAGAGAGAGGAATGGAAGCCAGCAACCCCGGGGGACCAAATTCCACCCTGGTTGATGAATAAGCCTCCTTTTCAAGCCCAGCCCGGAGGAGCTGATGTATAGGAATGCAAATTTGTTATAAGCCAATGAACATCTCCTCGCCAGCTCCAGATATCTCGAGGGCTTCCCAGCCCCTTCCTACAACCCACTGCCAAATGAAACACATGCATCCACTTGGTAAATGTGCACCCAGACGTTCAAGGGTGCAAAAATAGAAAAGAAACCAAGCACGGCCTGCTCTCACAGAGCCGCCTCTCCCTGGCAGCTGAGAACACGGGGCTGAGGAAGCCCAGGGCTGTGTGAAATGGGATTCATGGGCTCAACCTCCAACAAACCTGGCGAACCTATTTTGGGGGATAAATGGCTCCTCAGAAAAGTTCCACCCTTCTGTATAAATACGATTTCACACTCTACTCAAAACGCCCCGGGAAGTTGCAACAAAAAATGGGTGCTCAGATGAGCCCCCTCAATGAACGGGTCCTTGTGCCTCGCCAACGGGCAGCTTGGAAAAATCACCTTGCTTGTCCTTTCCGGAGCTCCTCCCACTGAGCTAAACACATGCTCTTACAGCCAAATGGCCGATACTCTGGTCACCTTCCCTCCTTGGCTTGTGTCGCCGCAAATGCTTGCTGTCCTTGCTGCTCCAGGGTCCCTTCCTGTTTATTTAAACCTTTGCCTGTCTTCCCAGCCCAACTCAAATGCCACCTCCTCCTGGAAGCCCACCCGTCTAGCCCCATTTTCATCTCTTGCCCGTGTCTCACATGGTCCTCGCTCTCCCATCCCAGCCAGACTGCTTGACCAAAGCCCTCTGAACACACGGGAGAGGTACCTGGGCAGTGTCACATGCCAACCACCACGCATGCAGCTGAGCTAATCTTTAGCTACGTTACCCCGGGCGAGTCATAAGCCTCTCTCTGTGCCTCAGTTTCCCCGCTGCTGACGCGTCTGTGGATGGGTGAGCCACCGAGGCCAGTGCCGGCCCGGGCTCATGGCGTCTGTGTGTCATCGCACAGCTGTGCTGCTCGAGCTGCCTCTCCTGCCCGTGTCCCGGGAGTGAGGGCCATGGGGGGAACGAGGCGGAGGGTGAGGCGGACGGCCGAGGGGACTGGGGCCAGGCCTCGCCGGGCTTGGGGTCTAGGTTAAGGACTTAGGATGTTACTCCAGGGGACTGGGCAGGGATTTGGGCCGGGAGGTGACGCGCTCAGAGCCACAGTTCGGAAGGTGCTGGTGGTGGTGGTGGGTGTGGGCTCTGCCATGAGGACGGAGCACAGCACTGAGTGCAGGGCGCCAGGCACCACCCCCTCGCCCCGAGTCACCGCTCCCCGCGCTGGAGCCCACTCCCCTGACGCTGAGCAGACCCTCCTCCCGCATCTGTTCTGTGCACAGGTACAAAAGGCCCTGCGTTCCGAGCACCCGGGAGAAACGCAGCTGGCTACCAGCCAGGAGGCAATGCCAGGCTCCATCTGGAGCATTCCTGGAAGCCAACTCTGTGCCGCTCCTGGCACACGTAAGACAGGACCTTGACATTCACTAGGCACACGTCCAAGAACTTGGGGAGTCTCTGAATTTGGGAATACCACCATCTCCAAGACGTGCAGCTTCAGCAAGGTCCTGGCGAGGAGAGACCAGGCAGGCAGCCCTGGCTTCTCAACCTGAGTGAGGCTGTGTGGCTTTGGGCGAACTGCTTAACCTCTCTGGTCTTCTTCTTCTTAGTTTCTCCTCGAAGCAGACCCTGCAATGAGGATTTGAGTGAGGAGTTTATTTGGGAGCTGGTCGCAGGAAGAACACACAGGAAGTGGGGAGGGGAGACCAGGACGGAAGGAGACGATGCAGCAGTGTTGTTAAGACAGTTACCAGTGTGGGTCGTTGGAGCTCAAACCCACTGAGAAAACTCTAGGAGAAAAGGAGAACACGCACTTCAGAGGTGTCCAGGGCAGCGGGGGAGCTGAGGTATTCCTACCCTTGTTTCCGTAATCGTCATTGGGAACTGTCTCTGCAGGAGGTTGGCTCCTTAGCTTCCGCCTGCCTTATGGACTCAAAGCCAGCTCAGGACATTGACCCCAAGTCCCGGCAGGCAGGTGCTGGCTCCAGGGTCAGGTCAGGGTGAGGACTAAGGGTGGGGCACCCGCCACAAACAGAGTAAAGTGGGGTCGTTGTCAGGATTAGTGTGAGGACGACGTGATGTGTCAGGTGTTGGCAAGATGCTTGACACGGAGGGAAAAGTCAATAGACGTTAGCCCGTCCTAACTGTGAGAGTTTGGGCCACGTCGGGTGGGTGATTTTCCCTTACCTGGAAGGTGGGAGGAGAGAGGCAGGGTGTTCGTCCCCAGGGCTCTCCCCGCTGGGCCGCTGGGGGTTAGCTGCATCTCCTTCTGCTGGCTGACCCTCTGCAGACATTACCGTCTTGGGTTTTAAGTAACCCTGCCCACCCCCTCCAGGGCTGGGCTCTGCGCCATCCTGCGATTTCCCCGACACACTTTGTAAAGAGTCTTCTTTTGTTAAACTCTCCTGGACTGTCTCCAGCCTGACTGACCACTGGCTCACCCACGCGTGGAGTGACCACTTGTCATTCTTAGCGGCCACCCAGCACCCCGTCTGTGTTCGGGGAGCCGCCGTCTTTTTGTGTTTGAAGGGAGGAGGCCGGAATTCCAGGCAGCCGGGATGTGGGCCCATGGCCCGGCCTCCAGCAGCCGGACATGCCTGGACTTTAAGTTGGGAGCTCGTGGCCCCAGGAAAGAGGAACCGTGGCTGGTTCTCTCTGACAGGGGCGGCTGGGGAGAGGTGGGCGCTGGGGCACTCTGCCCAGATCCCCCTTCCCTAACGACTCACCTCCCTGGGCGCCGAGAGGATGTCCAGCAGACATGCTCTCTTTGGGGACCGCCGCGGCAGAAGAACACAGCTGGCCCAGGGGCGTGTCCTGGTTTTGTGTGGCAGCTTCGTCTGACGACCGATGCCATGGGGGTGTAATCCCAGCCCCTCACCCCGACTTGGGACAGCTCCGGAGGACCATCCCAGCTCCAAGCTCCCCGGGAGGGCGGCCGGGTCCTTTGCTGGGACTGTCTCACAGCTCAGTGGCCCCCCCCCTGCTCAATTCTGCTTTCTCCTCCTCACGCTCAGTCAAGCCCACTCCCTGGGAACTGGCCCTCACGCCGGCCCCCAGCTCAGAGCTTGCTCCCCGGGGCTCCCAGCCTCGGCCGGGGCTGAATGCAGCGTCCGACGTAGCAGCAGCGGTGGGCAAGGCTCAGTGCGTGGGCCGCATGTGGGTTTTACCAGCTCCGTCCGCAGAACTTCTGAGGCTGACTCTCCAGCCCCCTTAGTTAGCAGTGATCAGCTACAGCAGGGTCGTCTAGTAAATTCCATTTCTCTTCTTATCAGCTGGAGTTGGTGTCTGTTGCTTTCAACTAATAACTGACTGCTAGTTGATGCCTAACAGTTAAATTCTCGACTGCTAAGAGACCTACAGCGGGATTCTCACAGATGCCCGTAAATAGGTTTTGAGGAAGTAGATGACACTCCCCCAAGAGAACCTGGACCAAGTGTGCACGGTATTAGGCATATGCAAAGGATGCACGCCATTTCTGAAGAGCCTCCAGAGCCTCTAGTCAGATTCCCAAAGGGCTTTTTGATTGCTGCCAAATGTCCACACCAGTGCCCCTCCGTCCCTCCCGTGGCCTATGTGGCATGCTCTGTTCCACTCAGGAGGCTGGCCCTGTGCGCTAGACACGACGTGTGGGCAGAGTGAAGTTTCTTGAGTTTCTTTTGCACTTCAATGCCGTCTAACGCGGGCGGGCCCCTAGGTAGTCACTCAAGAGCCCGGGCTCCTTCTGCCTCGTGGCCCTGCCCTCCCCCAGGATGCTGGAGTCCTCTGCATCCAGCACGTAGGGAGGAAGAGAACAAAGCCAGTCGACGTGTGCTTCTTCAGCAGTGGGGCCCCCACGTCCCTTCTGCCCACAGCCCACTAACGACGGCTGTCCACCGAGTCACACGCTCCCACCTACTTGCCCAGTGGGCTGGGAAGTGCAGGTCCTGGCCGGACAGCCGCCTCTCAGCAGCAGCTCTGACGGGGCAGGAGCGACACGCACGTTGGTGGACAGCAAGCTGTGTGGGCCACACCTGGGGCAATAGTAACAGAGAAAGAGCCCCGAGGAAGGGGCCCCGGTTCCACACGATACCCCACCCAGGGGGTTAATCATCAAGCTGGGGCTCAATACAGACCCGCTGACTGAATGGACAAAGGAATAAAGGAATGAATGAAGAAAGCCAGCAGACCCTGTCAAGTCCAGGGACCGTTTCCAGGTGGTTCTGGCTTTTCGGAAAGCATTCTCAGGACGGTTCTCCGGTTGAAAAGGAAAAAAGAATTGGCTGGACGACGATGCCATTTTCCTCTAAGACAGTGGAAGGAAGCGTTTGGACTCTTGTCCAGGATGTCCGGAGCTGGGCGGATGGATGCCTCTCCCCGGCCAGGCTCCTTCCCCGAGGCCGTGTGTTTACTTGGAAGAGGTCTGTTCCCGCTGGAAGACAGGTGTTCTGCGTGCTGCCGACACGGATGCGCTTGGAGACCCGGGTCCTGCACTAGTTGGGCTGCCTGGAAATTGATGGCCTTTCTTGTTTTTTCTGGTGGGAACTGGGAGTTTCCCAGCAAAAGGTAACACAGCCTGTGGACTATTATTTCCTGAGAAGCCCTGGATTTCCCCCCATATTAGTCATCGGAGAATGTATATTATTTTAGCTCTCGGACTCAGACTTGGAGTTTTGAGCACTGGAGGCAGAGTGGAAAATTGCCTGCAGGGCCCGTGGCTGACGACTTAGGAAAGGGTAGCTCTCTTTTCCTCTTCTGGAGGCACAGACAAGCCTCTTCCAGGTCCGAGACTTGGCGACCTTTCAGAAGTGATGTCCAAGCCCTGGGTCTCTTGCGGGCTGGATGGGGCGGCGTGGGGGTGGGTAGAGAGACGAGGCTCAGCCGGTACCTGGTTCACAGAGGTGCCCAGGAGGGTTAGAGGGCTGATGTAGCAACCACCTGTGGTGTGCCAGACACAGGTGATGCCCCGGGGAGGGGGCAGGTAGGCCACTCGGCTGTGGATGGCAGGGGAAACGGAAACGTACACGCTCGGAGGAAGCAAGAACACACGCCTTGTAGAAGGAGTGGATCCTCCAGGATGGAGGGAGTTTTGCAGATGAGAACAAGACATCGGGATCAGTGAGAGCAAAGGGCCCCGGGGCCGGAAAGGGCAAGTGTCTTCACTGAGCTGGAACTGTGCCCCGGCCCCCCTTGCTCCCCAGCCTCCGGCCACAGCCCTCTGAGCCCAGCCAAGTTGCTGGCTGCCTGGGTGGGAGGCCCCGGGGAGCGCTCTGCCACGGTGCTGCAGGCTGGGAAAAGACAGTGAACTTGAGCGTCCCCCCCTCCCCTTTCTATGGGAGAACGCCAGGAAGAGTCGAGGGAAGGCAGCACAGGGGGCCGGGGGCTATCGGAGGCGACCCCGCCACTGCTGGATGGTGACCAGCTGTGGGACCGGCCAAGTGCAGCCCTGCCAGGGCCCTCACTCCAGCTGGGCCCCTGTAGTCCTCCCAGCCCACTTCCCATCGGTGGGGGCCCTGAGGAGGCTCTGAGCCGATGTCGCCTTCTGGGCACCTGCCCCATGGTACCTGGGAAAATCCTCCTGGTCATGGGTGGTCAGGTGAGGCTTGCCAGGTGTTAGAGCGAGGGCGATGGAGGCAGACTGTCTGGGTTCAGATCCCGCTGTCATTTCCTAGCTGCGTGTCCTTGAGCCAGTCCCTTGTGAGCCTCAGTTTCCCCGTTGGTAGCCCAGGAAAGGCAGCAGCATCTCCCTGATAGGGTTACGGGGGTTGCGTAAGAGACACTTAAATGCCGGGCACACTTGGGCCGTGGTTTTAAGCCTTGATGAGATGATATTTTGGGGTCCCTCTTCCGTGTCTGATGCCTCTCACCTCTTTTTCTCTTCGTGGCGCCTCTTCTCTATTTACTTCTCATTCCCTCTTTCTTCTCCAGCTCTGTCTCCTCTCTCCCCAAACTCACGAGCCTGCTCCATGTAAGCTTCCTCTCTCAGAGGACCTAGTGACAGCATTAAGTGTTCCAGCCACCTGGTCGGAGCAGGGAAGGCGTCAGGAAGAGGGACCCCGCTGGCCTCCCCCAGATACCAGGTGCCAGATACGCCCTTCATTTTTGTCTCCTGAACTGCTACTCGGTTCTAAAGGCTCAGATCAAAAGCCCCCTCCTTCAGGAAGTCCTCCCAGACTTCCTCGAGCTGCCAGCGGCTGCCTCTCCTGGTCGCCTACAGCCCCGGACATCAGTGTGAAATGCTGACGCCCCGAGCTTCCAGCTCAGTCGGGCTCCTGCCTTCTCTTCCTGTGGCTGAGACACAGGCGGCTCTCAGTCTGCTGCCTGGTGAAAACCTGGCTGAAGGTGGGGCCACAAGCTCCAGCTCTTGGCAGTCTGTGCCAGTGGGACACCGGAGTCTAGATTAAAATAACTACTTAAATATTAAGAGGGACATACCGGTAAATGAGTCGTGGAAACAGCAAACATGAGGATCCAGCATGAGGGTTTGGGTCTCTCGTCTCCTGCCCGCTCTCCTGCATTCCAGCCCCGTGTAAGACCAGACCTTCCCTGAGAGCAGCTGCTTCCAATGCCAGCACCTTCTTTCACTCCTTGTTTCCCCTGCCATTATTTTCCTTGTCACTCTGTTCCTCTTTTTCCCTGGGAAACTTCTTCAGATACAATTTATTATTTGTTGAGTACACATGATCCGCGGGCTAAGTGGTTTGCACCTTGTAACCCTGATGCATTCCGGGGTTGCTGTGGCCCCGTCTCTGCGCGAGCCCGCTCTCCAGGAAGCATCGTCTGGCTGCGGAAAGTGATCCAGGAAAAAAGGAATTCTAACGTTTATCTCAGGCATCAAGCGACTGTTCCTGTAAAGGGGCAGATAGCAAATATTTGGGGGTCTCTGTCACAAATCATGCCACCTCAACGCCAAGGCAGTGGAGACAACCGTAGACGGATGGGCGTGGCTGGGCTTCAGTGAAGCTTGATTTACAAAAGCAGGTGGTGGTGTACTAGCTCCTGCTTCCCATGCATCTTTTTTAAGTCCATCACCTGTCCTCCTCAACAGCAGCACATCTCATAAAACATTTCCCTCCAACCTCTAACTCTCTTCGGAGTTTCTCACAGGTGAGACCCCGAAGCCCTCCGCCCAGCCCCAGCCTGCATAGTTTTCCTTCCCCATCTCTCTCTCTTTCACCCTTTCTCCTGTCTTTTCGATGCACATCAGGTTGGCCTGGCTGGCTGGTCTTTCCTAGGATTGCGAATGGCCTTGGCAGGGGAGAGGGAAGTAAGGTAGGGTCCTCATCACCGGTTATTAACCCATCTACCTCCCTCAACTGTCTCGCGCCCTGGACGATGATTGCCATTTTACAGAGATGCAACGGAGGCTCAGGCAGCTTCCACCTCTCGCTCAAAGCCAGGCTGTGAGTAAACGGTGGGGCTGGAATCCAAACCGGGTCTGCACGATGCCAAACTCCTGTTCCCAGCGGCCGTCCACCCGGATGCCCTGGGTTCACGGTGCCCACTCCTCCCTGTGGCCCCATCGCCTCTTTCTCTCCAGCTCCATTTCACGTGTCCACTCAGGGAATTTGCATCCGGGGCCAAAGCATGGGCATCAGTGACAGTCAAGACCCCAATTCCTCCTGGGAACCCCCCCCCCGCAATAGTATCTACCCAACAGCAACCAGAGGCTGAGGAGTTATGGCTGGAAGGAGCGGGTAACGAGCCCATGGGACCCAACAGGCCACTCGGCAGGTCCTAGGTCTTCTGCTAAGCGCGCTGCGCTGAGAGCTGCTTTGTGTTTGCGTTTGCCGTGTGCGAGCCCCGTGTGCTGGAAGATCCTCCCAAGGTCCCTGCGCAGTGACTCCATCACCCTGTCTTAGGGGTCAGGGCTGAGGCTCAGAGACGCGAGTAACCTTCTCAACGTGGCACAGCGGGGTTCTGACCCACCCCGTACACTGCCTTCGGTTACTGTATTGGGTGAGATAGTGTCGCCCCAAAATTCATGTCCTACCCAGAGATGTGAACTTATTTGGATGTAGGATCATTGCAGATGTGATAAGGTAAGATGAGGTCATACTGGAGAATATGGGCCCCTAATCCAACGTGACTGGTGTCCTTATAAGAAGAGAAGAGACGCAGACGGACACACCGAGGGCAGACAGCCAAGTGATGATACAGGCAGAGACCGGAGTGATGTATCTGTGGGCCAAGGAACGCCAAGGATTGCTGGAAGCGGAGAGAAGGGCATGGAAGAGACTCTTCCCTGGAGCCTTCAGAGGCAGCGTGGCCCTGCCCACGCCTTGATTTTGGATTTCTGGCCCCAGAACTGTAAGAGAATAAATTTCTGTTGTCTTAAGCCACCCAGCGTGTGGCATCTCATCAGGACAGCCCGAAGAAATGAACTAAGCCGCGTTACACGGGATCCGGTGGGTCCAGACTCCGGTCCACAGTCGGTCCAGCCTCCAGAGTCGAAAACCCGAAGGCCCCGGTGGAGGCCAAGGAGACAGGAAGGGCCTGGAAGGTCAGCTGAGGGCTGACGGGAGTGGGTTCTTCCCCCAGTATTTGCAGACTCCAGTTTCCTAAATACTCTGGAGACCTCGTCGTCACCCCAGGACTGAGGCTTTGTCCACGGTCGGCACAGGGCTCCTCTGAGGGCCCCAAAGGACCTGACAAGGTGGACGATGCGGCCCAAGCTCTCGGGTCCCTGCTGCATCATTTGGGCCCGAAGTGGCTCAGTGCCAGAGCCCCCAGGTTGGGGTCTTCGGCCTCTCCTGGCAGGTCCCGTGGTTGATCATGAGACTGAGAAGGGGGGCAAGGAGAATAGGAAAGAAAGACGGGAGTCAGGAAGGAGACAGAGACGGGAGAGAGAGACGGAGAGACAGGAGAGGGAGAGAGACAGAGATGGGAGAAAATAACAGGAAAAAAGAAGACAGGGATTGAGAGAGAGCTTGGGACAGATGGACAGACACTCGGACAAGGAACAGATGTTGACGAGGAGGCAGAGGAAGAGTCAGAAAGACAGAAACAGAAAGAGAACGAGATAGGGAAAGGGGCAGAGGGAGGAGATGGAGAGATAGACCAACAATATAGAAAGAGGGGAGATAGGAGGGTCACGAGGAGGAGGGTTGGGGGATGCTGCAGAGGGCCCGTGCTCAGCTTTCTGGACCGCATCGTGCCCGGGGCAGAGCGTGGCCTCAGACCCAGCCCGGAGGGGGCAGGGCAGCGTGAGACAGCCACTGGGCCAAAGGGCACTCAAAGCCCCAGCCCCCAGAGCTGCGGCTCTGTGCGTTCCTGGTGGGGCGACGTGAACTCCCCACCCGACAGCGGGACATGGTTAATGTTCTCAAGTCCATGGGCCGCGGCCCTCGATTTTAATTAGGCATTCAACTGCAAGGGGGTGAGGCCTGCACATTTCCCCGCAGATCCAGCTGCCAGCTTTATCATGATCCCCAGCAGGACACTGCAGAGAGATGGCTTGTATGGAAGAGAATGAGGAGGAGCGCGTGTCAGAAGTCCCCCAGCCCAGCTTTTACGGGATTGGAAAGAGCATCTCAGCTTGAGAAGCTCCTAGGGGGAGGAGTGCGCGTTACATTGACCAGAATTCACCCCTTCAGAAGCTTCCCTGATTACTTTTCTGACACGTGGGGACCCCGAGGGAGTGAGTTACTATGTCAGGGCAGTCTTGGCTGCTTGCAAACGTCAGGAAGCCTAACTCAACCTGGCTGAGTTAAAAACAGAAGATGGGCTCAGTGACCTGAGAAGTCCAGGGGCATGTCAGCTTCAGGTCCAGCTGGATCCAGGTGTTGTAATTTGATCAGCAACTGGCCTTCGCTCCTTCCCTCATCTCTGAGTCCGTCCTTTTATTTTTTTTTTTTTGAATTGTATTTATTTTTTTTATACAGCAGGTTCTTATTAGTTATCTATTTTATACGTATTAGTGTATATATGTCAAACCCAATCTCCCAATTCAGCCCACCACCACCCCCTCCCCGCTTTCCCGCCTTGGTGTCCATACATTTGTTCTCTACATCCGTGTCTCCATTTCTGCCTTGCAGACCAGTTCGTCTGTACCGTTCTTCTAGATTCCACGTGTATGCGTTAATGTACGATATTTGTTTTTCTCTTTCTGACTTCACTGTGTATGATGGTCTCTAGGTCCATCCGCGTCTCTGCAGATGACCCAGTTTCGTTCCTCTTGATGGCTCAGCGCTATTCCATCGTGTGGACGTGCCACATCTTCTTTATCCCGACACAAAGCGCTGGAGTCTTCCTCCTACACCCATCTTTAACGCAGGTTCTGGGGACGTGTCTGAGATGTGGGGTGGGAGTTGTCAGGGTCATGATACAGTTTTCTGTCTCTCCCTCGCCCATTTCCTTCTCTCCTCATTCTGGACTTTCCAGAACCAGGAACCGAGACTCCCAGCTTCTCCCCTCAAGACCATCCCTTCTGTTGGCTGGGCCGGGGTTGGGGAAAGCCCCCTAGTTATATAGTTGATGCAGTTATAGTAACTTTAACAGTTCTTGTCTACTAGATTTATCATCTCTGTTATTTCTAATTATTTTTGATGGATTGATTTTCTTCTTATTACGGGTTATATTTTCCCGATTCTTTGGATACTGGAAAATTTTGGATTGGATGCCAGATATCGTGAATCTTACCTTGTTGGTTGCCAGATATTTTCTTATTCCTATTCTGGAATATTCTGGAGCTTTGTTCTGGGACACAGTGAAGCTGCTTGGAAACTTGATCCGTTCAATTTGGGTCAAGAAGTGACCCGTTGCAATAATCATTTGAGCCTCCGGGATGTACACAATCTGGGCTAATTTTTCTTTTCTTTTTTTAATGGAGAAGATAGGCAATTGATTGATGTTTGGAGACTCCTATGTGTGTGATTCTGAGCTGTTATTTTCAGGTCAAGAAATCGGTCTGCGATGGGTATCTTTTGAGCACTGGCTGAGCTCATGACGTGGGGGTAACTTCTTTTACGGTCAGCAGTAAACCTAGTCACAGCCATTTTTCCTCTACCTGCTACGGGCACGGTGCCGTCGTAATTTCCTTAACTGTCACCGAGCTAGCACCCACAGCCGTCTTTTGGCACATATGTAAGTATAAGGCATGGTTTCTTCCGTGAGAGGTGGATAGGAAGGTTGGCCTCGCTCGTGGCACAGAATGCTCCTGGGCAGTGGAAGATGTTGCCTGACAGGTGCTTTCAAACAGGGCTTCGGAGACAGGGAGTTCACATCTGCTCCAAGAAAGGTGGGACCTGTTGTCGCTCCGGGGTGGTCCCAGCGGCGCTGTGTATAAAGCAGTTATCACACACCTGAAGCATTTCTTCACCCCAAAGCCTCTTCGAGTCTCACAGGGACCGTCTTTTCCTCGGCTGGTAGCTCTTTTCCTGTCTGTGACCCGTGAGTGAATCCACCCCTCACTGCCTCCCCACCCTCCCGCCGGTCTTAAGGTTGTCACTTTGCAGATGTGGAGGCAGGCTCAGGGCTGGGACCTGCAGGCTGGCCGGGGGAAGGGGCGAGATGGGAGTGCGGCTGCCTCCGGGGCTCTCTCCACCTCCCATCCTGCCTCTCTTCAAAGTGAGTCACCAGGAAGCCGGCAGCCAGAGGGCCAGGAGAGGTGGAGAGAGCCTCGGTCCCAGCTGCATGTCCGTCAGATGCAGTGCAGTGAAGGATCACTTGGCAAAAGGTGAGCCACAAATTAAGCTACTCAGAGCACACACACTGCAACCAAAAGCGTTGTCTCGGAGAAGCAGAGCGTCTGCCTCTCCAAGCTGGGCTCGGTTATAGGCCCAAAGGAGCCACCATTGCCCGTGCACTGGGCTCAGGACCCCAGACGCAACCAGGGGCCACCTCCTGGCCCTGCCCTCGTCCCCAGCCCCCTCCTGTGATAGCGGCCCCCGGCCTTGGCTCTGGGGGGCCCGCGAGGAGGACGCCTGCTTCAGCTGACACTCTGCCCGGAGACCACAAGTTTATGAATCCCAGAAGTTTCACTTGCTCAGGTCAGGAGCTGAGCTTGGCTGCGCTTCGAGAAGACATTTTTCTCTGTCAGGCAATAGAACGCAGCACAAAGACGCCAGCTGTGAGGCCTCAGAGCCCAAGTCTCTAATTAAAACAGTGGAAAATTAGATAGCTTCACAGATTCATCACTGCCGCCACCGGCTGTCAGAGGAAAGGCTTCGGGGGTCACTCCCACCTCCAGTTTATGTGCCAACGGGGTCCCTCCACTTGGCCTGCGTGTGTGTGTGCGTGCGTACGTGTGTCCGCGTTTTCTCTTCCTCTCGTTCTAGGCTTTCTGTCTTATCTCTTTCTTTCTTTTTGTGCCCGTCCATAAAATCGACAGAGTCTAGTGGTCGACCAAGAAGAAGGAGTTTCCTCAGACAGCGATCCATCCATCCACTCCCTGAGCTGAGGAGATGTTACTGTCCAAGGTGACCTCACGTAACATCTCGTTTAATTCTCCCAATAACCAGGAGAGGTGCTTCCATCAAGTCTGTCTTACAAAAGCAGGAACTGAGGCCACGTAAGCCTGCTACCTGGTCAGGTGACCCAGGCGGAGGCTGAGCTGGGGCTTGAACCCAGCTCTGTCCTACTCAGAAGACCTTGCACCTCGCCCCTACCAGACCTGACCCCATGTAGACTCTGCCACTATTAAGTGTCCAGCCCCGTGCCAGAAACCCAAGGGATGCACACGGTGGGCGCTGTGATGGCTACCATTTATTGTGTTTCAGAGGCATAGTCTGCTTTTCCTCACCCAAAGCAGCACGGGTTAGGTAGTATAAATATTCCCATTTTACAGGGAGGGAAACTGAGGCCTAGAGATTGGAGCAGACAATATGGGCCAGCTCCTAGCTCTTAACCCTTACCGTTCCCAGCACCCAGATCTCCTCTGGTCACTGGAGCCTGCTCCGCCCCGCATGTTGGCAACCCTAAGTGCTGGGTCTCATGCCCCGGGAGCATAAATACCTGAGCCCCCTCGTGTCAAGCTGAATAATTCTGAGTTGTGACCTGTATGATTCCACCGGGGTTCACAACCTGGGAGTGGCGATAGTCAGCGAGCGCACAGATCAACGTGTGACGTAACGTGAACTAGCGACGCATGCAGCGAAGAAGCGGAAAGCAGGGTGGGGGCTGCCAAAGATGGGGGTGTGCTGGTCAGGGAGGGCCTCTTGGAGGAGGCATTTATTGGTGTATGGACCTGAAGAAAGTGAGCCAAGGCACCATGAGGGGATTGGGGGGGAGAATGTCGAGGCAGGCAGAGCAGAAAATGGTGGTCGTTAGCATCGCCATCATCACCGTCATGTCTATTACCACCACCATCAGCACCATCACCGTTCCAGTTTCCAATTCAGCTGGTCTGGGGTGGGGCACGGTGGCGTTTTTTAAAGCTTCCCAGGTGATTCTAATGGACAGTCAGGGTTGGGAGCTACTGTCCCAGACTGAAACACCTTATCGGCAAGATTTCCTTTTAAAATTCCGTACTCACAGAAACTCTAAGGTTGATCTCCTCACCCATCCCATTTTACAGATGGGAAGACAGACTTAGAGAGAGTACAGCCTCGAGCAAGGCCACAGGCCCATCGGCTGTGTGGTGTCCGCGGCATCCCGGCACTCACCCTCTTAGCTATCACTCTACATCCCATCGAGTCAGCAGGACCTTCAGAGCAGAATATGTGCCCAGGGAATACCTGTGGTTGGGCTGAGGCTTGTTTCCGATCCAGAGCCCCCTACTTCCATCCCAGGACACGTCCGCTCCCCACCTGTGCCCCAAGTTAGCCTGCTGCCTCTCAAAGAAGAGAGCCATCCAGGGGAGGCCATAAAATATCTAAAGGCGACGGTATCGATACAGGCCGTGGTCGCTGTTTCTCACATTATTGAGCCCCACTTGGTGTAACATTCTAAGAAGCATCTCTACAACTGTTACTTTGCAGCAACCATACAGGAAGGCTGCCAATTATTTCCCTATTTTTTTCACACGAGCAAACCTGAGGCACAGAAAGACTAAGACACTCGCCCAAGGTCACACAGCTAGTGAGTAGCAGAGCCAAGGTAACGCATAAACATAGCCTTACAGGGACCCCCAACTCCATCTTCTCCACCCCTCTCCTCACACCCGCTTTTGAGGGAAGACACAGCCTGGAAACCAAGGCTCCAGGTCCGAGCAGTGAGGAGCTGAGGCAAGTCTGTCTCTGAGCCTCAGTTTGCGGGTCTGTAAATGGGGGATGATTTGCGTGCTTCCTCTGCTCTTCTCACACGGTTGCTGTGAGACTAAGGGAGAGGCAGTGCGGCCACTTTCCACGAACTTCCCTGCGCTCTGCACCTCTCACCCCGTTTCGTCTTGTCGTGTACACGAATGTGGCCAAGCCTTCTCAGCTCAGGGTACCTTTCAGCCCCTCAGCTCCCCGCTCCCGGCTGGAGGAGGCCTGAGAACAACCTTTGGTCTTCAGGAGGCCTCTTGGTTCATGCCTGTGCGCAGACTGGGGCATTCTGTTGCCCTGATCTGCCTCCCCATCTCACAGCCGCCACTCGCCCCCAGGCCGGATGGCGGGACCGGTGGGCACAGAAGCCAGGGCAGGAGCAGGCTGGGGGTGGAGGCTGGTAATCCAGACAGGGACGGGTCCAGAATCAGAAGCCCTGGGAGGGACACTGACTGAAAACGCATGTTCTGGAGCTCGGCACAGAAGAGGCTACGGGGAATCTGTGTTAGCAAAGTTCCCCAGGCAATTTTGTGGCCAGCAGATTTGAAACCCATTAATTTAATGTTTGTTCATCCAACAAGCATTTATTGGCCCCTGTTCTGCCTGCGGTGTGCCCAGAGTTCTGGGTGGTTACGGGGCCAGCTCTGGAACTGCCGTGTCTGGGATCGTGTCTGGATCTTTCATACTTTGGTGGGTTATTTTATCTCTGTGGTTTGTTCATCAGTAACAATACCAATGGCTAAGGCGCATTGCCAGTTCACTGCAGGCGGTTATGGTGGTGTGCTGGTAAACGCTCAGCGGCACGCTCTCTGGGGGGAGAATTCCTGATGTGTAGCATCTGCTGAATGCCATGGTATAAATGCTCTCCTGGCGGCTGATCTCCAGCTGTCACTGAACACGGGTGGAGCCGGGAATGCTCACAGCTACTTGGCGTTTCCTCCATAGTGATTCAATAGACATAAATCACCTAAGGGCAGATAACAGTAAAATATAGTAAAGTAATTAGGAAGTGGTGACTTCTTAGTGTTTATTACCTGTTTTTAATACAATTTATTTCAAGTGTCCAGAATTTAATTTTTAATAGTGGCACACTTTCAAATTTGATTGAAATTTAATAGTTAGTGCTTGCAAGCTGGGACATGTTGGTTCCAGTGGTCCGCAGGGTGGCTGCTGTGATCATTCCCCAACTTACAGATAAGAACCCCGGAGCACAGAGAGGTTAAGTAACGTGCTCAGGGTTGCAGGCTGAGCCACTGGGGATAATAGCCACCCCATCTCCTAGGTTATTTCAAGGATTCATGCATCGGATGCATTTAGATGAACGCCCAGAACCTAGTACATGCTTCGTCAACACTGTTTGCTGTTGTTCTGTTCCTACAAGCTGGGGATCCAAGTGCATCAAACACAATTTCTGTCCTTGATGAACTCACCATACAGGGGGGTGAGACACACACCTGCAAGGCATAACAGAGGCATCTACAGCACATACACTGCATGGGTACAGTGGAAGAGTTGATCGGTTCTGTTAATGGGACCAGGAGGACTTCTTGGTGGAAGGAATATTTAGGCTGGGTTTTGAAGGATGAGTAGGAGTTCGCCAAGCAGTTTAATGAGTCAGGTGGCTAAGCCAAGTCACCTGTCTGGCCAGAGGAGCCTTATCTCCTTTTGCTGCCCCATTCCCCTGACCCGTCTTGCCACGAAGGTTGATGCAAACATCATTCCCAAGTGGAGGCTCAGTGACTTATCTGGAGAGGCGAGTCCCTCACACCGTCAGGTCTAACCTTGCCTGGGCTTGCCTGGCTGCATCTCCCAGGGAGGCTTCCAGATTGAGGCAGTGAGCCTGGTGGTTACAGGTGGTGAAATCTCTGGGTTTGAGTCGTGGCTCCTCCCCTGACTTTGTGATGCTGGGCACACTGGGTAATCTCGATCCATCTCAGTTTCCCCATCCATAAAGGGGGAGCCATGACTGCTCCTACCTTGTCAGGCCACACAAGAGACACGAGACAGTGCCTTCCTACTTAGCACAGTGCAGGGAACAGAGAAAGTGCTCCAAACAAGCCAGCCTCAGAGTGTGGGCCAGCCCCGGCAACCGTGACGGTCCACACTGGCCGTGCCTGCAAAGGCTGTCGGACGTGTGAGCCCGGTGAGCCGGGTGGCGCGTGCAGGACCAAGTAACATCCCTGGAGCTGCAGAGCCCACCCAAACCCAGCCCTGCAGGCCCTGCGGCCAGCTCGGCGTGGGCGTCAGGAAGCCGGTGGCCGCGTCAAAGCAGGCTGTCCCCGTGCCCTGTCCCACGAGGTAAAAGCATGACGGGTGATGCTGCCTTGCAGCGGCCCCACCTTGCAGCCCTTCCTTTGAACTCTGACAGCAACTTCACATGTGCATGTAGCTGCCAAGCCAGCGTGTCTGATGTCCTTTCCGGCTTTTGTAATGTCACTTCCCGTCGGGGACGGGGTGATGTGTTATTGATGTAGAAAAGTCACTTTCTGGCATAAAATTCCCCGACGTATAGAACGTCAGCACGAAAGGACCTTCTGGTTCGGATGTGAGCAGTTCAGCTTATTGGGCCTTTTCATTTCTTTCTTTCTTCTTCTAAGTTGGCCACTTTGGGGATTATCCGGTTGGAAAAATGTACCTGTGGAAATAGGATCACCAAGGGGAAGGCCGTCATCTTCTAGAAATGCTCAGTTCCTTGGAAATTAATCGTTGGTGGATTTCATGTGAGAATCAAACGTGAAGAGACCAAGAAATCATAAGTGCAAAGCTCTTGGATCTTTGCCGAGTGGTAGCTTTTGCAGTGACCGTGCTACAGTATGACTAATATAATTACTAAAACATACTCCAGTACAATATAATATACTATGATATAATACGAGCAGTATAGAGCATCAGCAGAGACTTTTGTAAAGGACCAGAGAGTAAATATTTCAGGCTTTGCAAATTGTACCGTCTGTGTCGCGCTCACTCAGCCGTGCCATTGCAGCAGGAAAACAGCCACAGATGATACCCTGAGGAACAGGCGTGGTCGCGTTCCAGTTCAACTTTATGTGCTCTCATGAGAAATCTCCTGTTTTCGGTTGTGGGAACACAGTCTGGCTGTGGTCACAGGCACCCCTGGCTTGGGTGTCAGAACAAGTTAAATGAGAACCGTGGCTTCACATCCCTCCATGAGAAGTGAGACCTTTGGGAAGTGATTTCACACCTCGGAGCCTCGGTCATACCACCTGTAAAGTGGGGGTGAGGACGTCGTGTGAAGCACTGGTTTGTAGGGAAGTTAAAGAGGAGATGCATGTGAGATGCTGAGGACAGCGCCCGGAGGAGGGGGTGAGATCATGGGCGCCGTCCTGGTTGAGGATGACGAATGACGACGACGACGATGATGATGATGGTGGTGATGGGGGATCTCCACGAGAGGAGCAGGGGCCAGCCCTCTAGACTCTACCTTGCTGCTGACCTGGGTGACCTGCGCAGATCTGTGGCCCTCCCACCGGGCTTCAGTTTTCTCACCTGGCAGGTAAGGAGGTTGGACTGGTGATGCCCAGGATGCCTCTTCTCTCAGTGCCTCTGGGATCTGCAGGTCCCTTGAGGACGCCTCATCTCGCAGTGGGCACTAGCTAGACTGGTGCTGTTCTAGCCACTTCACCCAGGGGCAGAGCAGGGAGTCAAGGGCTGCAGTCACCCGAAAACCTGGACGGCGTGGGAAAGCCGCCATCCCACGCTCTGCGAGGCTTCGGCTAGACACGCCTTCATTCACTTGTCCGTGTGTTCCTTCAGAAACTCTCGGGCGTCTGCTGTGAGGGGTGTGATGCCGGTGGGAATGAGCAGGTGAGCTCACCGCCCCTAAGACTCACTGTCACGGAGACCTCCGCTGCGGGGAGAGTCTGATCTGCCTGTGGTCACGGCAGTGGGTTGAGTTGTATCCCCAAAAGATATGTCCACGTCCTAACCCCCAGAACCTGTGATATGATATGACCTTGTTTGGAAATGGGGTCTTCAGAGACGTAATAAGGACCTGGAGATGAGGTCACCCTGCATTTAGGGTGGATCCTGAATCCAAGGACACGTGCTTGTAAGAGATGCGGGAGGAGAATACACAGACACAGGGAAAGGCCATGGAGGACAGAGGCAGAGACCAGAGTTGTGTGGCCACAAGCCAAGGGGTGCCTGGGGCCACCAGAAGCCGGAAGACGCAGGACGGACCCTCCCGCTAGAGCCTCCAAAGGGATCAGGGCCCTGGGGACACCTTGATTTTGGACTTCTGTCTTCTAGAGTATGAGAGAATACATTTCTGTTGTTTTAGGCCCCCAGGTTGTGGTCATTTGCTGTGACAGCCCCGGGACACTGATCCCGTCACTGAGCCAGGGGCTGCTGGGGAGAGCTGAGCCTAGATTCTCCCTTGGACTCAGTCACGCCTCCAGCACGACGCTCTTGTCCCTTGAGGAAATGCCATCTCCCGATAAGTGGAAATGTTTTTGCAGTAGACACATTGCAGGTCCAAACTTGTTAATGAGGTTCAATGTCCTGTTTCGATTCCCGGGTCAACGCTGGTGCAGAAAGGGTGTTTCACATTCTGCGTGGTGCTTGGACCAGTGTGTTCAGCCAAGTGTGTGTCACGTCGAGAAGTGAGCTCTGCGTGTGTGTCCGCGCGTACACGCACGCATTAAGTTTTTGTTATTCATTAGAGATCAAAAGGAAGTTTTTAAAAAGTTATAAAAGCTACATGACGTAATGTAAAATACGAGATAACACTGTGGATTATAATTAGTTAACTTCCCACGTTCTGTCTTTTTGTTCCATTTGTTCGTTCTTGTTTGGAGTTCAGTCTGGGCTTTATCACTCGTTCAGGTTTGGTCCACGAATCCTTATCAACTGTGTGCAGTGCCTTGGGGGAGCCCATCTGATTACCCTACTTTGGAAAATTAGTCTCTAAGCTTCGGTTTCCTCGTTAAAACATGGTGCCAGTACAGGGGACTCAGGGTCGTTGTGAAGATAAAGAAGCTGCTTTTTGGGGTAGGTACCTCGTGCCGTGCCTGCCCACGGAGGTGCCTCGTATGTGTCCCATCCTTCCCTGGATGAGCTACCGAAATGACGCTCGCTGGAAGCATCCTTCACCTCGCACTGTTGGGAAGTGAAATGTTTCCCTGTAGTTTTTTAGAGAATGTGATGTTTCCAAAGGATCCCCCTCCTCCGCTGCCCTCAAACAAAGAAAAGTCAAAACCCAAACCCGCCTTTGATGAAAATGATTCTAACCTGGAGACAACATCTCAGGCCAAACTCGGACTGAGAACGGCTTGCCCACAGCTGATGTCGTCGCCTGGCAAAAGGGTCAGGCCAGGAGAGGACACGTGGGGTTGGAGAGCGGACCCTAGCTCCACGTGCCCTGCCCCCAGACCGAGAGCGGCCATCTTCATAGAGCAGACAAGCCTCCTTGCCCGTGAGGATGCAGCTTTGCTGTTGGGAAGGCATGGGGTCATGGGAGGACCCAGCTTTATCCAGGCTTGGATTTGGGTCCCTACTTGAGGTGATCACTTAACCTCTGTGAGCCCCACAGTCGGTCTACAAGAGCTTCACGATAAGAACCTCACGGGGCTGATGGAGGGGCTGGACGAGACAGGAGGTGGTAGAGATGGTGACTGGCCCCTCCCCTAGCCTAACAGAGCTGTGCAACGATGCCTGCCTGTGCCATAGTGAGTTCTCCGTCAGGGGAGGCATCCAAGCACTTATGGGGGTCCTGCAAAGAGGACTTGAGCACAGAGAAGAGTGTTGCCCTGAGGACCTCGAGGTCCCACCCTTCTGCAATCTCTCTCACATCGTCAGGTACCACTGGGCAGAGCCCAGCTACACACAGAGCCCCAGCCTTTCCCCCGTCCCTGCTCCGCCCGTGGTGACAGTGACCCCAGGGCAGAGGCTACACGGCCTGCAACTGGGTCCTCCCCATTCACTCTAGAGCCTCTTCTAAACAGTGTTCGCTACTAGCCCAGAAATAAGCAAGTTCATTTTATGATATCTTATTTGGGTCGCTTTTAAAACTTGAGAGCCTTGCTTTAAAAACTCTTAATACCGGATCTCTCTGTTTTTATATCCATGGCAATTCGCTGGGGGAGAGGCTCTCCACCGCGCCCCACACCCCACCCCGTTATTACACCCCCTCAGATCCTCAGTTTTGAAAGGTTTTTTTTTTTGCTACCAAATGATAACAGCTTCCTCATTCCTTGCTCATCACACACACTTATGGCCACCAATGTGAGCATGAGATAATCAGCGCGACCAGTGCCAAAAGCAGTGAAAGTTGACCTTAAAGTCACGCTGATTTTGGTTCATGTACAATTTCTGTTAGGTTTTGTGAAATTAGGAAAATAGGTCCTGGGTCACCACCATAATCTGCTCAGAATGACGGAGCCGCAGCCTCCCTCCCTCCCCTCCATCCTCCCTCCCCTCTCTCTCCCTCTTTGTTCCCTCAGTTAGTCGCCATTCCTTTATCAAGCATTAAACTGGACACCCATCCCCTAAATCACCCACTCCTTTGTCCATCTTCAGGAAGCCTTTACTGGGTGGACCCTTCGTGCCAGGCCTGTTAGCCCCTGCGGGTACAGGAGGAATAGGCAATGTCCTGTCCTCGTCGGATGCTTTCCTGGGGATGAGATGAAAGGCCGCGTGGAGGAACCACCATTTTCGAAAGGATTAGTCAAGGGAAATCCTGCATCTGTGGGAGGACACCAAGGAGAACTGACGGTACAGGGTGGGGTTTAGTTTGTTCCCGCAGCGTAATGTAGCCTGTCGGGACTCATACAGAAATCAGTGCCGGCAGTGGGTGTTGATATAACAGAAACCTAGAACACGCAGCATCCATTGGCTTAGCGGTCAGACAGCTGGAACCTGTGTTAACCAGACCCCCCGTCACTCTGACTGCAGCTGATATACCGGATGAACCCACAGACCTAGGGAAAGAGGTTGGAACACAGTGCAAAATACATGGTGATTGGCCACGCTTGGCAAAGCGTGATAAAAAGGGACAGGCTCCAGAAGGTGGCTCATTTGCGGCAAGAATGAAAGGGAATCAAAGGTTTGCAATATTGAAAAGCCAGACGCTTCTCAACATCGCAACAACAAAAAAAGCAAAGTCGAAAGTACTCAAAGGTCCGAGAAAACCTCTGTAACTGATTTTTTTTTTTTGCGGTACGCGGGCCTCTCACTGTTGTGGCCTCTCCCGTTGCGGAGCAACAGGCTCCGGACGCGCAGGCTCAGTGGCCATGGCTCACGGGCCCAGCCGCTCCGCGGCATGTGGGATCCTCCCGGACCGGGGCACGAACCCGTGTCCCCTGCATCGGCAGGCGGACTCTCAACCACTGCGCCACCAGGGAAGCCCTCTGTAACTGATTTTAACTAAGTTTCCTCAGGGCCCAGAGCAGACTCACGGTGTGGTACCCAGGAAGTGCTTTCGGTTGGACAAAATGACTCATCGCAGAGATTAATGGTGAGACCTTCCGAGAGAAGCCCACCCCTTCCAGGCAGCCCCCTCTCACACCAGAAAGAGAAGCACAGGAGACGACAAAGGAAAGAACTATGTCTGAGCAGCACATCCCGAAAGGCGCCCCGGGGCGGGTTCATTGGCTCATGGGACCCTCTGCAGGGAAGCAGGAGGGAGGCTGGCTGGGTTTTGATGAGGGTCACGCTGCCGGGGAGAGATGAGCTCTCCCACCTTCTACAGGTAGACTGTGGCTCCTAGGAGGGCATGCCCCGACACCCACTTCCCAGGGGGCCCAGGAGGAAGAAGGGCAAGGAGGAATCTCCCCAGGGCGAGAGAGGCCCAGGGGGCTTGGCCAGAGCCCATTCCCGCCTGCAGGGCGGCGCCCTCCTGAGCCACCGCTAATTGTGAGCAGTGCCGTAGACCAGGTCCTCCTTCTGGACGGGACTGCTGACTGGGGTTATTCTGACCCTCCTCCCTAGCCCCCACCTCTGCACATCAGGGGGTGGGTGGAGGGCTTGTCCTTTTAACTCAGATGCTCCGCCAAGAATCTCCACATCTCCTTCCGTCCTGCAGACCACCACGCGTCCCCCACAGATCCTGGGCTCGGAGCTGGGATCGTTCCTGGTGGGATTTCCAAGGTGTCTTGATTGGAGAGGGGTTGAAAACGTTTTTGTGTGGGATGGAGGGAAGCAGAGAAGCATCTGGGGACAAGAAGAGCAGACTGTTGAGACGGTAACGCCCTGCTGCTTTTTACCTACGGCTCTGTAACAAATGACCCCAGTGCTTACTGGTTTAAAACGGTTACTTATTATTACTGTATCTTCCTCTTTGGTGGGTCAAGATTGCATGCAGAAAAGATGCAGCGGGTTCGGTGTTTCTTCAAAGCGCAGGTGGAAGCCTTTCGCAGCTCAGCTCGGGCTGGGACGGCAGGGAAGGGGCCAGGTGGTGCATTGTGTCCCTTTCTGCCTGGGGCACTTGGGCTGCTGCAAGCATAATGGCCTCGGGGAAGGAGGACTTCTTACCGGCAATTTCAGGGGGACTTACAGTCCTCTGAAAGGCCAGGCCTGGAGCTGGCCTGGTGTCACTTCCGGACTCAGTTGTCAAGTCAGAAATCTACCCAGACTCAAGACTAGGGCCATAGGCCCTGCTGTTGGTGGGGAGCATGTCAAAGTGCCAAGTATTTTATAGGCTCCCCTACATTTCCAACCCCCCGACAGTCAGCTGCTGCCCTAGAGTTTTCCCAAGGCGATTCCGTGTAACAGGCGGCCCCAGCGTGGCAGTGGCTCCTGCCCTGTGCCGGGCTCTGGACTACGTTCTGTCTCCCCCATGGTTCTTTGTTCCCAGAATCTGGGTGGCAATAAAAGGAGTGAAGTACTGACACGTGCTACATCGATGAACCTTGAAAACACCATACTGAGTGAGAGAAGCCGGACTCAAAAGGCCACATGTATGGTTCCATTTGTATGAAACATCCGGAATAGGTAAATCCACAGAGACAGAGAGAATCGCAGTAGTGACTGCTAAGGGCAGGCGTTTCTTCCTGAGGTGATGAAAACGTTTTAAAATGGCCATGGTGATGGTTGCACATACATGTGAGTATACTAAAAGCCATTGAATTGTGCGCTTAAGAATGGCATTGGGGGTAAAACTGCCCTTGATTCATGAAATAAAGGATTGACATTTTCAAAATCCACGGTATTCTCACAAGCTCCACTTCACCCTTCCTTTGGGCCACTCACTGGACAAGGTGGGAGTCACGAGAGCTTGGGCTTCGGGGTCAGGGCTGCCCCACTCTGGCTGTGTGACCTTGGGCAAGCGTCTCTGAGCTTTCGCTGCTACTGGTAAAAGTGGGATGATAAGCGCACCTGCCTTTTGGGTGCCAATTTTGAAGCTGACATCCAATAGCCCAGGTCAGTTCTCTGAGCAGGCCTGGCCTGCAGGGAGCTCTCAGCACAGTGTTTGCCCTGCTCGGGTTGCTGTTGTATTGTACGGAGGTGAGTCCGGTCCAGAGAGGTGAGGTGGCTGTCAGAGGGCCTCGGAGGCTGGCCCTTCCCGCCCCCCCACTTCCACATTCCGGCTGCAGCCAAGTTGGGAAGTCGGCCCCTGGCTGATGGGACCAGCTGCATCTTCCTTGGGGTCCAAGTCGGGCTCAGCCGTCGGGCCCAGTGCTTTTGTGGTGCCGATGCCAGATCTCCAGCAGGCCCTGCAGTTGTGGTTTGGAGAAATAAATGACATGCTGATTACTTAATCCTAAAACAACGGGAGTTTTCTCTTTTTCAAGGGGCAATGACAGGAAGCTGGCAGGGTTGCAGAACTGGCCACATAAGTCTCAGGCTCCTTTCTAGGGTAGAGGGAGGTGTAGGTGCTGGAGCAAGATTGAGCGGGGGCTTGGGGGTGGCCTGTTCCCTGCGTTCTCCTCCTGGAGACTCAGCCACCTGCGTTTACAGCACCTCATGGCTGCAGGAGCAGAGACAGCAGAGCTGCGCCCACGCGGCCCCCGCCTCCCGGGTGGCCCTCCTCGTGCCGTGCGTGGGACCCATCCACCCACCCTCAGGCCACCTGACTCGCCTCTGGTCCCACCTCGCTAACCTGCCCCATCCGGTGATGCGGGACAAGGACGATTAGCGACATCGGCCTCCCTGCGGGGGACTGCAAGTGCTGGACCGGCCCAGCTTTTCAGCTCTGTGCCCCTCGCCCCAGATCACAGGGCCAGCGGATAAGGGGAATCAGGAGCGATGACAGCAGGCGACCCGGGGGCTTCTAGCTCTGGCCATCTGAGTCCTGCAGCCGTGTGGCCGTGTGTGTGTGAGGAACTGGACACGCGTCGTTTCACCGGGTCCCTGCAGCCTTACCTGGAGCTGCTACCACCCCTGCCTGTTCTTCTCCCTCCCCTCCCACCCCACCGGGTCCAGCACACCCAGCGCCTCAGGCCCAGGCTCTCCCTGGCCCTGGTCCCTTCGGCCTCAGCAGAAATGCCACATCGCTGCCCTCCTGGCCGGCTAGGACGGCCCCTCACCCGTCCCTAGCCGCTCCCTCAGTGCAGAGATCGCGCCTTCAAAAGATGATGGGTCGAGAAGGCGGGGCTGTGTCTGGTGTGGGCTCAGCCTAACACCGCCCCCCTACCCCCTCCCCTCCTCCCAGGGCCTGACCCAGGGCCCTGGCCCCGGGAGCGGTTACCGAGTGAACGGTGATCCTGAGGATGTGTGTGGCGGGAGGTGACTCTCAAACCCTCTCGATCGTGCCCACAGTGTGTAGTTCATTTTACACTGGTGCCCTGTTCCTGCAGGCGCGATGAGTTGCAGGAAAGCTTCCCAAACAGTCCTTGCCTTCACTGACCCTTTCATTTTCTTTTCTATTCGATACAATTTCATTTCTTGAAAAGAGCGCTGGGTTCCGCCCACCGCACTGATTTCCCAACACGGTGCAGAGACCCACAGTGTAAAGGACGCTGGTGTAGCAAGGTAAACGTGTTTAAAGCCCACCCCCCTTTCTCATTTTGTGTGGGAACCTGAGGCCCAGGCACACCAAGCGACTTCTTAGGGCCTCAGGGTCAGAGCTGCTACTGCAGTCTCTGTCTTCACCCCCCCACGCAGCGTCCTTCCCGCCTCCCTGGGCTGCCCCGTTCATTCTGGGAGATGGTTGTAGCATCGAAGGCCGGACGGACTCTCATTTTTTCAGAAGGCGACTGGAAGCTCAGAGAGGGTGGGTAACTTGCCCAGAGTTGCTCAGCTGGAGAAGCGATGTGAGGATTCAGTTGCGCGTGGGGGCCCTGGGCCACGGTTCCAGAGGCCTAGGCTCTGTTTTGTATCCTTGTACCCCTTGGGGGTGAGGGGGTACTCTGTCCCCCTCGGGCTGAGTGACCCCCAGCGTCAGCCTCTCCCGGGGCTGTCCTCTGGGGCTGCTGGCTCCGCTCAGAGCAGCTGGGGGCCTTCTCAGCTGCGAAGGTCGCTGTGCCTGCACGGAGATCGCCGCGTCTTGGACAGCTGAAACGCTTCTGCTGATTGACAAATGAGCTGGTACCTGAGTGTCTGGAGCAGAGTAATGACACCGAGTGTCAGCCCGAGGGCCAGCGGGCAGGCCAGATAAAAACAAGAGGCCAGGACGGTCTGGGGGCAGCCAGCCGGGCCCCGCGGGCTCAGTATCTTACTGCAGGGCGGAATCAGTCACTCCTAACGCTAAGTCCGGGCACGCTGGGTGGTCCTGTGCCGGCCACTTGTCAACCCCCGCTTCTCCCACACCTCGTTCCCCTTCCTTGGGTCCTGCCGACGTGACAGTTCCCTCCCGTCAATCACTCAGCAACTCAAGTATTTATTAAGCCAGACATTGCCCTGGGCTGGCAATAATAACAATGACAAGAGGGACAACAATAACAGTAAGGGTCTTAAAAAAATGCATGACTGGCCTTCATAATTCATGTAATCTTCACAACAACTTTTGAAATAGATACTATTTTATCAGCTTCTTTTTTCTTTTTTTTTTCCAACTTCTTTATTTTTTGACTGCGTTGGGTTTTCGTTGCTAGGTGTGGGCTTCCTCTAGTTGCGGCGAACGGGGGCTACTCTTCATTGCAGTGTGCGGGCTTCGCATAGCGGTGGCTTCTTCTGTTGCGGAGCACGGGCTTTAGGCGTGCGGGCTTCAGTAGTTGTGGCACACGGGCTCAGTAGTTGTGGCACGCGGGCTCAGTAGTTGTGGCACGCGGGTTCTAGAGCGCAGGCTCAGTAGTTGTGGCGCACGGGCTTAGTTGCTCTGCAGCGTGTGGGATCTTCCCAGACCAGGGCTCGAACCTGTGTCCCCAGCATTGGCAGGCGAATTCTTAACCCACTGCACCACCAGGGAAGTCCCTTTATCAGCTTTTATAGGTGACAAAGCTGGGTTACAGAGAGGTGAATCGGTTCACCCGCTGCCATGTAGTAAGTGTTGGGGGCAGGATTCATTCACTCACCTGAGCACATCTGTCTGGCTCTAGACTGGCGAGGGGCACGTGGGTGGAAGGTACACAGCTCTCCTCTGGGCTTTCTTGCTCTTAGAAAGAGGCACAAAGAAGAAATAGTTTGTGGGTTTTTTTTTCCATTGGACACTGGGACATCTGTAAGTGACAGCTGGAGCTGTGGCAACCATTTTGTGACAGTGAGGAAGAGGCTGATATGCTGACGATGAAAGAGCAGCAAGAGGGAAGGACATGGGCTCCTGATAAAGACTCTGAATTAACCAACCCCGGAGCCTCTGAGCTACCAAACTTCTTTTCCTGCAAAATAATGTATTTTCCTTATTGTGTAAACTGCCTTGGATGGGGTTTCTGCGACTTAGAGCCAGACGCCTCCGGTCTGATTCATGGACTAAGAAGGGAGACACCCGTCAGAGTAATCCTCCTGCGGGGAAACTTCACAACAAATATAAGTGCTCAGTAAGTGGGGGTTTTCATGACGACAAGGATGACCGTGACGATGGTGATGGTGACGCTGATGATTCTGCTTTCCCTGTCACTCTGGGAGACCTGACGTCTGGACGATGCACGTTTAGTATTTACAACCCGTTTCCACTCAGGCTTGAACAAAATAATCTCAGGGGAGGCAAAGGATGACAAGGAGCACTGCTTTGGGTTGATCTTGGAAGGCCAGCTTCTGCTCTCCGCTTCTCAGAGCGGCTGTCACAGACCAAATCACAGCAAACGGAGGGCCCTTGTGTTCACACATTCAATCCCCAAGTCCATCCTGTGAAGCGGGTACTATCCTTATCCTCCTTTTACAGGTGGGAGAACTGAGGCCCAGAGATATTTAAGCAATGTATCCCAGACGACACAGAAAGAACTGGTGAAACCAGGACTTGAGTTCAGGTCTGGCAACCTGTTTAAGCAGGAGAGTGAGGGGCACTGAGTGTGCTCATCAGGGTCCACGGGAATGCAAATCGCTGTGATCTTGAAGACAGCTACATGCAACACATGCACAGAGGGGGCCCAGAAAACTTTTCTCAGAACATCCATCCTATAGACGGAAAAGCTCCAGCATGTGAGGACCTATTTATAAGGATGTCTGTTAGAAGCAAGAGTAGAAGCAAGAAAACAGACAACCCAAACGATCTGGACACTAGCAGGGCATCCCTCCCTGTGGAGGGCGGAGCTGTGAGGTCCCAGCAGCTGATGAAGGAGGAAGAGGTGGAGAAGCCTCAGGGAGGCCATCCACAGGAGGAGAGGAATAAATCCACCTGCAGAATAACGTTTAAGGTTTAATCTCATTGGGGTCAAAAGTATGGGGATGAAAGTTCTATTTGGTTATATATGGCTGTGTTTGATTATGTCAGCATAAGGCAGGCAGGGACGGATGTGCACGGCGCTCACACACAGAGCAGAGACTAACAAGGGGAGGTGGAGAGAGCGTTACAAAATCTCCTTTAAAAGGGGTGTGATCAGGACTCCTCTGGTGGTCCAGTGGTTAAGACTCCATGCTCCCGAGCTTCCTTGGTGGCACAGTGGTTGAGAATCTGCCTGCTAATGCAGGACACACGGGTTCGAGCCCTGGTCTGGGAGGATCCCACATGCCGCGGAGCAACTAGGCCCGTGAGCCACAACTACTGAGCCTGCGCGTCTGGAGCCTGCGCTCTGCAACAAGAGAGGCCGCGATAGTGGGAGGCCCGCGCACCGCGATGAAGAGTGGCCCCCGCTCGCCACAACTAGAGAAAGCCCTCGCACAGAAACGACGACCCAACACAGCAAAGATAAATAAAAATAAAAAAATTAATAAACTCCTACCCCCAACATCTTCTAAAAAAAAAAAAAAACCAAGACTCCATGCTCCCAACGCACCAACGCAGGGGTCCTGTGTTCTGTCCCTGTTCAGGGAGCTAGATCCCACATGCATGCTGCAACTAAGAGCCCGTGTGCCGCAGCTAACACCAGACGCAGCCAAATAAATAGATACATTTTTTAAAGGGGGCATGATCAATTTTTTTTTTTTTTGAGGTACGCGGGCCTCTCACCGTTGCGGCCTCTCCCGTAGCGGAGCACAGGCTCCGGACGCGCAGGCTTAGCGGCCATGGCTCACGGGCCCAGCCGCTCCGCGGCACGTGGGATCCTCCCGGACCGGGGCATGAACCCGCATCCCCTGCATCGGCAGGCGGACTCTCAACCACTGCGCCACCAGGGAAGCCCGGCATGATCAATTTTTAAATGTAGAGGAAAATAGAGAGAGAAAGCCATTTCCTCAGGTAACTGCTATTAACGTTCCTCAAGTCAGTGCCTGCGTGTGGAGTGGGCAGAATCCAGATGGCCCCCCGACCTCTCGCCACCCGCGACGCCCATACCTTTCTGTGACCCTCTCCTCTTGAACGTAGGCACAACCTGTGACCTGCTTCGAACCCGCAGAAGATGGCAAAGATGAAGGGCCTTTGCAGATGTAATTAAAGTCCTTAATCAGCCGATTCTGAGCCGATCAAAAAGGTGGTTCTTTCGGGTGGGCCTGGCTTAATCAGGTGGGGCCCTATAAAAGCGGGACAGAGGACCTCCTCAGTGCCGAAGGCTCTCCCTCCCGTTGGCCTCGAAGATGCCAACCACCATGAGCTGCACGGCTGCAAGAAGAAGAATTCTGCCCAAAGCCTGAGGGAATTCCGAAGCCAATCCCTCCCTCTAGTTGAGTCTCTGTTGACAATGCGGCCTGGCCAGCACCCTGATTGCAGCCTCCAGAGACCCTAAGCAGAGAACCCGGCGAAGCTGTGCCTAGACTCCTGACCCTCCCAACTGTGAGATATAAATGCGTGTCGTTTTAAGCCGCTGAGTTCATGGTCAATTGTTACACAAAAAAATAGAAAAAGAATACAATGCCCATGGCTAGAAAATGGAAAGAGTACAGAAAGGAAGAAAGTGCAGAATCCAAGTGTGGCCCCTTTCATCCCCCTCGCGATCTCCCTGTGGTGTCAGGTGCCCCACTGAAGAACAGCTTTCATGTGCCCGGGGGCCTCACTGGTGGGGAGAGGGCTTTGTTTTCAAGTATATGGAAATGACTCCCTTCCCCCCAACATTTAAGACAAGAGGATACGGAGCACACCCCGACTTAAACAAACCTTGCTTTTTTTCACTTAACAATGCATCTTACAACCTCTTGTTATCAGCCCCCTCAGGCCTCCTGAATTCTCTTTCTTTAATGAAATGGGTCAGATCTTTTCCTCCGTTCTCTCTGAGATGTGGACCACGGGGGAAGCAGTCTGCCCCATTCCAGTTTCCCACAAGCGAAGGCCGGGCAGAACCACGGGCAACTTTGACTTTCAGGTCTCTGAAAATGATTAGGTCAGCTAACGGATGCTTAGAGCCTGTAAGATTCACGAGACTGTCAAATCATTTCCAGATGCAGGAGGGATACGCCACAGGGGGGCTGTGAGCTGCAAGAGGGGTAGGAAGAGGAGGCTTTAAGGGGGCAGGAGATTGAGTGAGTGAGTGAATTGGCTCTTGGGGTGTTTTGGCAGTTTGAATGCATTTTATTGGAGTTTTTTCATTATAAAAGTACTCTGTGATTCTTTAATAAGCCCAGTGGTTCAGAAGTAGATAAATAAAAAGGCGAGCTAGGAATTGGCCTTGATATATACCCTGGCGGCGAGTACACCAAGGTGTGTGTCCGGGAATATCACTGCAGCATTGCTTGTGATCACCCACAAACAGAAGCCCTCTGGTCCGCTGAAAGAGGGACCAGTTACATACAGCACGGTGCACCCACATGTTGGAATACTGGGCAGCTGTTCCACGTGAAGATGCCGTAGTTGGTTGATCCAATGAAATATTATACAGCAACAAGAATGAGCGATTCGTAACCACAGGCAGCAACCGGGATGAATCTCACCTAGATGATGTTGAACTAAAGCAGTCAGAAACAAGCGCACACACTGTGATTCCATTTACAGACAAGCATAAAAACCGGCAAAGCTAACCCACGCTGCTGAGACTCAGGACGTCGATTACCCCTTGGGAGAGAGTGACAGAGGAGGGAGAGTTTCTGGGGGCTGCTAACGTCTGCTTCTCGATCCGGGTGCTGGTTACTCAGGTGTGTTCGGCTGGTAAAAATTCATCTGTGGTACACTTAGGATATCTGCGCTTTTCTGTACGTGTATTAGATTTCAATTCGAGGTTTAAAATGTGGTACCTCTTGTCATGACAAAATGTGACCACGTCTGTACTTCCAACACAGCACATTGCTACAAGACGATACGTTTAGAGATCCAACGAAAATGGTTTACGAATGATTACAGATTGCAAAAGTGAAATAACGTCATTTTAAGAAAATTAAGCAGTTTCAGGAAGCCTGAGGGAGCTCATAAAAGAGGGATGCACTGTTAAATGAAAACAGCAGGGCTGCAGCCCCCTTCCTCTGCCTGTCAAGCGGAAAGGGAGGAAGCAGGATCAAGAAAGCACTGGTGTCCTAGCAACGACCCCAGCTCACATCTCATTGGTCAGAATGGCTTCACATGACTACCTCTAGCTGCAAGAGAGCCTAGGCATTGTGCTCTTTCTCTGAGTTCTGTTGGTAGGGGAGAAGGACAGAAGGGATCTTGAGTACTCGATGGAATATTTCCTCCACACCCATTAGGAACAAAATTCACCCAATGAACCCGTTTGCAGGGGGTCCCTGGGGATGAGGAAAGAAGCCGCCTTCCAGTTTGATGACCGGGAGCTCCGAGACCTGAGCATGCCTCTGCCGACCATCCTAGTACCTGTTGTCTCCATCAGGGACCTCCCGGGACGGCTTGACTGTTTAGCGTCATTAAGAATGAAGGCAATTACGGGCATTTAAGAGGAAGAAGAGGAAATGACCACTTCTCAAGTATTTCCCACATGTGAAGCCGTGTGCCTCTCACGCGGCTGCCCAGCATCCTGAAAACAAGGAGCTATCACCCCATTTTACAGATGAGGCAACGGGAGGTGAGGGCCGTAGGAGGACGGTGATAATTCTTCGGGGTGGGTATTTTATTCCAGGTGCTGGGTGCACTGCACACTTCACCTCCATGCCTCTAACCACGGTTCTAGGAAGCACTCTTGTCTTGCCGTTGTACAGAGGGGGAAAGGAAGCCTGGAGAGGTTCAGTAACACCCTCAAAGTCAAAGAGACTGACTCCCAACCCTGTGCCTCCAAACCCCAGCTCTCACTCCTGTCCCTGCTGCTTCCGACCAGAACAATGTGGCAGGTCCGGGCCGAGGCCGGTGATCGGTGCGCAGGAAGGCTCTGCAAGAAGGCTTCGGCTGTGAGAGGTTGAGGAAGTCGATCAAAGCCACACAGTTGGAGGGAGGTGGGCCAGCGTGGAAGCCCAGGTCTGCTGGACGCCAAAGGGCAGCCTTTCCCCACCGTGCCCCCTGGACCCAGGGGGTTAGCTCTTCCCGTCCATCCACCCACCGTCTACGGAGCCCAGTGGAGGGGCTCCCCAACCCTGTGGGCCAGGGGGTTCTGGGTCCCATGTGCACAAGGAACTCCAAACTTCCTAACACAGCCAGTCCTCAGGAGGTATTCCCAGCCTTCCGAAGGGCTCCCTCCACGTGACCTGGAGCCCTGGGCTCACAGCAAGGACATCGTGCTTCCGCCGGGCCTCCCAAGGTCCCGTTGTTACCGGGGCACGTCTGGCCGTGTGTCACCGTCCAGGCGTGTGGCTCCTGCTGCCCGTCACTGTGTCCTCTGAGCCGAAAGAGCTGCTGAAGCCAGGAGGGCGGGTGTCTGCGGCCCGGCCCACGGCACCTGCCTGTTGGCCTATGTTCTGGACATGCCTCGTTCATGAAAAAGCCCAGGAAGGCCTGACCCTCTTGCTGCGTTATCTTTGCCGCTTTTCGAAAGGATCCGATTTCCCATCTGCGTCCTGCCCGGGCCCCTCCCAGGTTAGTGCGGAATATACAAAGAGGACAGCTCTTTCTGGGATGATATATGGGCCCCTCGCTGGGGGCCCATCTGTCTCCAAGACACCCCACTCCTCGGGCCAGGTATTGCTGGGGTCATGGCCCTGGGAAGGTCCCCGGAGGTCAGAGAAGGATGATGTTGAGTCTATCAGTGGTTCCTCCCCTGGACAGACCCCATGTGATGGGGCTCCGCTGGAGGAATTAGTGAGGTTTGTCATGAGGTCGTCGAGGGAGGGGAGGGGGCATTGCCGGCTGAGGTCACAGGGTCACTCTTCCTCAGTGACTAGTGCCTTGTGGGTAACAGGCACGGCCCATAGCCCCTGCTAAGCCTGCCCTACGGAACCCAACCCCAGGCAGTGAAGGAAACCTCGGAGACAGTGACTTGAGGGCCCAGCCCATAGTGGATGCTCCAGAAGTAAGATCTGAATGAACGGGTGTGTGCACGAATGAGTGAACTCGCGACCTGACCCGGAGGTGCGCACCTGAATTGTCTTGGGGCTGCCCACCATCAGTCCGCCTTGGTCAGGGTGCTCGGACTTTGCCTTGGGAGGGATTATTTCTGTCCTGTCCTCTAAGCCACGGGATGGACTCATGCCTCGGCAGGGGGTCTTTTCCTGGCCTAGAAACTGGGACCTCTGGGACCGACGGTGGCTGCAGTAATGCATCCAAGTGGTGATGTCCAGGGAAGCGTTTCTTGGCTGAAAGGTCACAGAGAGCGGTCGTCAGCCTGTCCTGGTGGCCCCGGGCGGCGTCTCCTACCCTCTCCCTCTGTGGTCATTCCTTCATCTAACGAAGCCCAGTTATGCCCCCTCTGCACGCCACACTCCCCAGCCACCAGCAGAAGGTGTGAGTCCCGAGGCCGCTGGCTCGCCGTCCTGTGGGTGACAGAGGGCCGCACACAGGTGGCAGGGGGCCAACTGGAAGAGAGGCTGTCCAGGCTCAGGGAGCTAGGGAGGTCTGCGGGTCCCCCATCCCGAGGAGTCGGAGGCCATGTGGGACTCCTTGGATGCCCGGTGGTCAGGGGTGGCCGTGGAGACGGGAGGCCGCTGGAGGATCCGGAGTCTTTCCCTTTCAGAGGGAGACTTACAAAAAGGCACCAAGAGGCCGACCTAAGTTCCCCCCGACCTTGCCCCCCAACCCACAATTTCTGGAAGCAGTGCAGGAAGTGAGCCTTTTTGCACAGTCATCCTGCGTGAGGGGGGTGAGCGCCCATGGGAAAGAACTCTCTTTAACTTTTTGTTTGCTCCTGGCTTCAGCAGCGCTTTCAAAGGGGATTTTCTCAGCCACTTTTGTGACGCGCTGTTTCGTTTTCCTGAGGGTCGAGGGGGAGGGCTAGGTGCTGAGTCATGGGGTCTTTGAACGTTCGCCCTCGATAATTATAAGCCAGCTCCGCGTCCCCGGAGGACCCTGGCGCACAGTTCTTGGAATTGTCCTGTTTGCCCCATTATGTTACAGAAAGTGCAACGCCAGAGGCATTTTCTGGAGAGTCAAGATGTGAAACCGACATTATACTACTCTCTCATTGTTGGCACGGGAAGAAACCCCGGCGCCTGCCAAGTGAAACATGTCAGACTTCCATCAAGTTCCCGAAGGTCAGAACCTTCGAGACTGGTGAATTTTGATTTCATCTTAGGAAAAACTCGGAGTGTAATGCCAGGACACAGTGAATATTTTGAGTAACTTTACACATTAAGTAGAAAACAAAAAAATAATGATAAAGAAAAAGGAGATGGCTGGTTCCCCCCAGGGGGCAAGGGGGTGGGGGAATGAAGAACAAACTACGAAAAGATCCCTCAGAAATGCCGCGCCCGCTGTTTTGTTCTCTCGGCCTTGGGTACTCGGTGCTGCGAACATTCCTGCTCTGCGCCCCTCAAGATTTTATTATCTCATTAAGCCCAGATTAGATGCCTCGGCTCCGTGACACCTTCCTTTCATCTCTCCGGTCCGGATTGGTGTTTCTCTCCTTTGCGGACTCACACTTTCTTGTTCTGTGTTCCGTGGTGTTTATTGTTACTCTTTTGGCTTGATTCTATGATTTTTCATGGGCACACCTGTCTCCCCGACTAGACCACAAGTTCCCTGATGGCAAAATGCTGCGGGTCGGCATATTCTTCCCGGGTACCTGGCATGTTCCAGGTCCTTGGCAGGAGAGCAATACCTCCTCGTCCCGTTAACTGATGAGGTAATTTTAAAAACAGGATCTGCTTTGCATTTGACAGTGGTTCTGCGGGCCCCCAGAATCAGTGTAGCACAGCCCAGAGCGCAAAGCTCAGCCACCAACCTCGATGTCTGTGTGTCTCCCTTTATTATTTATTAGCCACCAAATGTAAAAAGGAATCGGAGCTGGTTTATTCTCATAAACCATGGGAATGCACAAAGGCTGATCAGAAGTCACTGAGAAGGCGCAGATCGACTTCCAGGAATCTGGAACGAGTTAGGTGCTGTAATTAAACATAAAATTTGACTCTGAACGTCCTGGCAGCCAAGACAAAATGGAAATTATTCAGGATCATCAGTGCCTTCCTGTTATTCAATTCTAGGACAGCTTTAAGGAGTGGGTCCCTATTTAAGGTTGGTGGAAAATGCTTTTGAGTTCTGTTTTATTAAAGATACAAAACATTCGTCACATATTCAAATCAGAGGTCGTCCAGAGGTGATAGGAAGAGGACGCAGGGAATAGAGAACTGTGGAGGGCTCACACCGGTGGTTCCTCGCCAGGATCCTGTACCAGTTAAGATGGCGGCTAGCTGCCGTGACCACCACTCCACGTGTCAGGGCACGAGTCATGCGCTGGTGCTGTGGGTTGGTCACTGTCTCCCTCCACGAGGTCATTCAGGGACTCAGGAGCCTTCCTCTGGGGCCCTGCCCACCCCCACCCCCCACCCCCACCTCTGTGGTCCTACTCATGCAGCTGGTGGTCGGGGAGAAGGAGAAAGAAGCCGGCACAGCCACTCCTGAGATGGTCGGACTGGGAAGGGACCCCGTCACGTCGCGTCCACTCACGTGTCACCATGAGAGTGAGAACTTGTCCCAGGGCCGCCTTAGATGTGGGGGCCAGCTCAGCACCTGCCCCCAGCAACAACAGCTCCTCTAAGGAGGGGACACACACGGTATACAGTAAAGCCCCTACATACGAACCTTCAAGTTGCAAACTTTCAAAGGTGCGGACGCGCTTGCGCATGTCCAGTCACGCTAGTTAGTTCACGTGTCTGACGTACGTCGTCACGTGCGTGCGTCCTCTACAAGTGTTTGCGCTTTTGTGTACTTTCCTGTACAGCACTGTATAGAGTACGGTAGTCCACTACCTTTATTTCAAGCCCAGGATGTCCAGAAGCTAGCATAAGAGCAGCGGTGATGTAGCTGGTGCTGTACCGTACTTTTCAAGGTACTGTACTATAAGATTGAAAATGTTTTCTTTATTTTTTTGTGTTTGTTATGTATTATTTGAGTGAAAAGTATTATAAACCTATTACAGCACAGTACTATGTGGCCGACTGTGTGAGTTGGGCACCTAGGCTAACTTTGTTGGATTTATGAACAAACTGGACTTACGAATGCGCTCTCGGAACGGAACGCGTTCGTGTGTGGGAAACACTTTTAAAACATTCTGGCTCGGTGGATCTGGGCGATGTCAGCATGTGGATTTTGCAAGAGCTCTTGCAGTGACTCTGTTGGCCGTCCTGGAGTGAGGACGGTCCGTCTGACTGACCCCCACCACTATGTGACCATAGTGTCCCCACCACCCAAATCCGTATCCTTCTCGGAACCTCAGAACGTGACCTTATTTGGAAATAGGGTCCTTGCAGATGTCATCAAGTCAAATTGAAGTCCTCCTGGAGTAGAGTGGGCCCTGAATCCAATGACTAGGGACCTTCCAAGAAGAAGAGAAGATGTGGAGACAGACACACATGGAGGACGAGGCCCTGAGGCCACCAGAGGAGGGCCGGGCAGCTGCGGGCCAAGGAAGGCCAAGGACTGCCCGCGAAGCCAGGAACTGGAAGAGGCAAGGAAGACCCTGCCCGAGAGCCTTCAGAGTGACGATGGCCCTGCCCACCCCTTGAGTTTGGACATCTGGCCTCCAGAACTGTGAGATGATACACCTGTGTTGTTTTAAGCCTCCCAGTCTGGGGTAATTTGTGACGATCGCCACAAAAACTCATATACCACCTGCCGCTATGGTCATCCTGAATGGACCCAAGAATGGAGACTCTGGGAGAAATCCGAGTAGCTCTGAGGCGATGTAGGGTGGGAGGTGCGTGAGGCTTCTGCATGCTGGCAGGGGCTGGGAGGGCTGTGCTGGGAGAACCTGTGAATACCTTCCCACTTTCGGCTTCCTTCTCCTCAACTGGGAAATAAAGGGTTTGGCCTGGAAAGGGGTTCTGCTGATGTAGACCACGGACCCGCTGGGAATCTTGTCAAAGATGCTGCTGCCTGGGCTCCACCCAGGCCCTTCGAATGGGCATCGTCAGGGGTGTGGTCAGGGGGCTGTCACAGGATTCTGTAAAAGGTGGCCCCGGCACCGGCTTGGCAAAGAGTGTCCTGTGGGCGAGTCAGGGCGTTGGCGCGCTTCGTGGCTGGTCCACACTTGGGGGGAAAGCAGCTACGGAGTCAAGAAGCTCAGTGTTCCTTCTCTTTATCTGCCCCTGGGGCTGAGCTCTCCTCCATGTGGATATGCTTAAAAAGATGGCCCAGTTCTGGGGGGCCGGGGTGGGGAGGGGAGACACCTCTTACGTTAGAATAACAACCTCAGCTGCTGTGTCGAGCAAATCTGAGCAGGCATTTTTTTTAAACAGACACTCATTATCGGGGCAAAGAGAGTTAGTAATAAATAAAACACAGAGCCCAGCAGAGTCTAACAACCAAGCCGAAATTTATTTTCTAGAACAGAAGGTATGATGTGGCCTCCTTTGTTTCTCTCACTCCTAGATTAAAGTGGTTTTGCCCAGTCTTAATATTTACTAATTTTTTTCCACATCCGTTGGAGGAAAATTGCATTTCCTCCTTTCCTAAGTGTATAGGTAGAGAAAGACGTCATAGAGAAAAAGATTAATGCAGTGGCCATGTAAACCTTTTCATTAATCCATTACAAAATTAGAAAGCAAACAAGAAATTGGGGGAAAAATTAGCAACGTCTGTGAAAGACTTTCTAATTGGCCTCTAGAAAACTAAGAAGAGGTGAATTCTAATGAAGGGCTAATACGAATTTAAATTCTTAATATGCAAATGCACCTGTAAATCAGTAAGGGCAAAGCAATTATCCCAACCGGCAAAAGGCAGTGGACATTTTCAAGCAATTCACACAAGAAGAAATCCAAGTGGCTGAGTACCCGAAAAATCTCCCCCTGCAGTAGCCATCCAAGCCGAGAAGCTGAAACACAGGTGTCCTCTCTCTTTTCTGCCCGCCAAACTGGCTAAGGGTTTTGTTTTTTTTAATTAGACTATTCAGTATGAGATTTTTGAGAAAAATACTCTTATCAGAGATAGCTGGTGAGATTGCAAGTTGAGACAACCTTTATGGAGAACAAGTTGACAAAGGGTATCGAATGCCGTATAAGTGACCTAAATAACTACTAACCTAGGATTGAGTAAATAAAAGACAAGACGTGCCCGCAAAGAAATGCTTTAAATCACGGTCTTAAAAACTAGTTAAAGGTGTAAGAAGTGTTTACAAAATACGTGGGACGAATGCATGCAAGATGAAATAGGTTATAAGGCAGTACCTGTGTCATGATTTAAAAGCTAAGTGTTTTATTTATTGGCCTGCAGGGGGAAAAAACCACTCGAAACGAACCTGAATCTTAGCACGACCTTTGACTTTATTTATGTGCTCAGGTGTGAAGTGCCTGAGGTCAAGACAACTGAAAAGCCGTTGCTGTGTGATTTTTATTTTAATTCAGGTGCTCGTCTATATTTTTCAGATTTTCTACCATCAACATGTATTGTTTTTATTTTTTTAAAAATGATATGAAATCCACCCCACCTCTGTCCAGTTCCTTTTCTGTTTTGATTTGCTTGATGGCTGTGAGCTCAGGTGGCTTTAAGTACAGACTTGGAGTGTCTGAGGGAAGATGGGGCAAGGAAACTGGTAAAAAAAAAAACTCTGAAAACCTCTTCCTGGTCTAACGCATCTCTACTGGCCGAGGACCAAAGGCACTTACACACAACAGCTCCATGAAGGAGAAGCTTCCGGGGCAAGGCCAGCGCTACCTTGGCTTCCGCCCCATCTCCACCAGCTTCTATCTGCTCGACCTGTGGGGTTCTCTGGAAATACGTTGGGATAAAGGGCTTCCGCCCCGTCTCCACCAGCTTCTATCTGCTCGACCTGTGGGGTTCTCTGGAAATACGTTGGGATAAAGGGCTCTGTGGGTTTCAGTAGTGTGATATTGTGATTTATAGTAAGAAATACATCATTTGATCTTCCTTCTATTCAGGTGGCCAAGCGCCTCAAAACCTTGGGATTTCCTTAGTGAGGAGAGCCATCGAGGTATCTTATTAAGTTAATGGGGTGCCTTTTGTCAAGTCCCCAGGTCGCCTAAGGAGGAGGGGGCCGGTTGCCAAGGGACCCAACCACGTGACTAGAGGGTTGGAACTTTCAATCACAGGACTGACCTCCAGGGAGGGGAGCCACGGCCTGGAGATGGAGTTCCATCACCGGTGGCCAGTGGTTTAATCCATCATGCCCGTGTCCTGGAGCCTTCACAAAGTCCCACAAGGGCAGAGTTGAGAAAGCTTCCAGGTTGTGACCCCGGGTAGGTTGGAGGAGAGTGGCGTGCTCAGAGAGCATGGAAGCTGCTCCCACCTCCACGCCTGCCACACCGTGGCCTGTGCATGTCTTGCGTCTGGCTGTTTCTGACTTACATCCTTTTACAATAAAGCGGTAAAAATCTAGTCAGTAAAATGGTCCTCTGAGTTCCATGAGCTGCTCTAGCAAACTAAGCCAACCCGAGCAGCAGGTGATGGGAACCTCCGATCTGTTTCTAGCCAGTAGGTCAGTAGCACGGGTGACAACCTGCACTTCCCAGTGGCACCTGAAGCCTGGAGAAGGAGTCTTGCAGGACTGAGCCCTTAACCCGTGGTGGGGAGGTCTGATGCTGCCTCCAGGCGGGTGGTGTCAGGACTGAGTGCATCGCTCAGAGGTGTAAAAAAAAAAAAAAAATCACACGTTGGAAATTGTTTGAAAACGTTTGCCCTGGGGCATCTATCCATCTTTGATCCATCAAGGAACACGGGGTTGGACCCCCTGAGATAGATTTGACATCTAGAACCCCCGATGGGGACGTGAAAGAATGACAGCCCAAGGTCACACTGATGGCATGGGGGCCGGCTCCGTCTTTTAATTCTCACAGCAGTCCTGGGGGTAGGGGCTCTTACCATTCCCACTTTACAGATGAGGAAACTGAGGCCGAAGTTGCAGGACTTGAACCTGAGGCTGGCTTCAGATTCTGTGCTTTCAAGTGGTCTGTGGACGACGTGTACTGATGAGAGCCAGAACCTCTGGGGGTGGGGCGGGCCGTGCCTCTGGTCCCTGGATGATGTCACCTGGGTGTGGACAGATGGCTGAACTTGGGAGCACGGAGTTGGGGGTTTTCCTGGGAAGGTGTGGACACCCGCTGAGGGGTAGCGGGTTGACTGGAAGCTCCTGAAAAGATAGGTCCACCTCCCAACCCTCGGAACCTGTGACTGGCCTGATATGGAACAAGGGTCATTGTGGGTGTGTAATTAAGTTAATATCAAGATGACATCATCCCTGATTATCCCGGTGGGCCCTGAATTCATGAAAACTGTCCTTGTAAGAGGCACACGAAGGAGAGATAAGAGGGGAAGGCTTAGGAGGACGAAGCAGAGGTTGGGGAGATGCTGTCACGAGTCAGGGAACACCTAGAGCCACAGGAGCTGGAAGAGGCAGGGGGGAGCCTCCCCTGGAGCCCGCAGAGAGAACACAGCCCTGCCACCCCTTAACTGCTCATTTCTGGCCTCCAGAATCGTGAGAAAATGGATTTCTGTTGTTTTCAGCCCCGACGTTTACGGCCCTTAGTTCCAGCAGCCCCAGGACACAGATGCAGAAGGAGACGCGCTAAGACACTTGTTGTACCTATTTGTGTCCCTCTGGGCCAGCCTGTCCCAGCTCTTGGTGTTTGAGAACAGTCTGCGTAGGCTGACGCCGGGTGAGACTTCCTGCACGGGATCCACAAGGCGGTGCTCCCTGAGCCCTGGCCGGGACCTAGAAATAGCTCTGGCCGCAGCGCCCTTTTTTGGTTAATGGATCGGGCTTGCGGTGCCTGCCACTTAAATAGATTCACCAGCCGGGAGGCCGCGGGGAGCCTGGCTCCGTCCCGCCCGGCCCGTCTTATCATGATGGATTGCCGCTCCGAGTGAGATGGAAACTTAAAAATGCCTTGCTCTGCACAGCTCTGGGCAATGCCTTGCTGGTTTGATTCGCAAATCCAGGGTCGTAAACTTTTAAAAATAGGCACAGGGCTGCCAGTCTCGTTAAAGGAGGCTCTGATTTATTGAGATGCACCGTCATCGTTGCAGATGGTTCTGGAACTCGCCGGAAAGACCCTGTTGGTTGCGACAGTCCTGTTTCTCTCAGTGCCCCTCGAGGACTTTCTGGGTACCCTCCACGGAAGGCAAACATAGCTGTCGCTTTATAAATGCTTCCCTGATGGTTTGCACTGAGAGGTAATCACTGTTTTTCTGAGGCCAGTTGGACCAAGGAGAAAGCAACTGTCTTGAATCGCATTTTTACTGAGTGTGTCAGAACGAAAGCCTCTGGAAAAGGGGATTTTCCAAAAGAAGGGTGGAGGGTGGGGGGGAGGTGGGATATGTGCCGCCACCCTGAGAATGTTGTTGTTTAAAGTATATTTAGCCAATTCCATTTGGATAATAGTGGAAAATGAGATTTGCCAGGACTCAGCGGACCCCTTTACAGCTGAAATCAGATCCGCTGAGTGAGATGCAGAGGGACTTCCTAACTACCCTTATTTCTTCTTTTATGGAGGCAAGAAAATGTGGAGACAAACAGTAAGGAGGTATCGCTTCTAACCCTGCTGCTTCAGGACGATGGCTGCTACGCTCTGGGTGCAACTCCCAGTGCCCTGCCCTGCATGTTGAAGCCATCCGCATGGCTGTTGGCAGCCCTTTCCCCCCCTACTCAGTACGTTGCAAGCCTTTTTGCATGCATTTGCATATTCGATGGCCTCATTTTCAGGGGCTAGGGTTCCGTTGCGTGGATGTGCCATCATTCACTTGGCCAGCCCCCTCTGGCTGCATACTTAGCATAATAATCTGATAACCTAATAACCTTTAGGCTAATTTTTGATTCTAGGGGTGGACCAAGAGGCAGATTCTTTGTCCTATAATTCTTTCTCTTTGCGCTGAGTACACGGCCCACATTGGATGCCGGTTTTTGTCCTCCTGCTGAGATTAGATGTGGTTGACAGGGAATGTTTCCTCACCAAAGTGGTGAGTTAAAGACTGTCATTTCAGACCTCTCTGGGCAGGGTTTGGAGATGCTGATGACAGAGAGGAACATGGAATCAGTCCAAGAGCCTGTGGGTCCCTAGGAAGCTGGAACATTCTTTATCTGATTAGAGGAGGAAGAACATTTCTGAAAGTGGGTCTCTCTGGGCGCAGCAAAAGCCCCAAACAGGGTCTGTCCTGGAGAGCCGGCCATCAGGAACTCCCCTGATGGAGCGTATCATTCAGGAATTGCACTCGGTGCTTCAAACAGAAACCCCCAAAATGGTGGCTTAAATGCACTTGGTATATTATTCTTCTCAAGTGTTGAGAATTCCCAAGGTAGCAACGGATAGCATCGTTCAATCCAAGACTGTCAGAGGTGAGATCTTGTCAATGTTCTCGGATAGTCTTTTATTGTTGCCTCATGGCATCAAGATGATTGCCCTATCCCCACCATTGCATCTATGTTCCCAGCAGAAAGAAGGGGGAAAGTCTAGGTCAAATAGACTCTGTCTGAAGCTACTGGGAATCTGCTTGCAACTCACTGGCCCAAACTGTGTTGCCATCTGCAGAAGAGGTATTTCTAAAACTCTGTGTCTTTGGGAAACTCCAGAGCATCTCCTGTGCCTGCTGTGACACCATTTTCGTGGCCAGAAAATCAGTGGCATCTAAAAAAACCAAACCAAAACAGTAAGAGTAGCTTTTCCAGAGCTCTCCCTTCCTGGAAACCTTGCCCTCTCTGATTTCAGTTTGGGGTTCTTCATGGGACGGTGCTGTCAGGAGGTGCAACTCGATAGGCAGCTATGGGCGTGGGTGGTGGAGAGGTGAACGCTCAGACCTGGGGGGGTCAGCCCTTCCCTCCATAGCTCACAGGAGGGCCAGTTACTTTGCCTCTCTGTGCTTAAGTGTCCTCATCCAGAAAATGCGTGCCAGGGCCCCCTCCATCTGACCCCTGGTCTGTGCTTGTCTCCCCACACCAATGCTTCCTAGACCCCAGACCCTGCATATCCTGTTCACAATTCTTGGTCTGTAGTACCTCTACCAATATTTTTTGTTTAAATCCATTCACCTTTTGCTGAAATAATTTAGTTTTAATTGTATGCTTTAAATTTTATTTATTGTTTTACACAATTTTTAAAGGTTACACTCCATTTCCAGTTATTACAAAATATTGGCTCTGTTCCCTGTGTTGTACGACGCATCCTTGAGCCTGTCTGACACCCAATAGTTTGTACCTCCCCCTCCCCAAACCTTACATTGCCCCACACAGCTGGTAACCACTAGTTTGTTTTCTAGATCTGTGAGTCTGCTTCTTTTGTGTTTTATTCACTAGTTTGCTGTATTTTTTATTTTTTTTAAATTTTTATTTATTTATCTGTGGTACACGGGCCTCTCACTGTTGTGGCCTCTCCCGTTGCGGAGCACAGGCTCCGGATGCGCAGGCTCAGCGGCCATGGCTCACGGGCCCAGCCGCTCCGTAGCATGTGAGATCCTCCCGGACCGGGGCACGAACCCGTGTCCCCTGCATCGGCAGGCGGACTCTCAACCACTGCGCCACCAGGGAAGCCCTGCTGTATTTTTTAGATTCCACGTGTAAGTGAGATCGTATGGTATTTGTCTTTTTCTGTCTGACTTATTTCACTGAGCAAAAGGCCCTCCAAGTCCATGTTGTTGCAGATGGCATTATTCCACTCTCTTTTATGGCTGAGTCATGTTCCCTTGTGTATATATGTACCACATCCTCTTGTCCATGCCTCTGTTGATGGACACTTAGGCTGCTTCCATGCCTTGGGTCCTGTAAATAGTGCTGCTATGAACGCTGGGGTGCACGTGTCTTTTTGACTTAGTGTTTTTGTTTTTCTCGGATCTGTGCAGGAGTGTCATTGCTGGATCACACGGTAGCCCTATTTTTAGTTTTTTGAGAGCCCTCCGTACTGTTCCCCACAGCGGCTGCACAGAAATAGATTTACTTTTTAAAAAGAACCTGTAAATAAATTGGCAAACAGCCCACCAAGAGCACCTGCCACAGGTGGGCCCATGCCTCTCAAAAGTGAACCTGGCAAGAAGCGCACGCCGTCCGAGCTGGATAGGGAAGCCCTCTGGAGCCCGGCTCTGCTCTCTCGTTGGCATTCGGTATTAGGTGTTAAGACGATGGGCACCCACCTGAGACTTTCTGCAGTCAGAAGGCCAGGCCGTGCAAGGACAAGGGGACAGTGCATTGTCAGCCGATGTGATTTAGCTCCACGTCACCTGGGGATCAGGGTGTCCACACCCGCTACCCCTCTGAAGACCCCACTGTAGGAAAACAGTCTTTCTTTGAGCGAACTGTTCCTCCGAACAATTGCACTTCCTTCGACTCTGGGCTTTCCATGGAGCCATGATCTGTGCCCTCCATTCCCTATGGACACCCTTGGCCCCTGGACGTCTGACTCTGTTCCGGATAATAGAAGTCTTTGAAGACAGCGTATGTGCACATTTACAAACGACCATCCTCATTAGCCCCTTCCCCCCAGTTTAATACATATTCCTGTCAGAGGAAATATTTGACCCAGTGAAGTTCCTTGCCTGGCCCCCAAAGAGACTGGCGTTTGAGACCCCTGCTCTACGTGGTAAACAGTCTTTGGAAAGCGCTCCGGGTGTGCACACAGACACACCCAGGCGAACACTTCCAACTCCCCTCCCACACACGGACCCCACAGCATGGCCTGTTTTGTTTTCACCCTGTCTCCGTCAGCCACCTTCTCTGATCCCCACTCCAGAGCTGAGGCCGGTGACCGTCCACGGAGGGCCTCTCCGAACGGCATAGGCCAGCAGGAGAGGGCAGCAAGGAGGGCCCTGGGCTAGTTCACTAGCTTCCTGAACAAGGTACCACAAACTGAACTTTATTCTCCCATGGTCAGAGGGGTGCACGCAGGGCTGGTGCCTTCGGAGGCCGGGAGGAACAGTCCATTCCAGGCCTCTCCCCCAGCTCTGGGTGGTTTGCTGACATCTTTGCCGTTCCTTGGCTTGTAGAAGCATCACCCTGGTCTCCGCCTTCACCCTCACATGGTGTGTCCCCGTGTGTGTGTCTGTGTCCAAATTTCCCCTTTTTATGAGGACACCAGTCATATTGGATTAGGGTCCCATTTTACTGTAGTACGACCTCATCTTAGCCTAACTAATTCTATCTGCACCAGCCCTACTTCCAAACAAGGTCACATTCTGAGGTGCTGGGGGTTAGGACTTCAGTGCAGGAATTTGGCAGGCGGGGGACGCAGTCCAGCCCGTATACCAGCACTCCTGCCAGATTAGAGAGTCAGGGAAGGCAGCTTCAGCCTGTGAGATGGAAGGAGTTAGCTCAGCTAAAGAAGAGGTGAGTCGTGCTCCAGGCACGAAGGGACAGCACATGCAAAGGTCCTGAGGACACAGGGAAGACAAGAAGCGCTTTCCAGACAGAAATGCTTGGAGAGGGGGGTGGCTGAGACCAAAGAGGTACCCAGGGTACATAACATACATTTGCAGTGAGATCTCATTTTGTAAACTCACAGACACAGTCATATATACTCAGGGCAAAACGGCAGAAGAAAAGGTCCCGAAATGTTCCCAGGACCATCCCTGGGCAGTGCTGGGCTGGCACTCAGGGCCCAGGGGTTGCTGGGAAGCAGGAGAGATTCTCTGGTTCCCTAGACCACGTAGCTCCCATGAGGACGCATTTTCCAGTGCAGAACGGTCTGGGCTGGGCAATTACGAAAACTTTTAAAGGCTTATGCGGCAACCCCTTCCAGAACACTTCACTTCAGCCCTCCTCGTAAACAGATTGTAAAGACGCAATCAGCCCAGAGCCCACTCCGCTGTGATAATCTGATGTAAGCCAGGAACTGATTTATATGCGCCAGTCCAAACAAACATACCTGTAGACCATCAAACTGGAATTTCTTCCATACTTTCTTCTTATGCATTAAGGAACTGCTTTTATTTCTCTTTTGCCGGAGGGAAGTGATATATTTATTTTGCGGAAGAAGAAAAGCCGTGTGCAAGATGCTAGGTAAAAGCTGTGAGGAGGGCTGTCGGCCGGGTGGGAGTTACAACTCCTTTACAGACAGACCGGGTCAGCACTGAGGGGCTGGACAGGCGTGGTGTCCAGTTCATTTCAGGTCTATGTTTAAAAACAACCTCTGTAGTGCTTGTGAGGTGCCAGGCGCTCTTCCGAGAGCTCTGTAAAGATTAACCTCGAGACTCTTCCATCCCCATTTCAGAGGCGGGTAAACTGAGGCATCAGTGCCATCCATTTCTCCCTGGGCTTTGGTTTGCCCTCTGCCCTCTCCTCCCATCACTCTTGAACTCTCAAGATCTGGGTCTGGATTGTACTGGCTGGTGAAAACGTCTGGTTCAACGTCATTTTTCAGCCATCCATCCCCCTCCCCCTCCCCTCCCTTCCTCCCCTCCCTTCCTCCCCTCCCCTCCCCCCTCCTCTCCCCTCCTCCCCCTGCCCTCCCCCTCCCCTCCCTTCCTCCCCTCCCCTCCCCCTCCCCTCCCTTCCTCCCCCTCCCCCTCCCTTCCTCCCCCTCCCCTCCCCCTCCCCTCCCTTCCTCCCCTCCCCTCCTCCCTCCTCTCCCCTCCTCCCCCTCCCCCTCCCCCTCCCTCTCGCTTCTCCCCTCCTCCCCTCCCCCAAATAACATTCCTGCAAGGCCCAGTATATTAACCACATAGTTGCCTCCAATCCTCACCGCTCCCTGCATCCATGGCTTTTGTCACGATACACTGCAGTTTCCCTGCACCAAACGGACAGAATACATTTCCCCTCCTTTTAACTCTGAGTTCATCCATGTGACTTTCTTTGTTCAACAGAACGAAGTAGAGGTGATAGTATGCCAGTTCTGAGCCTTAAGGGACCGTGCATGTTCTCTTGTTCCTCTGCCATCACCATGAGGGCCAAGTGCCCAGGCTACTCCCGTCCCGGGAGGAGGACGGGGGACACTGGAGCAGAGCTGTCCCAGCTGAGCTCAGCCTGGGTCAGCCAGCTCTCAACCAACCCCGAGACCGTGAGCTACATAAACGCCTCTCGTTGCACACTCATTGAGATTTGTGGTTGTTTGTTACGCGGCATTTTGTGAGCCACAGGTAACTGCTACAGTGTTCACGGTGGAAATTTTGCCCGATACAGAGAAGCATGACGAAAGTAGTCATCTGTAGTCTTGCCACCCAGAGACCATCTCTGGGAACATTTCGGGATCTTTTCTTCTGTTTTGTCCTGGGTGTACATGACTATGTCTGTGGGTTTACAAAACGAGATCTCACTGCATACATATCACATAGGCTGGTTACCTCTTAAGACCTAGCACCCCCTCCCCAAGCATTTCCATTCCTGCTCATTCCAGAAAGCACTTCCTGTCTTCTCTGTGTCCTCAGGACCTTTGCACATACTGTCCGTTCTGCCTGGAGCACGGCTCTCCCTCTTCTTCGGCTGAGTAACTCTGTGCCTCTCTCGGGACTTGCTCTGCTTGGATGCTGCCGCTCTGTGGTGTGCCCACAGCCCCTGTCCTCATACTTCCCTTAACTGCCCACCTTGCGTGTGCCTGGGCGCTCATCTGGTCTCTCCCCCAGACTGTGAGCTCCGTGGGGGTGGGACTTTGCCTTATCCCGTGTCCCCAGTTGCACACAGTGGGCATGCAATTCACGTCTGTGAAGGGAAGTTGTGACGTGATAATGTAACGTGATCTTGATATAACACAATACCGTGAGCAGTTCCCCACGTCATTAAAGGCCAGCTTGCTTTTCAATGGAAAGTTGTCTTAGGCGTTGACATGCTTGGCATTTTATGCAGCTAGGGGAAGATATTTCTGCCTGTTTTCCTGAGCCAGGGCTTGAGGAGATTTCTGTAGCACGATGGGACTCTTCCCCAGATGAGTTCTACGGTGGTTCCCTGCCATCTCCCACCCCAACCGTGCTGGTTGCCAACTCCTGCAGCCTCAAGCACTCCTTTCATCACAGTGCTGCCATAGCTTAATAGACTTCAATGGCTCCCTAGTTCCTTGGCAGAGAGTGTGCCGGGCTGATCATTTAGAAGTTAGGGATGGAGTCATGGTCAAGGTAGAGACTGGGAGGAGGAGAGGTGAGCAGGGCTCTCCTGGGCTCCCTTGGCCACTGGCCCCTGGCCTGCTGTCCTTTGGGACTGTGTGCCCCTTGAGAACAGGGGACGGGACTCCTATTTCTCCCACTAGGGCTGGAAGCCCCGGGAAAGCTTGGGTGATTGTATAAATGACCGGCTGCCTCGTCAAGGCTCCCGACCTCTGCTACCTGCCTCTGTGCCAGTGATCGCGCTCTGTGCCCAGGGTCCTGACCACGATGCAGGCAGAGCCCTGCGTCTGTCCTGGCCTGTCCTCTCCTTGCCCCCCGGTGGTCCCGCCTCTGGTTTTTAGGAGGCTGGACCTATCTCGCTTTGTTTGGTCTCGCCCCTCTTTGCTGTTTAACTGGCCACGTTTTAAGTCATCGAGTTTGCCTTCCTGGCAGGACAGATGCCATTCTGACTCTGGTGTGTTGAAGCACAGGTCCTCTGATTCCTGCATCCCCGAGGGTGGCAGGTGGAGGCCGGATCTGGCCCAGAGGCACTAGAATGCTGGCCCCAGTTATAGACAGAATCTTAGCAAGCCACCGAAAATGGCAGGCTAGGACAACCTAACGTCCCCTGCGGGGGCCACTGGGTCCCAGCCACGGGGCTGTCTGGGCTTAGGTTCCCCAGAAGCATACTTGCTGGAAGGATTTGAGAACAAGGAGTTCATGTGGGACATGAACAGCATGGGAACAGCAGTGGAAGCTAGAGAAGGGGGGCAGGAGAAGTGAAATGGACAAGGGGGACAGGCCAGTGAAAGGAGCGTTAAGGAGAAAGGGAACACCACAGGTCCCTGGGGCACCACGCACGGCCCCTACAAGACAGTGCTGGCCACGCCAGCCCCAGAGCTCTCCCTCGGGAGCTGGAGTATCCATCCCCCAAATCCCTCTCCCTCACCGTCGAGGGCTGCTTTGGGGACTCCCTAGAGCCCTGCTGCCCTGTGCATGGACAAGCGTGACCCGGAAGAGGCCGGCTCAGACAGAGGGGCCCAGGGCTCCCAGGGGCAGCCAGAGGTGGAGAGGTAAGCGCTTAAGAAACCTGGCAGTTCCAGTGGCGGCCGATTCGGAGCCACTGGAAAGGTCGGGGGACCTGCACAGACGACAGAATGGAGGTCCGTGCGGGATGCAACTAGGGAAAAGGGAAGTCGCAGGACAAACATGTGGTGTGATGCTATCTCTGGTCAAATACATAATGCATGGGTGTGCTTCCACCTGACTAGAGAGTCCACACATGCTGTTTAGCAAGCTGGGCACAACTACGGAGACGGGTCTCTCTGTTCTGACTCACCTCTGCATTGTTTGGTCGTATGTGTTGGCCTTCTAATGTGAAAATTAGTAAAAATACACAAATGATGCTATAGGAAAAAAACTAATGACACGGTTCACGGCATCAAAAATTAGTATTAAGTTAACCAAGTAGGTTGTAAAACAGTCTGTAGGATTCCATTTTTATACCATTTTTTATGTGTATCTATTTGTATGTGTGTATATGCCTGTGTGTGTACGTTTCTATGTTAGGTGTACATCCATCCATCTGTACGTGTATCTATCTCTTGTCAATCTGTATCATCTTTCTATGCCCGTCTATATCTATCTATCTATCCACCTATCTATCTAATCTATCTATCTATCCACCTATCTATCTAGGGAAAAGAGAGAGAAGAAGATCTGTATTTGGTAGGACACATACCGAAATGTGAACTGTGGTTGTTTGGATCCTTTGGGGGATTTTTTTTTTTTGCACGCTTAGACTTTTCACGTTTGAACGTGTGCTACTTGCACCCTTTTTGAAATTATTAGGCTCTCCAGCTCCTGCTGGGTGTGTGGGTGCCCTGGGAGCAGAGGGAGCGAGGGCGTCCTCTCGGTGGACCGGCGAGGGCCACACGGCCACTTGACCCCTGCAGCTCTCGTTGACTGTGCCAGCAGCCCGTCCAGCGAAGGGCTGGCTCCCAGCCTGTACTCAGGTTCAGGATTCTTGGGTCACAGTGTTATGTTTCTCGTGCTCCCCTGCCCCTGCCAGAGGTGGTTGAAGGTGGAGAGGAGTGGGGTCTTCTGGGAGGACTTGTGAAATGAGAAGAGGGCAGCCTGCCGGGGGCCTCCACGTGGGAGAGGCACAGGGGGGAGGAGATGGAGCAGCGGGAGGACGGGGCCAGGACGGGAGGACACGGCAGCTTCCTGCAGCTGCGCCGGAGCTAAACCCTCCTGCAGGCCTGGTTCACAGAGGAGCTCACCCAGCCGATCGTCTTTTCTGTACCTCGGACACCTCCAAGGACTGTCCAACCCCAGGGCCTTTGCACATGCCGGCCCCTCTGCCTGCAGCGCTCCCTCTCAGCTCTTCCTCATGTCTCTGTCTCAGCTCGGTTGCTACCCTCTGGCTCTCCTGTCCCCACCCTACCCCGTCCCCCAGCGACTGCTCTCCATCACATCACTGTTCATCTTCCTCACGGCTCTAATTACCACCCGGAATGCTCTGGACTCTATTTTGTTTTCTCTGTTATGATCTGTCTCCCACCAGAGAGGGCGAGGACCTGGCCTCTCCGGTCCACAGCTGGGTCCCCCGTACCAGGAGGACGGAGACAGTGCTCAGTACAGCTTGGCTGCTGTCACAGGTCTGTCCTCCCCGTGGATAACGGGACCTGGCGGGGGAGATTGTTCGTGTCGAAACCACGCAAAGGGAAAAGGCTTTACAGTGGGCGAGCTGGCCCCGCGTTGCACTTCCTGTGCGAGTTCACAGTCAGCCCTGCCCCTGGAACTGCCATTACGAGTTTAGATTGTTCCAGAAACCCACTGCGGACTGTTCAGAAGGCGCCCAGCTGCTCTCAGGAAGTGGCTCAGGAAGGTGTCCGCTAAACACCAAGAAACTGAGAGGCAATCAGCCGGGCTGGAATTCAGAAAAGCGCTGGCTCTGGGGCTGGAAGAAGAAAGACCAAGTTGCAGGGCGACAGCAGGCCAATCTGCCCTCCTTCCACCTGCCGGCCGGGCCAGATCCGCTCCCCCGCGCCGGCCTGCTGCCCAGGGCACCGCAGCCCGAGGGGCAGGGGCTGGGATCCGGCTGCTTGTGGACAGGAATGCTCTGTGATTGCTACTCCTTCCTGCTCCTTGGCATTAACCCGGAATCTTTCAGTTGTGGTCTCAAAGGCCAAACACGAACCAGGATTTTCCATGATGGTTGCAATTTTGGCTTGTAATTTTATCACTCGAATCTAAATCCACTTCAGAAATGTCATAAACTAATTGTCACTGAATAAACTGAAACTTTGAGGAGTTTATAAAAGTGATTTAATGAAAAAAAAAAAAGAAAATAGAAAACAAATGTTGCCTACAGTATTGCTGGCAAAAAGGTAGAAGCTCTCTGTTTCTTTTGAAAGCATGCCCTGGTCTCGGCCCGAGCCCTGCCCACCAAGGCTGCAGAGCGCAGTGGAGGGGATGCAGTCTGTGTTGGAGCCCGTGGCGCTGATTTCACACTTGTCCTGGGGAGGCCGACTGGGGTGCGTTGGAGGCTGGGGCACGGCCGGGTCAGCCGAAAATAAATGGCCACGGATCAGATCCAACCCGGATCCAGCAGAACGAACCTCATTTCCTTGATTCAAAATAATAATAATAGCAAACTGAATGTCGGGGTTAAGTAAATGTGAGTTAATTACTAAGCTGTGACCATTTTCACAGTTTCTGAAGTTAAACACTTCAATGCGAGTTGTCAGTTTACGTTAGGCAATAATTTGAATGACTACCGGTTAGCGGTTTCACTCCATTCATATTAGGAAACAATATACAAAGGGTATAAAGTGATCAGCTCTGTTTATGCTGGGAAGGAGGGGTGTAACATCAGCTCCCAGGAGCAGGGCAGAGGGGAGAGCTGATCCCTGGCTTTTCCCGTATGAATGAAAATCTTGGGAGAGACTTCCAAACGCCCACAGTCTGGGAGTGGTCAAGCAGAGATCGAAGGCCATCAAAGCATTCCCAGCAGGACAGCAAGAGAAGAGTTTCCCTGGGGGCGTATCTGGTGGATAAGAGTATCTGCAAAACAGACAGTTCCTTCCGGGTCAAAGAGATGAGGATTTGGGATCTGTTGAACTCCTACAGGAAGAATCCAGCTGGGACCCATGAGGGCTGGATTCCAGCATTTTCCTTGACTGCTGGGGCAGGGGTGGGGAGGTTGTGGAATTCTGAGCTTCCAGGTTGGCTGGGGAGAGTGGAATGAGGACGGGTGCCCCCCTCCCTCGTCAGCCACAGAAAAGCCTCCAAACCTCGGCCTCGACCCCCAGAAATCTCGGTTGTTCTGCGAAGACGGGGCATACAGTTGTCAGAAATCAGCCTGGAATCCCAGGAGGGGTGGCCTCTCACATGTTCAGGGCAAAATAGCAGACCACCACCACAACAGAAAACCTGGAAAAGGCAAAAACGTTTTCTTAAAACTGTTAAAGCTCTCGGGCTAGGAGGTGACGAGAAGCAATGCAACTGTCCATCAACAGGGGAACAGATAAACAAAATGTGGTCCATCCACACAGGGAATATTATTCAGTATTAAAAAGGGAGGAGATTCTGACCCCTCCTACCACACAGATGAACCTTGAGGACACTGTGCCGAGTGAAACAAGCCAGTCACAAAAGGACAAATACTGTACGAGTCCACTTGTACGAGGTCCCTAGAGGAGCCAGACTCATAGAGACAGGAAGTAGAACAGCGGGTGCCAGGGGCTGGGGGGAGGGGTGGTGGGGATGGGGTGTTAGTGTTTCATGGGGACAGAGAGTCAGTTTGGGAAGATGAAAAATTTCTGGAGATGGAGGGTGGTGATGGCTACACAACCACGTAAATGTGCTTAATGGCACTGAACGTACACTTAAAAATGGCTGGGGCTTCCCTGGTGGCGCAGTGGTTGGGAGTCCGCCTGCTGATGCAGGGGACGCGGGTTCGTGCCCCGGTCCGGGAAGATCCCACATGCCGCGGAGCGGCTGGGCCCGTGAGCCGTGGCCGCTGAGCCTGCGCGTCCGGAGCCTGTGCTCCGCAACGGGAGAGGCCACGACGGTGAGGGGCCCGCGTACCGCAAAAAAAAAAAAAAAAAAAAAAAAAAAAAAGGCTGAAGTGGCAAATTTTAGGTTATGTATACTTTACAGCAGTGAAATAAAAACACTATAAAACAGGTGTGCGGTTGAGATGAGATGGCGCCTCTGAACAGCTTAGGCTTGGTTGGCAAATAGTAGGCACTTGTATATTTAAATCCCCATCCTCGACATTATGACTGGTACCCCATGACTGCTTGCGAGATGCTTTATGAGGGAGAGAAGGACAGAGAGAGGAATGAGAATTAACTTCTGTTGTTGACCTAGCAGGAGGCTAGATCCAGAGTTGTCTAAAGTAGAAAGATAGCCCCTGTGATGCTGTTTATAGTATAAAGTTGATGAACCGGGCCTTTAAAATTAGAGAGTGTCAGGTCTTCTTAACTCAGCCCCGTCTCAGTAATCACAATTCCTCAAGTCCTTGTGGGGCATCAGCTACATTCTCTGCAACCCGGGGCTGGAACCCACCAAACCACGTGTTGCCCATTAAAACCCGGGACACGGGGCCTCCTCACATGTCACCTCTTACGTTTCAAATGAGCTACACCATCGTCCAAACCCTCTTGAACTTCCCTCCGTATCCCGTCGTCCCCATGACGCCATGTGGAGCAAAGCAGGAACCGTTTATGGACGAGGGGACGGAGGCAGCGGGTTCTCACCTGGGGGGCCGTCCCCACCAGCAACGCCCTCTTGGTTTCTGTCTCACCTGGGCTGCAGCCTCTTAATGGCCAAGCATTTTCAGTCAAAGGGCTACCGATTCTGGCTGATTCTGGCTGGAGTTGTACAAACACAGGGAAGGAAAGAGGAGATGACTTCGCCCTGTAGATAGATGTCCATCCCCCTAATAACAGGGCCTGTATCATGGCTGGTGGGCGAAATTCCTATGGACACCTTCTCTTAGAGACTGGTCCTTAGAAATGCATCTAAATAAGACGCATTTCTCCAGGGAACAGCTAATTTCCCTCCCTCTCTCCCTCTCCCTCTCCTTCTCTCTCTCTCTCTCTCTCTCTCTCTCTCTCTCTCTCTCTCTCTCTCTCTCTCTCTCTCTCTCCCCTCCCCTTTCCTTTGGCCTACAAGTAGATTTGGGGTTGGCTGCCGAGAGAGACCCAAGGCTGGGCACTGAGTCCAACTTCTATGTTTGCTAAGGAGCCAAGAATCCCTCTCTTGGGGAGAAAAGAGCACAAGGTGTTTTTTTCTTTCTTTCTTTCTAGTGAAAGCCATTACTGTGGCTAGACCATCAGAAAGGTACCCACTTTACCCAATGCCCCCAGAGCCTACGAAGCCCAACTTGCTTCTCCAAGGTTTAAGGAGGTTCCTGGGATGCACACGGGATGCTGAAACCAGGACAGTCCCAGGCAAACCGGGCCCAGATGGTCACCCTCGTTCACAGGCCAGTCTTCCGGCATCTTGATCCTTTCCTCTGGCTTGAAACAAATCCCTGCAGCCCATTGGAGTCTGGACTGTCATCAGAGCCCTAATAGGATATCTGGCGGTTAACGACGTCATCTGATCTTATCAACCTCTTCTCTGGCAAGCCTGGCTCCACCAAAATAACTTTTATCTGGAAATAAAATAATGCAATTAATGTCATGACTCTCTAATGCCCTCTCTGGTGATCTCAGCCGTAATGATTTAATGGGTGTCCTCCATCTACTAATTACCCGGAGCATTTACTAAGTTACAGGCATGTGGCTGAAAAGCAGGGGCGTGCACGGCGTGAGGACCTTGTGAGATGAAATGGATCCACAGGCAAGGGGATTTTTCGTTTTCTCCTCCTCTGTTTGGCTCCCAGATGGCCCCGCACCCCACCCCTTCCCGGGGCAGGAAAAGTGCATACCACTCGCGAGTGTCCTGACTGCATTTACGTCACCTAAGAATTTTCTTTTTCTGGCTCGCTCTCTGGCATCGCCCGGCCGAGAGGCTCCAGGAAAGTCGTAAACCCCGCTGAATGGCACCGTGGTAACAGCCTGTCCCCTCAGACCGCATTTGTGCTTTTCATCTTATAATGTCACAATGAACTTGGCCGGGAAACCGAAGCCTCCAGCTGTGTGCACGTTTGGCTTTTCTGCGTTTCTTGGGGGAGCCGGGCAGCAGAGTGGGGAGGGCTGGGCGGGCTCCCTCTGTGGCCTTGGGAGAGTCACTTCTTCATCTGTGAAACCAAGCTGCTGAGAATCAGGCAGGCCCCTGCGGAATTGTCCCCACGGCTCCGTGAGCACTTCCTGAACCTTCTTTTCCACACTTAGGGCTGAGTGTGTCACTCAAGAGGCTCTCGTTGAAGATGAACTAAGCCTGGCTCTGCCACTGAATAGCTGTGTGACCTTGGGGGAGGCACTTCACCTCTCTGAGCTCCAGTTTCCACATCTGTGAAATGAGGGGATATCGGACCAGGCCAGGAGTTTCGACTTTGTCTCATCCTAGCATCTTATTCTCTACGGAAACGGTCCCAGGATGTGACATTTGTAAAACGACATTTGTAAAATGACAGCTGGTAGCTTGGTCCCATCTGCTGAGTGCCCCCTGCCACCCTCCTCAGGAGAGGCCTGGCGGGTCTTCTCACCGTTTAATAAACGCATCCCTAAAAGCTCCCAGGAGGGAGTTTGAAGCTCGTGATTCTGTGTTCTAATTTGCCAAAACCAGCGTCAGCTCGTCTGTCTGTCAGTCTAGCTAATATTTCAGCTTTCTCTCCTTCTCTGTATCCTTCTCACATCCACCTGCCGACCCCCTTTTGCCCTCACTCCCTCTATGTAGCTCTCAGATTTATCTTCATTTGTTCCCAAACTTTACCTTGTCCAAGAACCCCCTGACGTCTTTGACCACACTGTTTCTGAACCTTCTTCTGCACTTGCTAACGCCGAGAGTGTCTTCACGTTTGATTTCAGAAGCTTCTCAAGAAAGCTAAAAGTTTTAAAGAACAAACATAGTACAGACGGTCACTGACCGACAGTCGTTCAACTTAGGATTTTTCCACTTTAAGACGGTGTGAGAGCGACACACGTTCAGTAGAAACTGCGCTTTGGATTTGGAACTTTTCCTGGGCTAGTGATACTTGGTCTGGTCCTCTGTCGTGGTACCGGGCAGCGGCATCCACCACGGCTTCCCGTCAGCCCTGAGATCACGAGAAACAACCGATACGCTTACTACCACTCTTTCACTTTCAGTACGGTATTCAATAAATTACATGAGGTAGTCAACACTTCATTATAAAATAGACCGTGTGTTACATGATTTTGCCCACCTGAGCATGTTTAAGGTGGGCCAGGCGAAGCTGTGATGTTCGGTAGATTAGGTGTATTAAATGCACTTATGATTTACGATGTTTTCAACTTGTGATGCGTTTATCAGGACCTAACCCCGTTGTAAGTTACATGCGCTCAGAGTAACAGTCCACAATGTACTTGCGTCTAACGCTGAAGTTACTTTTCTGCAGTTTGGGGCCTAAGAGCCCCAAACTGCATCATAGGACACTTGCATTTATGAAATTAATGATTTTCCCCCGTATGGTTGAAGCATAGAACTCTGAGGAGTTAGTAGTCAAATTCAGTGTTCACGTATCCCAGGGCCCAGCCTCGTCCCATCCTGGGTAAGCACCCTGCCGAAGCCTCACATATCCAGTCCATACAGGATGTGCACAGAGATGTCCGTCCAGGTGTTGTCTGTGGTTGTGAGAACGCAGGAGTCCGTCCCTGGGACACTGGACAGTACATGGGAGGTGCCCGCCAGAGTGTGGGCCGCCAGTTAGGGTCCACAGATTGAGTCCACCCGACACCATGGACGGGTCCTCATACTGTGCCGAGGGGGAAAAGAGAAAGGTGGTGAGAAGTTTGACACGAGACCACTTATGCAAATTGTTGCCCACAGAACCTTGCACGAGGGCACGCACAGACACAGGGACACATTGGAACAGTTGCCCGTGCGGGGAGAGGGGATCTAAGTGGGGATGCAGATGGAGGGCATTGGAGAAATAAAACAGGCAAGGGGAGCCCTGAGGCCAGGGAGGAGAGTGATGCCCAGAAACCGGCAGCTGTGATGAACTCAGCCCTGTGCCGCGGAGCCGAACTGAAGGATCAATAACAGATAAATACATAAAAAGTGAAAAAATTAAAATGGCCCCCCCCCCCAAAAAAAAAAGGCCCCAGGCATCCACAGACAAGGGAGATGACTCCTTTCTCCAGCAGCCTCTGCACCTCTGTAACTTCCTGGCTGGCTCTTCTCATCCACGCACTGCCTGGTGCCTGCCCCCCGGTGTGTCGTAGAGCAGGGCACCCCAGGCACGGCCGGAAGATCAGAGAGAGACAGAGAAAGGACTAACCGGGCTTCTCGTTCCTTTTTTCTCCTCATCCTCACGATGCGCGGTGACGGTGGGACTAGTTTTCTTTGTGGAGTTTTAGTGTTGAGACCCTTTGTGGGTGAGCTCGTGAGTAAAAGGCAGATGGGTGGTCCAGGGACCCAGCTACATCACAGTCAACCGAGGCTCTTGATTTTAAAACACCTACCTTCCCAGTGCCTGCTGCACTCCAGGGTCTCCCGGGCTTGGATTAAGGAATCTGCAGATTCTTTTTAAAAAAAAAAAAAAAAATCTTTTTAACATAAGTTTTCCAGGTGTTTGGAATGAAACCCAAGTTAGAACAGGCAGTGTAGCCTAAACCTGGGTCTCCAGGTGCCGAGACAGGACTCCCCTGCGCCCCCTGGTGGCAAGGACGATGTGCACGCGGCCATCCTTGGTGGAGAGCCCAGGGGCAGGTGAACCCAGACAGGAGCCAGGTGTTTGGCAGGTGTCCGGTGGAGGGAGGTGAAACCACCGCCCTGTCCACGGAACAGTGCATCCCTTGCGTTTCAGCCCGTCCCACGACTTATTGCCAAGGCCTTGTCTGGTCTGATCTCATTCGTATTTTCACATGTGCCTTTACTGAGTCCAGAGGGTGACTTGGATGGTTGAATTCTGGCCACTGTGGCCGGACATCTGGGAGATGGTTTGCTGGAGACACCGGTGTCCTGCTTTCCTCCAGCCCATCCCCAGAGTAACCATTTTTGGTATTTTTGCTTTTGTTTGTTTGTCGTAAACTCTGTGTTTTCACCCTGCTCACAATTGTAGAGAACGTCAGCCACCACTGAATGAATGAATGAATGAAAAGAATGAATGAGTGAATGGGTTCCCACCCAGAACCCACCAAGGAAAACTCAGGAATCATGTCCAAAGTTTGGAAGATCAGAGCAGCCAGCACCTTCTCTCCTGAGCAGATCCAAGCACTGCCGTGGGCATGTTGAAAAGGGTTCCTGTTGTATACGTAAGAGTGCTGCCTTCCCGTGGGGCATGGTTTCTGAAGCACATGCTTGGCCAGGTGGCTCCTGCTGGGCAGGGCGATTCGGATCCTCCCTGTTCCTCCAGCTGGCTTGTGTAGAGTCGGGGAAGCAGGCTGCCCAGAGGGGGCTGGGTGACAGGAAGAAATGGCCTGGCTGCAGGAGGGGAGGCGAGGGAGGAGGGCAGGGGGCCCCGAGGAGAAGGGACGGGGGCCAGCAAATGCCAGGGCTTCCTTTCCAAGCGTCAGGAAGGATGAAACCCCAACTGTAGGCAGGGGTTTCATTCATACCCTCACTGTTCTCGGACACCTGGGTGAGCCACACCCAGGTGAGCAGCCCCTCAGGCCGGAAGACAACAGCCAGCAATCATGGGGCTCCTGGATCAGGTGCCGTGCCAGAGCTTGACGTCTTGGGCTGTTCGTCCACACCACGAGTTTGTGAACTGGCACCGGCATCACCCCCGCCTCAGAGACGAGAAAAGCAGGGGCACCGCGAGGAGGGAGAAGGCATCCCGGCCGCCCAGCAGCGAGCTGGGAAACTGGGATTCCCTGGGACCCAGCCTGCTGAACACTCAGGACCACAGCCTCTTGTGAGAGAACGAATGAGTAAATGAACGGGTGGACTCCGGGGGCAGATGTGGCCGGGGGCGATGCTTTATGTTCCCCGTGACAGGCAGAGGACCCGGTGACGTCCCCGTGGGATCAGCACGCCACCACGAGGGCTCTGCGGATGCGGGGTTTCGCACTTCTCTTCCTGTCTTCCCACGAGCGCTCTCCACTGAGATGTCAGGAGGCTTCCAGAATTCCTAAATGTTGCGGCATGAGTGCAGAAAGCCCTCGAGGGCCAGCGTCCTCTTGAAACCAGCAGGAAGATTACAGCAAACCTGGCAGCCGATTGGCACTCCAGGTGTGGCAGGAGCAAAGGGCCAAAGTTTCCTCCCAGGTGTACAAGTTCTACAGGTGCAAATCCATCCCGCCCCTGCCGGCCAGCGCTCGCCCTGTCTCCGGGCCCACACAACCTCTAGAGCTCTGAGCACGGCTGGCCGGAGGGCGGGCATTCGTTCCCACATTCCTCTCTGAGTTCTGTGTTTGGCCCTGCCCCCCACGCTGCAACTCCCTCTAAGACTGATAGGATTTCTGTGGAGGAATCTAGAATGGCCAGCCCGACTCGCATCTGCGGCTCTTCCCTGCATCTGGGGGAGGCCTCTGTGGCCGGGCCGCTGGGCCCAGACTCTCCCTTTGTAGCCGGGGTGCTGTGAGGGTGACAAGGGGGCAGGGGGCTGGGATGAAAGACGAGGGGGCGGGAAGAGGAGGGGGCACGGCTGGGGGAGGGGCAGCAGAGCCACTGCTCAAAAGGACGTTTTCAGAGAACTTCCTGCAGTTCATCCTTCCTTGAAAAAGCCCTGCAAAGATGAGGTGGTCGGCCCACTTCTGTTCAGGATGAGTTTTTAAAGAACCCCCAGGTCCCAGGGGATGTTTGCGGTCCGCAAGTCCTTTGTGGATGAAGCTGTGTGTTGGAAACGGCTGTGAGTGGTGGTGGGGATCTCCCGTCTCAGGGCCACCACGTGTGTACCGCCTGCCTAGCCCCGGGAACGGCAAGGATGTACCCGTCTTCTGGGCAGCGTCTTGAGACCCGGCAAGGCTGTTGAGTGGATAAAAGCCATTTCTTGGGGAGGATGCTGCCACCCCCGGGGCGTGGTCCTGTCCCTGGCTGACCCAGAGAGTCTGTAGGAACGTCCCCCGCCCGCCCCTCTGTTCCAGTGCAGTGTCTTTCTCAGGGTCGCAGTGAGAGCTGGTGGGAAAAGCACATAAAACGGCCCCGGGAGGTTTACGAGTGCGGTCAGTTCCCCGGGGCAGTGGCCCGAGATAAGAGACTATTAACATGTAGAGGGGGCTCACTGGGGCTCTCGCCCCTGCCCTGCAGAGACAGCTCCAGGAGAGAAGGAACTCCTACATCCCTCCTCCCAGACCCTCCCGGGTCCCCGTTCCCAGAGGCTGCATGTCCACTGCCGCTGAGTGACCGTCCCTGAGCCGGGGCTGGGGCCGGCCAGGCCCTGGGAATTCACAGGAGGAGATAAGGCAACCCCACTGCTCTCTGCACCCAGGAGCCTGGCAGAGCCCCAGTGAACCTGTGAGCTCGCTGCCTCTGCTTTGGGAACTTCATAAGCGTCGGGTTAGAAAATACCCGTGGTCACAAAACTTAAAAAACACCCTTTTAGAAAGTACGTATTGAAATCTCCATATCATCGGCATGCAGCGTGGTGAATTTTTGAGAAGTAAACACAGGCCATTTGGAGCCAGCCCCTGAAGCCCCCAGCGCCCCCCTCCTCACATCCCCACTCCTGATAAGGCTCATCAGGCCTGCATTGGCCAGGGAGGCAAAGCTACCCTGAATGATGCGGACGCGCAGATTTATTACAGGGACTGGACTGGGCATGACTGTGGGAGGAGCTGGGGAGGGTCAGAGCCGCGTCCCGCCCCAGCGTTCCAGAAGCAGCGGCGCCTTGGAGCGCGCTTTGCGGGGGACCCTGGCAAGCAGGCTCGCGCGTGGCTTGCCAGATTGGAACCCAGTTCCACTGTGGAAGAGAGTTGCTCCTGCAACGGAGGGTCCAGGGGTCACTGGTGGTCAGCGAGGCCGGCGGGTGGGCAGGAGCGGGGGACAAGGGCAGGTGCGACCCGCCGTCCGCCACCCCCATCGCCTCTCTCACTACGGCAGCCTCTGGTGTCCGGGGCGGCCGGGGGCGGGGTGACGCTCCTGCTTTCCCTTCCAGGTCAAGTGCACGTCCCTCTTTCAGCCACCACAACCTGAGGACACTCGGCAAGAAGTGGGCCCAGGCAGGTCGGCACAGCCCGACACCCACACGAGCACAGATCCGGGTCACCTGTTTGAGTAGGCGGTGTTGGTGTGGACGTCTTCAGCTCAGCGTGACATGGGTGAGATTCACCCACGGGGCTGTACGCGGCAAGGTTCATTCGTCCTCACGCTTGCGTGGTAATCCATGTATAACTGCTCCATAATTATCTATTCATTCATCTGCTGAAAGGCATTCAGGTAGCTTCTAGTCATTGCCTATTAGAAGTAATGCTGCCTAAGTAGTCGGTACTTGTGTTTCGGTGGCCATACACACACGTTTTTCTTGGGAATTTGCCTAAATGTGGAATCTCTGGGTCACAGGCTAGGCCTGTACTCAGCTTCTGTAGATACAGCCAAGTTCCCAGAGTGGTGCATTGTTTTGAGAGTTGCTTGTCCTTATTTGGTCTGTGTCTTGAGTTCAGATTTTGACTCGGTTTGTGTCTGAGGTCCCTGGGTTGACAGGAGGGACATATATAGGAGCAGGAATAATATTTGTTTACTGGTTTCTTGTCTGCCTCTCTCCCACCCTGGACTGTGAACTCCATGAGGTCAGAGACCGTGTGAGTAGAGTGAGGGCCCCCCATAGATACCAGGAACTAACCCCCAGAACCTGTGAAAATGTTGCCCCCCCCCCCATGGCAAAGGGCAATTAGGGTCACAGATGAAACAGAAGGTGGAAGATTATCCTGGATCATTTGGTGGACAGGGTCCTTGAAAGTGGTTGGGGAGGCAGAACTGGGAACCAAAGAGGCAGCGTGGTGACTCGACTCTCGACATATTCTGGCTTCGAATATGGAGGAAGGGGCCACAGGCCAAGGAATGCAGGTGCCTCTAAATTCAGGGAGAGGGCTTCCCTGGGGGCACAGTGATTAAGAATCCGCCTGCCAACGCAGGGGACACGGGTTCGAGCCCTGGTCCGGGAAGATCCCACATGCCGCGGAGCAACTAAGCCCGTGCGCCACAACTACTGAGCCTGCGCTCTAGAGCCTGCGAGCCACGACTACTGAGCCTGCGTGCCACAACTACTGAGGCTGCACGCCTACAGCCCACGCACCGCAACAGAGTAGCCCCCACTCGCCGCAACTAGAGAAAGCCCGTGCACGGCAACGAAGATCCATCGCAGCCAAAACTAAATAAATTTAAAATAAATAACCAAACAAAATCAGGGAGAAGCAAGGAAACAGATTCTCCCCGAGAGACTCCAGAAGGCCCCAGCCGCGCCAACACCTTGGTTTTAGCCCCGTGAGCCCCCTGCTGGACTTCTGACCTGCAGAGCTGTAAGAGAGCTCGTGTGCACCGTGTAAGCCACTAAATCCATGGTATTTGTTACAGCAGCCCCAGGAAACAGAGACTGCTCATTCCCTGCTGTGTCCCCAGGCCCTGGCCCGTAGCAGACTCACGATGCATGTCTACTGAGTGAATAAATACAGTAAAGGGAACTCTTCGCTGAGTGCCCGGTGTGCCAGCTGTTTAATGCACAGTGAGGGCTGCCAGACGCAGCCCATAAAAATACAGGGTGCCCAGGTAACTTTGAATTTTAGATCAACAACAGACCATCTTTTATAAAAGTACGTCCAATGCTATACTAAGAAAAAAAAAAAATCATTGTTTAGCTGCAATTCAAATTGACCTGGGTGTCTTGCATTTAATCAGGCAGCCCAGTCATTTCCCACACGGCAAGATGTGCCCCAAATTCACAGCTAGTTAGGGGCAGATCGGAGGCCTGAGGGCAGCCCCGGGTGGTTCCCAAGGCCCCCTATTCCTACCCTGGCGCCCTCGGCGTGAGGGGAATGGGCACCCGCATCCCCCCAGGAGCCCCACGCTGTCTCCCAGCAGATCCTACGTGCTCTGGGGAAGCAGGTTCAAGGGGCATCTCTGCTGAGCAAAACCAGGGAGCAGACAACCTCTGGTGAGTCTCTGGGCCACGTCCTGTCTGGTCCAGGGGGAGCGGAGGGGACTGAAGTGAGACCCCCGGCCGGACAGCTAAGACTCTGGGAGACCTTGGCCACGTGTCTTCCTACCAAGCCGGCCTTGCCGTGCACGGGGATCTGAAGAAACAGGAGGGGAGGGAAATCCTTCCCTTGCAGACAGGGGCCCTCCAGAAGGTAAAACCACTGGAACACAAGCTGGACAGAATCTAGCCATTCTATGTGGGGGAGAATAGTACAAAAATAGGGTCCATGTGGAATTCTTTCCCCCGCTGTGCACGGCCGGAGGAGGACGGGTGGGTGGCTTGTGAGGAACTTCACAAACACCTCCAGGAAACACCTTATCAAACACGCTCTCCCGCTGGGCAGAGCACCCAGGATGGATGTGGAACTTGCTTTGGCAAAGGGTTCTACTGTTATTATTATTATTTTTTTTTTGCGGTACGCGTGCCTCTCACTGTTGTGGCCTCTCCCGTTGCGGAGCACAGGCTCCGGACGCGCAGGCTCAGCGGCCATGGCTCACGGGCCCAGCCGCTCCGCGGCATGTGGGATCTTCCTGGACCGGGGCGCGGACCCACGTCCCCCGCACTGGCAGGCGGACTCTCAACCACTGCGCCACCAGGGAAGCCCTACTGTTATTTTAATTAGTGAGGGTTCCAAAGCACCTCAGCTCCTTCAAAGGAAGTGAAAAAACGCCAGAGATCAAGGGATTTGCCCAAGGGCGTGGAGCACAAGGGACGCCTCCTCAGCCCACCAGTCTCCAGGCAACTGCTCGCCCTGGGATGAAGTTGGACGGCCTCTCCTGGAAGACTTCGAATACAGTAAGCATTCAGGCCTCCCCCTGCCCAGCCCTCCATCCAGGTCCCCTGACCCAGGCGCGATTATCCCGAAATGATGCCAGCTTCACGTAGATTTGAGGTTTTGCGAGCTCGACTGCAAATATGATCTTCCTGGAGGTGGATACGGTAATTTTGTACCATTCTGCAATTAACAAGTTGGAGGGAGAGGGCGTTGCTAGGCTTCTGGGAGGAAACGGGACAACGGCTGAGTCAGATTAAGAAGTTTGAGGGGAGTCGGACAAAAGGACTGCCTGCGAAGTTGAGGACAAGGTGTAGAGACTGTAATGAGTAGTGCCCGGGGGTGGCACCGCGGGTGCTGTCGCTGCCTCGGGGCATGAACGAGGGAGGTGCGGAGCTTGGAGAGAGGGGCCACGTGGACAGCAAGGCCTGACGCCGATGGGATGAGCCCGATTGGGTCAGACTAGTCAGAGCTAGAGAGGGGCCAGGTCTCTGGAAGGGTATGGCAGCCCGACACCTGAAGAAAGTCAGGGATCTGTTACCAAAGAATACGGGGGAGGGAGGCACAGAGTGTGGACGTGGGGTGTATAAGGTCGAGGTCAGGTGGGTTAGGCAAGAGACCTTGTCTCCCAGTGGATGAGTTGTAACCTAGTCGACTTACAGAGACAGTCGCACACCAACCCTTGTCCATCACATCCTCGTCTCCTAGGGAGAATTAGGAGAAACTGAGATTCTACATCACAGTATAGAACTTGATTATGAAGAGTAGATAAACTACACACACACTTTGCCTGGCAAACATCGCATCTGTAAAACCAAAACATTTCAGCTAAAGGCTTTCTCACTTTAGCTCCTTCGGGGGGACGCTTCCCAAGGGCAGGAGCTGTGCACACGGTGTCCACCGCTCCAGCCCGCAGCCCAGCTGAGGCTCCAGACACGTTCCTACAACCAGGGAGGGAACACAGGCTGCCACCTTCTTTCCCTGACAAACCCCCTCGAAGCCAGGAGAGCCCCAGTTACTATTTTGAGGATCTTCTGACTTGGTTTGAATTGAGGGTCATCTGCCTGGAAACTTTTTGTTGCTGATTCAGTGTCCAAGAAATGCTTTGGAACGTCAGTTCTGAGGGAGGGAGCGGTTTCCGTGGGGACGCAGCTTTCTCTGACGTGGTCCTTTGCTCCAGGCCGGGTTGAGTCACTGAAACACGAGAGCAGAGTGACTCACACGGGGTCAGAGTTCACAGGGATGGTCGACCTGTGTTTTGGTACTTGTTTTGGAGTTCTTCTTTCTGACAAAAAGGACCCTCAAAGCGGGGGTCGTGGGTGGGTGTGGAGGCTGCTGGGTGACTCTCCCTAGGACGGGGTTTCCCCAGAAATAAAGGGGGCAGCAGACTGGCTTCAGAGAGACCGGGATGAAGTCCTGCCTGGGATCCCCATGGGCTGTGTGGCCTCTGCCCCCTTACCTGCAGGGCTGGTGAGAGCATTAAAAGAGACGGTATTTATAGAGTCAAGCACAGAGTCTGCTGGGGTCGGAGACGTCTCCGTTTTCTTACCCTAGGGCGGAGTTGTCCTGTCCCTTGAAGATAGCTGTTATTCGTGAAAAGCCCCCATCTCTTTGTCTCTGCAACACGTTGTCCAGCAAAGATACTTCATACGTTCCCTTCCATCTTCTCAACTTAGCCAAAAAGAAAACAGACGCTAGAAACGGAGCCAAATGCCCTATGATCTGTTCTTCCCCCCCCCCCCAAAGCATTACGGCATCTTCTTTGCAGGGTGATGTCGGGAGAGGTCTTGTGCCATAGACATCTCACAGCTGCTTGACTATGCCAGGAATCTGGTCACTGGGGAAACCTCTGGGCCATTTCCATACGGATGAGGGAATCCTCCAGGACTCCATTCTCAATGCCAAGGCTAGCAAGTCATCTTCCAAATCCAATTACCTGAGATCATCCGCAGCTTTGGACATGTCCCCGGTCGACTGTTCAGAACTGTTGCTGGAAAGCAGTCTCCTCAGCACACAGGGCAGTCGGCAGCTCTGGGGCCTCAGTATCTGGTTGAATAAGTTAACAACCCTGAGTTTGTCAATGGCTATTCAGAGAATTACGGTAACCTAACCATCTAAGATGGCCCTATGGCCAATTCTCGGGCCACGAATCATGAGACCAACTTGGTCAAATTCTGTTTTCAGGGACCCGGAGAGGTTGTTTGGAGAAAAGAATTGGAGTAAACGTCGTGCAGACAGTTATGCTGGGGTACGCTGGTGAGGCCAGACAAGTGTGAGAAATTCAGAAGCGGGAACCTTTTGCATTTTGTTTCACTTGAATTGTAATAGCAATTCCTCCGGGGGCGGCTATACCTTACGATGAACACTGGGCCAGGCGTTTTTGCATCACGCATCTTCTGAAATCCTCACAGCGGCCTCAGGAATGGATGTGAGCATCCCCGCGGACACACACGGAAACGGAGAAGCTTTGCGCCTGTGAACCCACTCAGCGCCCACAAGCTAGGAAAGGGTGAGGGACCACCCAAGGTCGCAGCTCTGAAGTTTGACGTCTAACTCACTCCACTCACCACGTTCCTTGTTGCTGTTTCCCTCTTGCTGTGGACACACGTTTGTTATCTCGAGATAACTGGCCTGGCCTCACTGACGACTGGAACCTTTTCAAATCAAGGAATGAATGTTGTACGTGCCCCGAGCGTTAGTCTGTGCAGAGACACCAAAATGTGTAAGTCCTATTGGGTGGGGGACAGGTCACCCAAAGTGGAAAAACTCACTAAAGAGTGCCGGGGCGAGTGAGGGTGTCCACGACTGGCCCCCAGGAGCGGGCGGGGAATGTGCTGGGGCCAGCTGGGAGGAGGGCGTGTGTGTGTGTGTGTGTGTGTGTGTGTGTGTGTGTGTGTGTGTGTTATGCAAAATCATTTATTTATTTACTTTTGAGACACTTTGTTTTGAAATAACTTTGGACCTTCAGAAAAGTTACAAAAGGAGTAAAAGAATTCTTGTAAACTTTGTACGCAGGTTCCGCAAAGGCTAACATCTTATCATACCTGCTTTGTCACGTCTAGCAGACGTGGTGTCACCTTCCCTCTGGATATTCCAGCATATATTTCCTCAAAACAGGGACACTTTGTTACATAACCACAGTAAGGGTATCAAAATGAGGAATTCATCCCTGATACGGTAATTTCATCTACTTTAGAGAGCTTATTCAAATGTCACCAATGGCCCTATGAGTGTCCTTTATAGCCAGAGTGAGGGAGAGATAGATCTCTCTCCCTTTGATTGGTTCAAAATCTAATCCAGGACCACAGGTTCCATTCCGTTGTCCTGTCTCTTTAGCCTCCTTTATTCTGGAACATTCCTCAGTGTCTTTTTTAGTCTTTCATGATTGTGATGTTTTTGAAGAGGAAAGGCCCGTTATTTTGTTGAATGGCTCTCAACCTGGGTTTGTCTGATGTTTCCTTGTGAGTAGATTCCGTTTATGAATTTTTGGCAGGAATGCTTCAGAAGTGACGTTGCATCCCCAGGGCATCATATCAGGGGTCCATGATGTCATTTGTCCCATCACTGGTGATGGTAACTGAACACTTGGGTAAGGTGGTGCCTCTCCTCTGTAAAGTTACTGTTTCCCCCTTCGTGGTTGATAAATGTCTTGTCAGGAGCTACTTTGAAACTATGCAAAATTCCTTTTACTTACCATCCTTTCTCTTACTAGTTTAATACCCATTGGTAATTCTTGCCTGAAATAAGTGTGATGGGAGTAGAAACGGACATCTTATCCCATCATTGCTTCTAAAGTTCTTCATTGCAATTCTACTACGAGAAAGAGCTTTTCCTTCTCGCCCAATTATATACATACAAACCTTCAAGTTGCAAACTTTCAAAGGTGAGAACGTGCTTGTGCATGTCCAGTCACGTGAGTTAGTTCACGTGTCTGACGTACGTCGTCACATGCACACATCCTCTACCAGTGGCTGTGCTTTCGTGTACTTTACAGAACTGTATAGAGTACCGCAGTACAGAATCTTTATTTCAAGCCCAGGATGTCCAGAAGCCAGCGTAAATGCAGCAGTGATGAGCCGGTACTGCTGTACCTCTCGAAGTACTGTCTTGTAAGATTTAAAATGTTTTCTTTATTTTTTGTGTTTGTTTTTTAAGTATTATCTGTGTGGAAAGTATTATAAACCTATCACAGCACAGGACTGTACAGCCGATTGTGTGAGTTGGGTCCCTAGGCTAACTTTGTTGGACTTACGATCAAATTGGACTTACGAACGCGCTCTCGGAACGGAACTCGTTCGTGTGGGGAGGACTTACTGTATTTTATCAATATGGATTCATGAATTCTCATTCTGTTCTCCGGGTTGTAACCCATGATTCTCAGTATTTGTTCTGTTGCTCCAATTGTCCTAGACTTGGTCAGCGGGAGTCCCTTTAGGTTGACTTTGACGTGTCCCCCTTCTTCATCGAGCACTTCCTTATGTCTGTCACATGAGATGCTCTAGGCTATAGCTGTTCTCTCTCTGCAAATTTCACTTCCTTTTTTCCCCGTACTTGCATCCACCATAACCAGCACTTAAATCCTCTGGTTTGTACTCAGGTACCATCCATATTTTCATGCGTCTGCTTCAACGTAAACTGTAAGGGGCTCTTCTCTGGAAACAGCACTTGAGGGCCAGCAGTTGGCAGGACTGAAAGATAAGATGGGCCCGGACAGATTTCTTGGACCTGTGCAGGTAACCCAGCACGTGGTTGTCAGTCTGAGAAAGCGTGCTAATTTCCCACGGTTCACCTCAGCCTCACCAATTACCTTCCTCCAATTCTGCAAGTAAAGCCCAGCTGATGGACATCTATTGTTGCAAGATAGTCGTTTAACTTGGAGAATGGAGGATTAAGGCCGTCCTAAGTCAGGATAACGCACTAGAGTAAGAACGCTTAATCTCCAGGGAGCGCCTCAAACCCTCAAACCAGGATGTGCTTTCAGTGCTTTTTGTGCGTTTGGAAGCCTTGATGAGCAAAAAGAGGTAGAAGCTACACAAAGACAGAGGTTTTAATCGGTGGATGATCTCAGCCGTCTGCCACTAGCCCATAAAGTATCTGTGTGCAAATTAGAAAAAGTTGCTTTTTACCCTGGTAAATATAGCCCAAGCCATGTGCAAGGCTTATGAGTGCGGTGTGGGCTAGCCACTTGCCCCCTTGTCTACGTACCTTGTGCAGTGAACAACCTGTATGGCCGTACCCGGCGGCCCAGACTCCAAGAGAGTCCTGGATTTTTCTTCCTGCCACAGGGGGTTCTACTGACAGTCCACAAAGGATAAAGAAGGGCAGTTGCACCGTTAAATGTCAGCATGTGATTGTGTACAAATGTCAACTCTCTGAAATCTTTGCTTTCACGAATTCCTGTCACCTAGGCAGCCTCGACTCCTGCTAAGGAGAAGGTAGGTTAAAAGGCCTGTTGTCAGCACCTTCACTTTGTTTATACCTCTGAGGTGGTGGCAGGAGAGTCAAGGACGGTTCACTCTGAAACCTACCCTCGCCAGAGAGGCTCTTCCACGAAAGGTGGAGTCTCTGGAGGTGCCGTGATTACTTAGTGGCCAGAGCGTGGAACAGCTGTGACACAGGGAATCGGGTTGTTCCAGTCACGTGCCGTGAATGTCTGAGAATGTCGGGGGACATCTCGGGGGGCAGAGACAGGCTGTGGGGAGAGCACGGAGTGGAGAAGAGAGAGGAAGGAGGAGCTGGGAGTCCAGACAAGTAGGAGGCCCCTCTGTCTCATGTATGTCTCATGCTGGCATTTTTATGTCCGTTTCACAGAAGAAACTGAGAGTCAGGAAGCAGTGAAGCAACTTCCTACTGTGAACAAGTAATTATACCCCAGCGTGATCATGTGACTCACCTCTGTCCAGATTGCACAGGTTGTATTTGGCTCCTGAGAATTACTTCACCCAACCTTTGCAGGATTCCTACGTTCTTATAGGTCAGGAACGGAGGTGTTAGGATTAGTGTAGATACGTTTATAGAAAACCCAAAATAATAGTGGTCGTAGCATACAAGGGCTTATTTTTCTCTTTCGTAAAACATGTTTGGAAATAGGGAACCCAGGGTCGAGACTGTGGCTCCACAGTCGTCAGGGATTCAGCTTCTTTTTATCTTGTGCTCTACCAACCTTAGTACCTCCTGGTTCAAAAATGCTTGCTAGAGCACCAGCCATCATGTGTGCCTTCCAGGAAGCAAGAAGGAAAAGGGGAAGGTACTATGTGTCTTTTTATTTCTCGAGGAGCTTTCCCAGATTCCCTGCCCAAAAATATTCACTTACATTTCATTAGCCAACCCTAGCTGCAAGGGAGGCTGGCCAACTGCAGTCTCTTCACTGAGCACATTGTCTTCTGGGATAAACATGGGGTTCTGTTAGTAAGTGCAGTAATCAGGGTAGGCTAAGTGCTGAAATGAACAAACTCTGAGTCTCGGAGATTTTAATAAAATAAATGTTATTTTGTGCTCACATCACAGTGCAACACGGTTGAGGGGTCGGATGGGCTCCTGTGGATGTCTGCTCCACCAGGTCACTTAGAAACCCAGGCTTCTTCTGCCTTGGGGGGGTCCCCCTCCTCCAGGTGCTGAGAGGCAGCAGGTGGGGAAAGACAGTGAGAACTGGACACAGGAGGTCTTCATGGGCCAGGCCTAGAGAGGGCACACACCACCCCTGCTCACACTGGCCTGAACTCAGTCCTAAGGCCACCTAACCGCCACAAGGCTGGGAAATGTAGTCTCTGCGGTACAGAAGGAAGCGGGGCCCAGGGGCGTTGGCAAACACCAGGGCCAGCGGGTAGACAATGTGCAGTTGGCCGGGCTGCAGAGAGGGATGTCTCTCGCCCATTCAGATCTGGAATCAACCCAGGGACCCAAAAAAGGAAGGGCCCAGCTTCCCTGAGTAGCAGAGCCGAAAGCCCAGGGCTTTGCTGGGATTATGTTCAAGGCTTGGTGACATCCCTTCCACTGTAGCAGGAAGAGTTCCCTCCCCGGAAACTCGGGGACGGCTCCAGCTTCCCACCACACTTCCTCTGAAGGATACAATTAGTGGAGCTCTCCAGACAGGGGCCGAAAATCGAGGCCTCCCCACCATGACCTGAATGGATCATTTATGGCTCGAATGACAGACAAATGCAATAATTAGGCCTATTTAGTAAAGAGGGGGTGAAAGGTCAAACTTGGAGGCCAACGTCTCCTGTTACTGGCCTGGTGACCAAGTCGGATGATGTTTGCACAGTTAACCGCCCGCTGGACCCGCGGCGACCGCCTCCCTGGGGCTTTCAGGTTTTTTTAAAACCCCATGAGCTGGCACCAGGCTTGCAGGATCCAGCCTCCCACCCCTCCTTGCAGGACCGTATCCCTGACGAAGCCCCCGGGGGCTGAGATGCCTGTACCAGACGTGGATTTCTGCTAATGTGGCCGCAGCGGTGGCATCCATGGCAGGGTCAGGGGAAAATGGACTCGGGTAATCCACCAGCCAGTGGGTCAGGGCCTCCTCCCGCCCTGCACTCTGAGCTCCCTGCTTATCTCTTTTCTTCTTGTTTTTCTCCCTAAAAATCTGATTTCTTTTCATTTTAATCCAAAACAGATGACCCAGCTGCTTCTCAGCCTTTTCATTGCTCCCTGCCTGGGAGGATGTTCTGAGGGTCCCTCAGGCCTGAGGGGTGAGCAGGGCAGGGGCTGCTGGGTGTGGGCTGGACCCCGCTCCCCGGAGGAGGCAGCACACGGGCTCAGAGGCCCCTCGTCTGCTTTTAGCGATTGTGCAAAGCCTTCACAGGACAGGATGGGTCCTTCTTGTTTTAGGGGACCCCCTCGAGAAAACTCCTAGCATTCTCGCCTCTTTCCCACCTGGTGGTTCTTGCTTAAAAGGGTGGATTGAGCTGGGGAGGGGGCAGAGGTGAGCGTTCTGCTCCTTGCGGGGGGCTTCCTCAGCCCGGTCACTCAGCAGAAGTGACCAGCCCAACGTTCCATCCCCTTCGGCCTTGAAGCAGCCAGGAGGCCCCAGGCCAGAGTCGGTCTCCACCCAAATTTGGCAGACCCTGCCTTGCACTTATGGAGCCTTTGGTGGTGGTTGAGGCGGGGGAGGGAGAGTTCGGTTAATTTGCTCTTAGACCCATACAACTTCCTGGTTTACGGAACAGTAGGATTTAAAACAATTATTTTTTTTAAAAAAGTTTCCATCTCTTTCCTGCCTGTCGTATCACTTTTTGCAAATTGACAGTGGGGTGAGTGAAAGGGACAGGGCTCAGAAAGCAGCAGGCCTGGGGGATGGGCTACCACGGGGAGGGAAGGCTCTCGCAGCCCATCCTGTCTCGGGGTGCGGGACCCAGAGTCGCCAGGAGAAGAGGAGAGGGACACGCGAGACGCTTGTCCGAGCTCACGCGGCCGCCTGCCCTGCACGATCCAGGTGAAGGAGCGGAGGATGGGCCCCGGCTGGGAGGCCTGGCGCTGTGTACGGTGCCTCTGTTGGCAGGAGAGCCTCAACGAGGCCTGATTTGTTTGTTTGTTTGTTAGTTTGTGGAGGAGGTCATTGTGTGCCCTCAAAAGCTCGCTTGAGTCCAAGGGACAAACCAGGTCCCTCGGGAGGGATTGTTTTTGTTTTATTGTGCAAATCAGAGTTCAAGTGTTGAAGTCACCAAAATATATAGCCGTTGAAAATGAAAACACTGCAGACAAATTGGGCTACGGGGGAAAAGACAGCCTTGTCCAAAAACACGGTGAAATGCAATCCAGGAGGCACCCGATGGATGGACATAGAGTCTGTCATACAGAGTGGAGTTAAGTCAGAAAGGGAAAAAGAAATACCGTATGCTAACACATATATGGAATCTAAAAACTAAAAAAGTAAAACAAAGGTTCTGAAGAACCTAGGGGCGGGACACGAATAAAGATGCAGACGTAGAGAATGGAGTTGAGGGCATGGGGAGGGGGAAGGGTGAGCTGGGACGAAGTGAGAGAGTGGCATGGACATATATACACTACCAAACGTACAATAGATAGCTAGTGGGAAGCAGCCGCATAGCACAGGGAGATCAGCTCGGTGCTTCGTGACCACCTAGAGGGGTGGCATAGGGAGGGTGGGAGGGAGACGCAAGAGGGAGGGGATATGGGGATATATGTATACGTATAGCTGATCCACTTCGTTATACAGCAGACACTGACACAACATTGTAAAACAATTATATTCCAATAAAGATGTTTAAAAAAAAGGAAGAAAGATAACCAAAGAGGACCTACTGTAGAGCACAGGGAACTCTACTCAATATTCTGTGATAACCAATATGGGAAAAGAATCTGAAAAAGAATGGATATATGTATACGTATAACCGAATCACTTCACGGCACACCTGAAACTAACACAACACTGTAAATCAACTATACTCCAATAAAATTTAAAAACGAAAAAACGAGGCACGCGAGATCCTCAGTTCAGTGAGGGCTCGGCCTCCCCTAGAACCCAGTGTTCACTACACAAGATGGTTTTATAACTGGCAACCACAGCCTCCTGTTCCTGGGAACTCACCTTTAATCCTTGTGTAAAACCACAAGCTTAAGTTACTTCTGAAGGTACCCAGGAGCCTCGTGTTTGGGCTTCTTTGGAGCCGGAGGTGGGAGCCGCGCTAGCAGGGAGAGTTCTGAAGGGGCTGCCTGCCTCGGCCGCAGATGTGGGCGAGTCAGGGTCCGCGTCCCCTCGTCTGGGGCGCATCATGGGCTCGCAGGAGGCGATCGTAGCGGCCACTTGTGGCCCTCACGGTGCACCTGTGCATTAGGAACCCTGTCTCTCCTGCTTCATCTACTCCCCCTCCCCGTGACATCGGTGCCCCTTTACAGATGAGGAAACTGAGGCCGAGAGGAGCTAGTGGCTGAAGGCCACCGAGGAAGCTGTGGAGCTAGGCACTGAACCATCGTTCAGGAACCATAAGGCGCTTCTTTCGGCACCTGGTACACATTTGTAGGAACCGTGTGATACTGCCAACAGCCAACTGCTTTTGACCGACAAAAATGACATTTTCATGCAATCCAGCCTAATAAGGAGCATCTAGTAACGGGAGCTGCTACCCGCTGACCGGGGCGTGTGCTGTTCTCAGATGGACACAGCGGGTGGGCCCGGCCAGCTGGTAGCCCCCAGTGCAGCATGAGTGTTTGGTCAGAAACCATGGGGGAATTGTAACGGAGCCCTCAGGAACACGATGACCCTGTGGAAAGAGCCTCCTTGCTGACTGAAAGAAATCAGCTGGGGCTGGGTGACCGAGCTCACTTTTAAGCTGAAGATGGAAGAGGACCCTCCTTGGACCTTGGACTTTGCAGGTCCTGCTTGCGTTGCTTAAACTAACATCAGGAAATCTGACTTTCCAGGATGAGTTTAAAAACATAAATACTAATCAGGCCTCACGTACTGATTTCGGTTCCTTGCACGTTACCTGCGCGTTATGTTCTCATACGCGCCTTTGGAATTTTGAGGGAATTTGAGGGAATCATCGGATATTTCTGTCCCCATTTTAAGGAGGAGGAAGACGAGACAGGGGAGAGGTGTGTGTTGAGCATTAAGCCAAGAAGCTACATGTGAAGTTCCTGGTCTTTCATCCCGAATCATAACTGTTTTCTCCTCTGCTGTCCTTTCTTCCTAAGGAGCTTTGCGTTTCTGGCACAAGGTCACTGAAACCAATTAAAACGCTTAAGCTGGTACCTCACTTTTAACCTATCACAGATTCAGTAATAATCTGATTTCAAGCCTCTACATTGGGTAAAAAGGAAAACACTCTTCTCTGGGAGATTTTGGTTTCGGTGCCTAATTAGGTTGGTTCCACCATTATTGCATGTTAAAAGTAAAACCTGATTTTTTAATGAACAGTGAAACCACAGAGGAGATGGTGTTGCAACGGGAATTGTTCCGATAAGCAGGAAAGTTGTGCCAGATGCCTGTCCAAGACCAGATTCAGCAGATATTCCGACGTCTGGGGTTGTCCCAAACATTCCGTATTTAAAAGACTGGCCCTTCCCTCGATTTTTCACTCTATGTGAAAGGAACATTGGAAATGGGAGGGCAGAGGTGGGTCAGACTAATTAGAATCTTTTCTAGAATCCAGCCTTGGTTGCACTTCTCTTCCCACTTAAAATATGCTGGGCTGGTTCTTGGAGGCTCTGTCCCCACCCTCCCTCGTGTCTCCCTGCTTTCTGGTTTCCACCCACCCTGATGCAGACAGAGGTAGTCCCCAAAGACCCGAACTCTGGTCCTCACCCGAGGAAAGGTCCAGGCCGGCTGCTTCATTGGGCAGATGCTCTGCTCAGATCTCCGCCCTGACAAGGCAGACTCTTGAGGGCGGCGTTTCCCGGGACCTCGGAGGCTCCTCCCCCCATCATCCAGTGTACCTTCCAAGCCCAGTTCTCCAAAAACACAGAGAAAAACTTCGCCCAAGGGCTAGGATGACAGGGAAGGTACTGGCAGCCAGGAGTAAGCCAGAGGCGGCCACAGCCTGGGGCAGGGAGGGTGTCAGGGTAGGAGGAGGATTTAAACTTGCCCCAAACACGGGGCGTGTCACAGTTTAAAAAAAAGATACTAGAGCAACCAAATTCCTATGTCTTTCCTCACCCCTCCCCTCTTTCCCTACACCTAGATCAGCATTTCAGACCCAAAGTTTAAAACTTTGAAAGAAACCTTTAAAATAAACTTTAAAAAATACGGTACATTAAATATATAAATTTACCTCGCTACAGATCAGTTTCGTGACTGTCTAGTACGTGCCCGATCAGAGGCACTGACATTGACTGGCTCACATTTTCCACGTTTGGCAAACGTACTGAGCACCTACTGTGTGCCACATGCTGTACTAGGCTCTGGGAGAGAGCAGAGAATGAGAGTCAGAAATCCCCGCCCTCGTGGAGCTTTCATGGGGGGTAGGGGAGGGAGCAGACGATAAAATAAACAAATCAGCGGGATGGCAATAGGTGTTTTGGAGAAAAGAGAAGTAAGTAGAGGAAGTAACTGCAGTGGTTTTTTAATTTATTTTTTATCGAACTACAGTTGACTTACAACGCTGGGTTAGTTTCAGGTGTACAGCACAGTGATTCAGTTTTTTTGTTTTTATAAATTTATTTTTGTCTGTGTTGGGTCTTCGTTGCTGCGCGTGGGCTTTCTCTAGTTGTGGCGAGCGGGGGCTACTCTTCGTTGCGGTGCGCGGGCTTCTCATTGCGGTGGCTTCTCTTGTTGCGGAGCACGGGCTCTAGGTGCGCGGGCTTCAGTAGTTGTGGCTCGCGGGCTCTAGAGCGCAGGCTCAGTAGTTGTGGCGCACGGGCTTAGTTGTTCCGCGGCATGTGGGATCTTCCCGGACCCGGGCTCAAACCCATGTCCCCTGCATTGGCAGGCGGATTCTTAACCACTGCGCCACCAGGGAAGTCCACAGTTTTATACATATATATATTCTTTTTCAGATTCTTGTCCCTTATAGGTTATTACAAGGTATCGAATATTGTTCCTTGTGTTATACAGTAGGTCCTTGCTGTTGGGTAATTGCAGTTTTAAACAGGGCTCTCAGAGATCATTGCCCGATTGCCTTCCGTGTGCTTCAAGGTCAGTGTTCCTGTTTGTGCCCATTTTACAGGTGAGGGAACTGAGGCTCAGCAGTTAGTTGAATGAATACATGAAGGTTGTCAAGAGAGTGACGGGAGTCAGGTTTAAATCCAGATTTGCCCGACGCCACTGTCCAAGCTCTTTTAACTATTTTTTTTTTTATTACTCGGTACGTTATGTTTTTTCCTAATCGTTTAACGGGCTGTCTCACATCGTGGCCACCCCCCACCCCGCCCCCAGCAGCAATTATCGTCCCGTTTATTGACAAGGAGAGGGAGGCCCAGGAAGTAGTTTGCCGATGGTCCCACCAGGGCCGGGCAGCTAGCCAGGACTGGCCGTTTCTGAGCGTGAGGTCAGCGGATCGTCCCACAGGCTCCGTCCTGCTGGGACCACCGGTTATATCTGATAATGAAGGACCCTCCTCTCTGGCCAGATCTGTAAAAAGTGACAGGGTGACCTCTGACATGATTTGGTCTGCGAAGCTCCGGCCTGAGCCGGTCATAAAGCTGAGAGCCTAAGATTTCAGTGAAGATTGAGGCGTTTATCGCAGGAAACTCTCCTTAATTGCTGTTAACTTAAAGCCCTCTGTCCTGCATGACCACCGCTGCAGGCCTTGATTTGCCCCTCAGGCCTCGGGGACAGAGAAGGGGACCGGATCCCTCAAGGATCCCGAGGAGACGGGCAGCGGCCACTTGCTGTCTCTTCCACTTGTCTGTTGGTTTTTGTTTTTTAATTTCAAAAACAAAACGAACAGCGGTGTGGAAGTGGCTCGCTGGAGCCCGCTTGTGCCGGTCAGGGCTGTCCTTCCCGAGCCTCCCTGATTATAGCAGGGGCAGGCGGACTGCCTTTGTTGGGGGTAATGCGCCCTTGGCCGTGGGGGGGAACCTGAAGCTTTTCTCGGGATGGCTCACCGATGCCTAACCCAGCCTCCACCTTGAGAAATCTCCTGGGGGAAAGCTTTCTTCCTCTTATATGTATATTCAAGTACACCCCCCTTTTTAATTAGGAAGAAAGGATAGATGCTTGTTTTGACAAACCCAACCAGCAGAAATGAACGCGAACAAAGAGTACCCATTTCCCTCTCATGGCTCCACATCTTGCAGGGAGAACCACTGTTGTCAGACTGGGGAATAGTATCCAGAAGTTTCCAGGCTTGGTTCAAGGCTTTTTATTTTGTACTTTCTTTACAAAAAGGGGGATGCTGTGTACATAGTGGTCTCCAGCTTGCTCTTTCGCTTACTGATTTACCATGGGCAACTCTCAAAGTCATTGTGGAAAATGTATTCTTTTCCAAGCAGACGACTGGATTAGTTCAGTGACCCCATCAGTCCGTGCCATTTCTATTTTTTATTTTTATTATTATTTTTTCTTGCGGTACGCGGTCCTCTCACTGTCGTGGCCTCTCCCGTTGCGGAGCACAGGCACCGGACGCACAGGCTCAGCGGCCACGGCTCACGGGCCCAGCCGCTCCACGGCACGTGGGATCTTCCCGGACCGGGGCACGAACCCGTGTCCCCTGCGTCGGCAGGCGGACTCTTAACCGCTGCGCCACCAGGGAAGCCCAGTGCCATTTTTAAAATCAGTCTTTTTCTTCGAGCGACGAGAGTCACGTCACTCCACCCATTTCACCTATTCCTTTGGCTGCCAGGGAGCCCAAGCTAAATTCCATTTCTGGCCAAAGCCATCCATTCCCTCTCTTCTCTCCTAGCATTCAGTAGGTAACGCTACACAGCACCTGCCATTTTGCACTATTCTCTGCCCTAGGTTATAAACTTCTTGTTTATAATCCAGAGGAAACAAGTAGTTTCTCCCTCCATCCAGTGCCCAGCCTGTGCACAATGGATTTTGTTTAAAGGTTGGTGGCAGTACCTAGAGGGCCCAAGGTCACCTGTTCCTCTATTCTTTTTCACTGGATTTTGTTCCATTAGGGTTGTTCAAGGATCCTGGTTTGTATTCTGCTGTTTATTTATTTATTCGCACGGCATGTGGGATCTTAGTTCCCCGACCAGGGATCAAACCCACACCCCCTGCAGTGGAAGCACAGAGTCTTAACCACTGGACCGCCAGGGAAGTCCCCTGCTTTGTTTTAAAGGATGTGTTAAATCATTTGGGGAACCAGGTGAGATTAAAGAACAAAAACCTTAAATATGTTGAAAAGTAAAGAAAGATCCATCAAAGCTATGGAAAGAACTGATCCATCAATTCCAAATTATCCCTGAAGGATAGACGTTGCTTCCCCTGCATTTCCTCTTTCAAGTTAGAGAATTATGTCACCAGAAAACAAACAGAATGGCATTTACTAACTCGAAATTATTCTGTCTTTAAGAGTTATAACAAGAAAGCAGAAAGGAAAGAAGGGGGAGTTTCTGTAGGACAAAAGCAGGTTGAATAAATGCAGTAACAGGAAGGAGGAGCTATATCATAGAAATGACTCCAAAAACAGGGAAATGATCCTGATGCCAGGACAGCCTGGGCAGAGAGGGGCTGAGCGTGACCATCATTTATTCAAGTGACTGTCGGCACCTCCCACCTGCCACGCCCTGCGTTAGGTGATGAAGAGGACAGCCCAGGGCCCTTCCGAGACAGGGATCTTCCACAATGTCTACACCCAAGGGCTTGCGGCATCAAGCTTTACGGGAAGGAGTGCAGGGAAGCATGTTGCTCCATACCCCGGATGTTTGGGGGACTTCGGGGAGAGCCTGGTAGGACATGGGAGAGAGCCTGGAGACCAGCAGGGGAGACTGCAGCGAAATGCTCCCTAATTTCACTGTGGCCCCTAATGCCTCTGTGGAGGAGACCCGGGGGCAGTGCCTGCCCAGAGCCACTGCTCCCGGCCCTTTTCTCTGCAACCTGCTCCTGTCTAGTTCACGTGCGCGTCGGCAGCCCAGCCGTATCGCTCAAGCAGAGCCGGACCACACAATTCCTTTCCTTCCCCCTTGACAGATCACCCAGAGCGATGCTGTACCCCGTCGATGGCACCAAGGCCAACGATGCCCAGTTACATGCAGTGATCCCCAGTAGTGTCCAATAATGCCCACTGATTCTCAATGATGCCTGCATGTCTAGTACTTCTTAGTAATGTGGTGTCCAGTGGTGCCCAGTGATGTCTGATGTTGACTGTAACGCCCAAAGACCCCCGAGTGATGCCCAGTGGTGGGAGGGGCCCTTTCCACAGCCCCAGCGCCAGCCCTCTCTGAGCACACTTCCCCGGCCACACAGCCAGCAAGGCTTCTGGTTCTGTCCCCCCTCACCTCCCTCAGATGGATCTCCTCCCCCTCCCCAAAGCTCGCCCCCGGTGCTCTAGCGTTTCAGCCCCACTCACGCTTGTGGACAGTTGTCATTACTCCAAGCCATCCGTGTTTAGCTCTCATAAAGCCTTCCCGACAAATCCGTTCAGCTCTTTCCTTAACCATCCTGTTGCAGTTCTCTAAACAACCTTCAATTTGTTGACATCCCCGGGGCATGCAGCCAAGGGCTGTACACAGAATCCAGGTGCAGTTTCAACAGCCCCAGATAAGGCAGGGTTCAGGGGCGGCGCCCCTTCCTGGGCCCAAGGGTTCCTCGGCCGGTCCGCAAGGACAGAGCCAGGAGGGAGGGGGCCGGCTCCCAGGGTAATCTCCACCCATGCAGATGGCGGTGTAGTCAAGGCTGCTGAAGCCGTCGCTTGCCCTAAGTGTTCAGATAGTTTTATTGAGTACTTATTATTCAGTTGGTGTATGTTCATTGTAGGACAAATGGGAATCCACATATGCAGAAAGAAAAGGGGGGAAAACATCTGTAGTGCCCCAGACACAACCAGCGCTGGCACTGCCTCACAGCCAGCCTGGGGCCGGGATGCGCGCACGGACCCTGGGGTAAGCGCCTGGGTCTGGGTTCCTGTGTGTCGCTCTGCCTTGGCTTCCTCATTCTGGACAGGTTGCTCATCGAGGAACCCAGTGCTGGGATTCTAAACCGGTTCCTATCGTAGATGTGATCGGACAACTGGAACGTAGCCTAACAATGTGAACCATGTCTCCAGCGCTCCCGGATCAATGAACTCCTTTCCTTGCAGGGGGTGTTCCCTATGCAGTTGTGCTTCTAAAAACTGGATTCTACCATTTATGGTGTCTCCTTCAACCTGACTCCTTACGGTGTATTGTGGACTTCTTACGTCAACAAAGTCTCTTCTTCAAATTACATAGAATAGCGCAGAATGTTCCAGAGACTGAAAGTGGCGTGTTGGATAACACTTTATGGATGGATGGACTTTTAGGTCAGATGCAGCTTTTTGGCCAGGACAGAAGGCTTCAGTGGACATCTCCGCAACCTAAGCTGTGCCCACACCTTAATTAGGACCTGAGGGCGCATGCCTGGAAGTACACGTGCGTGAACGAATGAATGTACTGCTGAGCCGCCCCCCCTTCTGGAAGGTTCCACCCGCTCGCCCACCCCAACAGTGCAGGACTGTGTGTCTCGGTGACACACTTTTTTTTTTTTTTTTTTTTTTTTGCGGTACGCGGGCCTCTCCCTGTTGTGGCCTCTCCCGTTGCGGAGCACAGGCTCCGGACGCGCAGGCTCAGCGGCCATGGCTCACGGGCCCAGCCGCTCCGAGGCACGTGGGATCCTCCCGGACCGGGGCACGAACCCGCGTCCCCTGTATCGGCAGGCGGACTCTCAACCACTGCGCCACCAGGGAAGCCCTCGGTGACACACTTTTTAAGGGCTGATTTCCCCAGATCATAGGCTCTCCCTCTGGGCTGTACACTGTAACACATGGGAAATTTTTAAACGGAAAGTATTTTTGAAATAACTCCCTAGAGAGAAATTGTGGGCAGTCAGGCCTGAGGACCACCCAGAAGGGCAGTCGCCTGCTCTCACACGCCCTTGTCCATGCAGTCAGCGAGTGTTTATGGAGCACCTACTGGGAGACAGCGCCTTCTCCGGGCACTGCGGGTACAACAGGGAAGGGCGCTGCGTTCATGGCGTTTACATTCTCAGCTGAGAACCAGACAAACAGTCGATACCCACGTGCCCTGCTGGGGCGAGAGGATGGTCTCCGCCTCTGCAAAGCAGCTCGGAAGTGAGCCCTTGCGCCGGGCGTCTTGCGTGTTGTGTCCTACCCCTGTTGCCCGTCGGGAACAGCCAGCCTGTAGCGAAGGGTGGGCCGCGCCCTGCACGATGAGGGCTTCGGGAGTCGTGGAGCGAGAGCCGGACGGGTCCAGATGACTGCCAAGCCGGGACTTACAGGCCCGGACGTTTTTTACCAACCAACCCAGCCCCACGGCACGAATCACGTAGCATGTGCAGTAGAGTTGCTCATTCGTTACTGCATTCAGTCAGTCCTTTCTTCCCTGCTCCATCCCTGGGCTGGCAGACCAGCACTTGCCTAACCCCCTCTGCTCGGAGCAGCTACCGAACAAACGTGTGTTGGTTGTCGAGGGAATCGACTCATCCCGTCTGGGCCCTGAGCATTCGTGGACCTCATCCCTGTGCCAGGGACCGAGCTCAGGCTGGGGATCGAAGACGAAGAAAAGGTTTGGTGACCCGGCGGGGTGAGATGGGGGCAGAACGCGGGTCTGGATCAGGACCGTGGCTTTGCAGAGGGACGGTGGGCCTTGCCTGCGGGACGTGAAGCTTTTGTGAGCCGTCAGCGTTAGCAAACGCGTGATCATCCTCATACAGAGAGGGACGCAGCTGCGTCACCGACTTCCTAGGGCCTCAGTTACGCAGTTAGGGTACTTCCCTTCAGGAGTCTGGAGGAGCAGAGGACGGAAGCCACTCAGCTAGTTTGCAGCGAGCAGTTTTCCCCTAAGAGAGGACGCCACAGCCCAGCTCAGGGGAGTCGGCCATTTGATCACACCTTCTCGGGTTTGTGAAAGTGCGGAGTCGGAGCTGCAGGGAGCCTGTTAACAAGGGGGGCCCGGCCTCTGCCCTGGAGCCACAGATCCCAAGGCCGGCGGCCCTCAGCGGTCCCACCCCACGAGGCACGCCTGGCAGACCCCCAATGCTCTGTGGAGAGCAGCATCTCCAGAAATGCTAGTTTTTTCCTTTGAATTTTCGTGTCAGTGGAAGACAGGAGCTCAAGACAGTAGAAGCCGGAGCAGGTCCCTCGTTGCAGAGCGTCGGCTGCAGGTGCAAGATGCCATCGAAGCAGGAGAGATGTTTTGCCAGAAGAAAATCGAATATTCATAAAGACACACAAATTCATTCCTTTTTCCCTCAGTGTGTCCCTGTCATGAGTGAGCAGCTTGTGCATTTGGGGACTGAATGGGGCTGAACTGAGGCAAGCGCCAGGACCACCAGATGTCCCTCGTTTCCAGAAGAAGCCCCGGGTATTCACGTCAGCGGCCGCGGGGCTCCAGGGCTCAAGACGTTGGCGGCCTGGGGAACACGATGAGGAACACAGGGACCTGGGCCTGGAGTTAGCGCGTCGTACCGGGGCGGGGGGAACAGACAGACAGAGAGACAGACGGACAGAGAGAGACATCCCCGGAGCAGAGGCCGCGTCCTGCTATAGTCTTCACCCATGCGTGGCTCTTGTCTCCTCTCCCTGCTGTGTCCTGTCTCCACGTGTGCACGTCCAGGGCTGCAGCCCCCGTCATTTCAAACAGACAACACGGGCGTGACCCTGAGAGACGCAGAACTTGTCTGTGTTGCAGCCTTCAGCGGGAGTTTCCAGGGGCAGCTCCATCCAGCTGCGTCCACTTTTCCCACCTGCAGTGCTTTAAAAACCGAGGTGCCACCCCCTGAATCCACCCGCACAGATTTGGGGGACCGAGGGCCCCGGCTTCTCACCCCAGAGCCTTGGATGTGAGAAGAGAACCCAGCGTCCCGTGGGTCTTCAGTGGGACCACCCAGCTAGATGAGGGGCATGGTTCCCGCCATCCCAAGTCAGGGGTCTCCTGGCACAGCTTCTGGGACAGAGGGTGGCCCTGGGGAGTTATTTGTGTATTGGGACTCTTTGGGGGGTCTTTTCTGAGAGGAGACAAACAAAGACACACCTCTTACACTTGGTGGTGGTTGTTTGCAGACAGGAAAAACGGAGCCAGAGGGCTCATGGGTTTCAGCTGGCTGAATGTAAAACCAGCATCTGTGGGGAAACCAAGGACGGAGTCACGGGCAGCGACCCTGAGCCCCGGCCAAGCTGCCACCTTTCCCTGGAGCGTCCAGGGGGGGTCAGCCACGGGAATGTTGGGTTAGAACAGGGACCGCATGTCCTGAGAAGGCTTGGGAGGCTGGTGCAGCGAGAAAACTGAGGTTGAGGACAGATGTGGGACCTGCATGAAGGGGTTGGGGTGCTTGAGGAAGAGGAGAAGAAAAAGGGGAGAGAAGGTATCCTATGCTCAGTTTTCCCTGGACCCTCCCAGAAGCCGACAGAGAGGGACTCCTAAGTGCGTGAACAGCTCCACAAACCCTGCGTTAAATCTGTGAAACAGTGGAGTGCGACTTGGTATGACCCGGGCCCCTTCCGGCTCTGATGTTCTGGAATTCCACGTAATCGTCCCCACACTGGGTCATACCCAGGCTAGCAACACCCATGGAATCGTGCCCCGCGTGCGCACCGCATTCGCAGTAAATGAATATCATTTCATTACAAGAACAAATCATTATTATTGCCGAGTGGAGGGCCAATGGGGCCCGAGGATTATTGAAACCATACTTCCAAGGGCTATCAGCTCCTGTACGAAGACATCAATCTCTCCTCCCGGGCAGCTAAGGCTGCAGAAATCCGCTTTTAATTACCAATCGGCATTGACTAAATGTACCATAGCTGTCTTATCACATTTAAGGAACATGTCTACTTAAGATATTTAATTTAAAGTGATATCCTTAATTTCCTCATGGCTTCCAAAGTTTATGTTAACTTTAACCTGCTAGTTTGCAAATGCATTCTCTCTTTGATTACCTCAAGTCAAGTCCCACACGTTTATCTCCAATTACTTCAGCGGTGATACCCAAGCTCGGTTTTTTCGGCACTGCTGTGTCCTCATGCACCCAAGTGATAACAGTCCTGGGTTGAGGACTTCCCTGGTGGCGCAGTGGTTAAGAACCCGCCTGCCAGTGCAGGGGACAGGGGTTCGAGCCCTGGCCCGGGAAGATCCCACATGCCGCGGAGCCGCTAAGCCCGTGCGCCACAGCTCCTGAGCCTGCGCCCTAGAGCCCGTGCTCCGCAACGAGAGAAGCCACCGCAGTGAGAAGCCCACGCACTGCAATGAAGAAGAGTAGCCCCCGCTCGCCGCAACTAGAGAAAGCCCGCATGCAGCAACGAAGACCCAACGCAGCCGAAAATAAATAAATAAAGTTATTACAAAAACAGAAACAAAAACAAAAAACAGTCCTGAGTTGGCCTGGCACCCTGAGAGACAGGCCAGGCTTTCTGACACGCGGCGATTACACTGCTGGCTGACCCTGCTAGCGCTTGCTGTGTGCCAGGCATGGGGGAGGGGTCTCAATGCACCATCTCGTGGCGTCAACCCAAAACCTAGTGGGTAGGTGCCACTGTGCACCCATTCGCTGAGGAGGAGGGTGAGGCTCTGGCCGCACAGCCGCTCTTTCAAACATGGTGCCCATCTGGACAGATGTCATGCCACGGGCCCGGCACAGGGCACGCAGGAGAATGCCAAACACTGCTGAAGAGCAGCCCAGGGTGGCCGGAGCAGGCATCGTGCATCCACTCTGCGGATGGGAACAGCCGCGCCCAGGCTGCATGCCTCGCCCAGGTCACTTGGCTAGTAGGTCACGTCCACTTGGAAATCGCTGATGTCCTCCCTCCTTCCCCTCTCCCTGGACAATCACAGTCCTTATCATGTCTCTGCCAGTGGGGACCATAGTCAGACCTGGCCTGGAGGGCAGGGGATGGCCTGGGAGCTTGCTGCCCAGGTCGGAGGGGGCAGGACCAGGTCTGACCTGCAAGTTTGACAGCGGGGTCCAAGGGCTTGCGCCCCACAGGGTACTGAGGCAACACCTCTGTCTGCTTCTGGAGCAGCCCTGCAGACGGAGGAGCAGAAAACCTCAGCCCACGTTCCGCCTGTATGGGTGGATTTTACCCGATTGAAATGACATCTCTCCCCAAAGGCAGTGCGAATCGTACAGATGCGTCACAGTTTATCTGACTGGTCACCATCATCACTTTGCCTGAGTGTCTTCAGGTTTGTTCTGTTTCGGGGAACGAGCTGCCTCTTTTGAATTTTATAAACATTAGTTAACAGATTTTTTTTTTTTTTTTGGATGAGAAGACGTGTGAATATTTCTACGTAGAAGAGCATGACGTATTAGGATTACAGCACAGTGTCTACGAGCATGGATTCTGGGGCTGAGCTGCTGGATTTGGTCTGAGACAGGCTGTGAGCCGTTCTTGCCTCTGTCTCTTCCTCTGCGGAGCGGAGGTGACTAGAGTTACATGTTAGGGCTGTCAGGAGGATTAAATGAGTTCTACGTGAGGGCTTAGCAACTCCCTAACACTTAGTGATTGTACTGTCAGTGTGAGGTTTATTATTATTATTATTAATTAATCAACAAGTATACTGCATTAGGCCAGGTATTTGGTCAAATGCAATCTCAGAAATAGGAACCCTTGTGCATTGCCGGGGACTATGAACTGGAACCCTACGTGAGAAGCTTCCTTCCAGATCTTTTAAATCCCCACAGTGTGATGGCTCTCTCAGATCCGTGGGTAGCTGGTGGTTTTTCTTCCCCCTTTGCTGAACAGTTGATTCCGTTAAGAATATGAAATTGTAACGTAAATGATTCCCAGACTTTTAGTCATGAAAGTCAAGCCATATTCATTTCGTCCATTCTTATTGAAGCCTCTGGCCACCGATCTCTGTCCTAAAGTTCTGTCTGCATCTCGGGATTTTCCACGAGAACTAAGGAAACACTTCATCATAAGTAACGTACTGAATGTGCCCTTGTGCCAGCGTGTGCCGACGAGTGTCTGTGCCCCATTTTACAGATGAAGAAACTGAGACTTGCGGGAGTTTGGTGAATTTTCCAAGGGCACACGTGGAGCCTGAATGCTGAAGTGGGGCCTTACGCTATAAGGGAATGAAATTACTAACCAAAGACGGCGAATCTCAGAGATAGGCACCCTGCCATTGCTAATCCCTCAAGTCAAGTCCCACACGTTTATCAATACATAAAACCCTGTGGGAGAAACAAGTGTGACCATTTTAATTCTCCCCAGACCGGAACAATGCTCATTTTGTAACTGTTTTAAGTGTGCTAAATATATATTGCAGATTTCCAGTACTTGTAAAATCTTATAGAAGTTTCACTGTCTCGAGGTCACGCTTTGCTTTGTGATGCCCTCAATGTCGTAAGTTTCAGAGAGAATTTTTATGGTTTCTCAACTTTAGCAAAAACAAACGTTTTCCCTCTTGAATGTCGATAGCGAGCGCTCAAAAAAAATGTATGAGCTTCCCAGAATTATGGATTGAAGGGATTCAGGCATAATTTTGAAGTTGGGTCACCGAGGATCCTACTGATTAACCCCTGGGACCCTAGAACCCCTAAGGGGCTCAGTAAGGGCTCAGGGGCTGGGAACCCCTGAAATTGGTGTGGACTCTGGCAATGCTCTCTCTGACACAGCCTCTGTGCTTTCTTTCCTCTTTTCTCATTGTAGCTCGTGACTCACAGACACACTGAGGACAGGCCACCCTAGCCCCCTCCCTGGCAGGGGCGCCCCTCACCGCCACCCCACAGCAAGCTTATCCCAGACTTAGCTCCAGACCCCACCTCGCATCTCACAAGGAAAGGGTCTGGCCACTCCTCTTCCTCTGGTCGCTATTGGGTCAATATTTGGAATCCACCAGGAAGTAGGTACTTGGGTTAACAAAAAATGTCTAATATTTTTGAACTAATTTCAGGAAATCACAAATAACCATCCAGAGCAGCTATTCTATTTTTTTCCACCGGTAAAGGAAGTTTGCACACTTTAAAACTATTTTTTTTCATAGAGGAATAATAAAATAAACTATCCATAAGATGGTATATTAGGCAACCATTAAAATGATGTTTATAAACGACCTCTAACGACTCGGGAAAGTGCTTATGAGGTATTGACAAGTGAGAAAAGCACAGTATAAAATTCCTGACACTGGCTTTGTAAAGGATGCATCATTTTAACACACACAGACGCACAGACACACACACACACTCACTTGAAAAAAAACAGATTGAAAAGAAGTTTACCACCATGTTAATAGCAGTTACGTCCGCGTGGTGGAATGTCATATCACTTTAACTTCCTTTTTAAACTCTCCTAAATTTTCTCGCAAGAAAGAGCGTTATATTTATAAAAGAAACCAAAGGATTATAACCAAACACCGTCTCTCTAAAAGAAAAGATTGTTGAACCAAGGTACAAAGAAAAAGTTAGCAGCGATCATGTTGTCAGTAGGAAGGTTTCAAAATGACCTTTAAAAACTTAAATCCAAGTCCGCAAGTTTTATTTATCCTTTTGAAAACTGGCAGATCCCGTTACATATGCTTCTTTATTTCACATTTAAGAAACCAAGTGGAGGAATCAGCTTCTCGTCTCCTCGTGTGCTATAAAACACGTGGACGGTTCAGTTTCGGAGAGCTCTGAGCGCTGTCCAGGCCAACCTTCTTGCCACTCCCCACTCTGTGTACCTTGGTATCAAGGTCCAGGGGATCGAGATTCCAACCCAGTTTGTGGTGTGGCCCACGAGGGAGAGAGGAGGATCCCCATGCAGGCTAATCGCTTCTCGTTTTTTCTAAAAAGCGAGAGAGGTCGATGCTGGCCTTGGGAGATAGTTTCCAGAAGGTTCGGAGAGCAAGATGGCAGGTCACCACAGACACGCTTTGTCTGATGTTCCAGGCCAGAGGCAAGCCCCCACGGAGCCTGGCAGGAAGGGGCTGGCCCCGACCCCTTCCCCTTCCCCCAACCCCCAGAGTAGCCCCTCGCCAGCCCCACTCCCTCGCCCACTGTTTGTCCCAAGCTGGTGAGTCTGGAGGCAGCCCTGGGGTCAGCGCCAAGGCGGGGCGCTACCTCGCAGAGCTCACGCAAGGGCCCTCGGCTGAGGGTGGAGTAAACAGACTCTCCTTAAAGGTCACTTCTTCAGGCTCTGGCTCCGGTGACCGGAGGAAGCTGCAATCATTTTTCAGGGCTGTAAATGCCAAAAGAAAAACGCACTGAGTCACAGCTTTCCTCCGTGCCCCTGGTCAGCGAGCGCCTCTCACAAGGCATTTCCTTGCCAAATAAAGATTTTTTTTTCCCCCCGCGCCTGAACCCGGAATAGACCTCGAGTAACCTTTGCTCAAGGGTCTTGGGATGCAAGCTTTTAAATTGAGTTTGCAAGCCACGGAGGTTCCCAGCCAGCAGATTTTACATGAAAAGATTTGGGCCCAGGGTGGCATCTTTACATTAAAAAGGGTCACAGTGTGCACTTTTGTTTAGTTAGTTTGTTTTTTTTTTCAGTGTTGTTCGGTTTGCTTTGAAACAAAATGAAAGATTAAATTTTGATGGCCCAACCTTCCTCAGTTTAGAAGCAGCCCACAGCTGAACCTGTTACTTGTATGTCCTGAGGACAGACAGGTGCTCAAGTAAAGCAGAAAGGGTCAGAGAGATGAAATTTAAGGATTAATTTCGGTGAAGGTAAGAAGCATCCTCTCCAGCTAAATGTGTCTTCCCCGCTGTCCAATTCACAGACACCCATCTCATGATGAACATGCCCCCTTCAAAAAAATGCGTAATTACTCCTGGTAAAGTACAACTACCTAATTCGTTGGACTAATTCGTACTAAAGTGTGACTGACTGATGCTAGGCCCGACCCACCAAGAATGACGTTTTGAAGAATAACGTGAGGCCTAGGTAGCTGGGAAAGAGGTGTCAGGTAATCAGAAAGGCTAGGTCAGAGAGTGGACAAATGAGGTCATTGTATAGCGTGCCTGTGTTTTGCTTAAGGGAATTTCTGCAGGTAGAAAATCTAATCTCTAAAAACAGCTCCCAGTGGAAAAAAAAATAAGAGTGCGTGCTTTGGATTAATTTGGGGTCTACATCAATTAAGTTATCCTTTAGACTTTTTTCCCCCTCATGTGTGAGCCGGAAGGTGATGGACCTGAGTCACGGGACATCTTTGAGGCTGGGCCGGCCTCCTGCCTCTCCGTGGCCCCAGCAGCCAGCAGGGCTTTGTGTGGAAAGACACCCAAACAAAATGGGTGTCTGACGGTGGCTCTAGTTTCCCTGGGCACTTGAAGACAGTGTCTGTAGGAGAAGAAGTCTTTTTAAAAATCTATAGTTTGAGATAGCACTTTCTAAGTTAGATTTCTAACCAGGCTGAAGTTTCCTCTGTGAGCCTTTTAAGCGGTGCGGTTTCCACGTGTTTGAGAAACAACACGACTCAGCTACTCATAGCTGTGTGACCCTCAGCAAGTCCCTTCATCTTTGTGTCTCAGTGACCTTGACTGGAACAAAGAGGGAGGCTATGATCCGTGCTTCCAGCATTGTTGGAGGCTCGAGACGCTGTTCGCTGAAGGGTTTAGCGCAGTTCCTGGTGTGACACGGCTGTTCCCCATGTACTGTCTTTTAAGGGTTAACAGCAGAGCTGGGAATGCAGTAGACCATCTCGAGCAGTGGTGAGCTCCCCATCTATGGGAGTATTCAAACACCAGAGCCAGGATGATCTCTTTTGAGAGAAACAGTTGAGCGGATTCAAGTATTCAATGGCTGGGTGGAGGGATATATGTGGGGTGGGCGGTCTGTGGGAACCCGTTGGCCGTTAAAGACCTTTGCGATATGAAGTTCTAGGACTGAATAGATGCCCCAGTTCACAGGTGCATAAATGACAGAGAAAAACATGCAAACAAGCGACCGTGAGATGCTACTTTGTACCTACGGTATTGGCGGAGGGAAAGGATGGGGTGGTGTCCAGTGGGAGACAGGAATGGGAACCGGGGACCAGGAGTAGGTGGTTTGTGGAAGGAAAATTGGTAATTCCTTGTTTGTGGATGGCTTGCTATGAACACATCTATGTTTTAAATGTGAAAGCCTTATATTGGTTACCCCACCTCTAGGAATCGACCCAAGGAAATACTTAGCGCAACAGATGTTCGTTGTAGCGTTGTTTATAATACGGAGCAGCAAAACTTGGAAAAACTCTGAGTGCCGCCACTGGGGTTTGTGGGCCACTGTACAGCTATGTATAGGTGATGTGGATCTTTATTTACCGACGTGAAAATATATCCATGCCATATCGTTGAGCTAAAAAGAAAAGCAGGTCAGCTGCAGGAGATGGGAGATGACCCCGTTTCTGTAAAATAGGACCCGTTGATCTCTATGGGTATCGTTTGCATAGATAAACATTTAATGAAATCTTACCAGAATATTATTTCTGAGTGATGAGGTTTTAGGCGATCGTCACTTTTTTCTCTATATTTTGATGATGTTTTGGCAATTTTTAATAAGAAACATTTATTAGAGTTTTCAAAGAGTATCTATGTACCTAATTTTGAAAATAAAAGTGAAATAACTCTCCGAGCCCTGCAGAAACTCTCTAAACTGTCTCATCTGGCCTGATCCATCTAATAAGACGACATTCCAGGACAGGGAGCTTGCAATGACGGAAGACAGTTGACGGATGACAGAGCCCTCCAGCCTATCTGAGCTGATGGGCTGATAACCCCTCGCACGGCCTGGCTCGCTTCAGACCACAGGGCTGGCCGCAGACCCCGAGGTCCCCAGCCTCCCTCAGAAGTAAACAGGAAGCAGAGGCAGGGCTGAGAGTTGGCGGCGGAGGACCTGCCTTCCCGGCCGAGAGCAGAGAAGACCTGGGCCCCTGGCTCGGCACAGCCTGAAATTCCCAGGAAACAGGCAGCAGGCGTGGACACGGGGGCTATGGGGGTGTGAGTCGTGGATCGGGCTCCTGGCATCACTCGAGGGGAGGGACCGAGGGGGACACCAGTGGACCGTCGAACAGAGGGACAGGGCAGAGAACACAGAGACCAGCCAAGGGAGAAACAGGATGACAGAGCCACTTTATTGGGGCCATTTCAGGAAATAAGGACAGGAATGGGGCCATCAAAAGAGAGAACACTGAAAACTGCTGAGTTCCCCCCTCAGCCTGGGGGTGCTGGTCGCGGTCACCCACTGCCACCCCAGACGACTGATGACACCTTCCGGGGTTCTCCTGGCTGGGCTCAGGCTGGACACTGGGAAAATAGAATCCCGTTTGTTCTACTTACCACGTGGGGTTTTAAGGGTGATTGAAGGACCACATGGATGTAAAATCACTAAAAGATGTAAAATGCTGCACCGATACACGGAACCACGTTTCTATTCTGGAATTCGTTTGAGTGGATTAAACCAAATCGTAGGTTACTTTGAGCTTAAAAAAAAAAACAACAAACTCACAGAAATTATCTGTCCAAAAAATGCTCTAAGAGACTTCACGGAAAGTATCCTGTTTGTAAGGTTCATTTCGTCTTCCATTCATTCATTCATTCCTCAATTATGTATTGAGCTCTTCCTGTGTTCCAGACTGTTCCATCCCAGACGACAGTGCAGTGAACAAGAGACAGAAAGCCCTGACTCCACACTGTTCATTTTCTGCAGGAAACAACGGACATTTGTGGGAAGTTTGTAAAAGACGTGGCCCCGCAAAGCCACGGCAGCCAAGGGTTACATGGCTGATCGATACTGGAGGAGTGGCTGGTACAGTATGGTCCCCATTCCAGGACACAGGGCAGGATGGTTGCTTGTGAAAACACGAGCTAAAACCCAGGGCTTGGAATTGACTCCACAGTGTCAGGTTTCTGCAGCCTAACCTCCCAGCTTGTGTGTTTCCAAGATGAGCAGTTCTCGGAGCTGTTTTGTGACAAAAGACACAAAAATATCTACATGCTACAAAAATACCTTAAAATAGGATTTATCAGAAAGCAAGTTTTGTAGGGCTTTCCTTTGTGTGTTATCGTTATTGTCTTTGCCACGCTGTTGCTTGTGCAGTATTTTGTGAAGACTTTAGATTGAGAGTTTGAGAATAGCCATCCTCCCCATAATGACAATAATAAAAGCCAACTGACTATGAGTCAGGGACAGCTCTCAGTGCTTGCCATTTGTTAACTCACGTGATCTTCACAACACTCATTACCCGCATTTTACAGATGAGGAAACCAACGAGGCACACAGAGAGGTTAAGTAACTTGCCCCAGGTCACACGGCGGGCAAGGGGCGGAGCTGGGATTTGAATCCAGGCCTGTGGGCTCCATCATCTGTGTAATCCCTTTACTGCCCAGCCTCCAACGGTGGGCAAGGGTGAAGACGAAACGGGAGTCAGCGGTACTGGAGCCGGCTTGGTGTCTGGCTCTGCTGTGTTATCTGCATTCTCATCTCTAATTAGCCCGCGCTCTGGGGGGCGAAGTCCCAGCTCCATCCCCATTTTACTAGTGAAGGGGACACCAAGCGACCCACCCACCGGAGATCACAGACCCAGTGAGTAGAGGGCGCATGACACAGACCTGGTGTGACACAGTGGCTGTGTCTTTCCGTAGAAACAAAACATAGAACATAGAAAACGTAGAAAACATATAAAAACAGAATAGCATCACTGCGTCAAATCATGGTTTAATGTGGATTGCATGAGTCCTTGGAGAGGATAAACTTTTGGGGAGGAAAAAAAAAAAAACCTGCCTTAAAAAGAACCCCAAACCCAACTTAGCTTTTCTCCCGGGAAGAGCCACCAGCATCAGAGAGCTTACGCTGCAAGCCTGTGGCATGCTGGAAGTTAGCAAACACAGAGAGGCGCCGGCTTGGGAGCCTCTCCGGGGAGAGGATTAATCAGGGAGTGTTTACTGCACCCCCTGGGGGCTGCACTGAGACTGTGCCCGGGCCCAAGAGACAGGGGTGAATAGTGCTGGCATGTGGGGCCTCACCGTCCGTCCTGAGGGCCGCCGGGAGGCTCCTGCCGCAGAAATCCCCCACCTCGTCCTCCTCGGTCTCTTCCCGGATGTCAGGCTCAAAACGCAGCAAGTGAAACTGGTTTCTTTGGGGCCGGACCGCTTTCCCCGTCCCTGCGCCGGGCAGCCGCCTCTGGATCGCATTAAGCTGCGTAAATAACAAGGCTGTTGTCAGATTCCCCCTGGTGAGGAGAGGGCACTGGGGGAGCCCCGGGGCGTGACCTTCGTGTTTCACAGCAGGAGTCAAAACGCCTCCCGGCCGTGGAGGGTCTGTGTTGTGCTTGCACTGGGCCCTGACAGGCAGATGTGTTTCCCCGCGCGCGGCAGCCGGGGGCAACGCGGGGATTTGCTGGCTCCGTCTGTCTGTCTGGTGGGACCGCGAACCTCCCGGGTTTGGGCGGCCCCCGGGGACGGGAATGCGTGGCCGCTGTCTGTGGCAGTGACAGGGGCGTTCGTGGTGGAGACTCTTGCGCGGCGGGGGGAGGTGCTCAGGAAGCAGGGGTGTCACGGCCCCCCCCCCATCCCAAAGATGCAGGGAGGCCGGCGTTCCCTCTTCCCCGACCCATCCTGCTTGGGGCAGCCGCCTGCAGGTACATGAAATGTAGAATAAGGCAGGGTCCAGGGCTCTGTTTCCAGCTTCCGCTCCTAACCCAGGTCCTCACCCTGCTTCCCCGGGCACGAGGGCCAAGCTCAGAGGCTCAGTTTGAAGTGGTTGCTTTCGGTGTCCTCGTTGGTTGCTTCTCCAGTTTTTAAGAGACTCTACAATCTGTGTTAGTGGTGTTTAAAAGAAAAAGAAAAAAAGAAAGGAAAAGGCGTGGGGAGTGAGACATAGAAGGAAGGGAGGGAGAAGGAAAATGAGATAGAGGCAGATTTACTGCTCACCTACTAGGTACTCAGCACCTGCTCACAACCCTCCTGGTGACAGGGTTATAGGCCCATTTCACGGATGAGCAAACTGAGGTTCCGGGAGATTAGTAACTTGCCCAGATCACACCCACACGTAGGGTGGGATCCAGCCAGGACTCAACCTGGAAGTTCTAGTGAGTGGAGGCCCCAGAAAGAAAACAACAGTCACCTCACATTTCATGACAGAATTCCGATGAGTTCCTTCCTTCCTCAGCCGGGTCATTCCTCTATATCGTGTCAGTATTGCTTTGTTCCCCTCTTTATATTTGCAAGGCACAGCAAGGCCTGTTTTAGCAAGAAAATGATCTCAGGGCCCCTCCTCCATGGAAAGCCTTTCTTACCCTTATAATTATTCACTAGTAACTAAACACCATCCCAAGGAACAGGGCAAAGTGGTAGAAAGACCCTTGAGGGATGAGACCCCGTCTTTCCTTCCTGCCCAAGGCGGCAGAGTCTCTCCAGCACCCGTTTATCTCCACCCACGATTAAACGAGGAGCTTCTCCCGCAGTAAGGGGTCTCTCTGGGGCTTTGCCTGTGTGACCTCATTCCATCCTGAAAACAACGGTAGGCCCATTTTCCAGGTGGGGAAACTGAGGGCTGGTACACCAGTCAGGTGCTTCAGGGGCCAGGGGCCTGGGCCTGGGAGGCTGACTCAAAGTCACGGATGGATTCTTACTTGATGGGGTTCCCAAAGAGTTTATGGCACCGAAGTTTGGAGCCCCAGCCAGGGCTGCTTTGACCGCTGGCTCTCCACCGCATCGGCCTGTCTAGTTGTCTTAGGTCTCCTCATTCTCCAAGAACCTCATGTACATCTGCTTCTTGTCTGCTTCTCCCTGCAGATTACGAGGCCTCTGTCCTTGGTGTCCCTCATCGCGTCCTCGGAGCCTGGGCTGGTGACCCCGCATAGTAGGTGCTCAATAAAAACGGACTGGATGGTGCAAGGGGATGAAGGGGGCAGCAGTGCAAAGTTCAAAGGCTCGGCTCGCACCTGATCCTCCCAGGGAGGGCTCCCCAAGCCCCAGGAATGGAAACCCCCCCTTATATGGGGGGGGGACTGCCGTCCGCCTCCCTGTGATCTGCAGAACTGCAACCATGACGGGGGCTTCAAAGCACGTCTGCCAATAGATCAAGCCTCCTCTCAGCCACGACAGCCCCCCATTGCTCACCTCCCCAAATAAACCCGCGTAATGAAGACAGATGGCCCTGGTCAGCGCCAGCCGCGCTGGGAGCAGAGCACAGCCTGCAGATGGGGCCGGGGAGGCCTGAGGCCCCACACCCCACCCCAGAGCCGTGTCTGGGGTGTCACCAGGATGGACACTAGCCTGCACCCCCTCCATCGCCTCCGGGGGCAACGTTTCTATTTGATAAGCCCGGTGAGTCAGGAGATGGGCCCCTTCCAAGGCATCCAGGGACTCGGGAGCCCCCTGGGACAAGAGCCCCTCGGCTTCCGCACACCTTGTGCCCGCGGGAGTGGAGGGCGGCTGGCGGGACCCAGGGCCTCCTGTTGGTGAGGCTTTCTGGATGCGGCCTCCTGGAGCTGTCTCTGGGCAGCAAAGGTGCGGCCGGTGTGCAGCGCCTCAGGAGGGCGCAGGCCGCTGGCCGCAGGGGAGACAATGGTAACAAGGGTCCCAAGGGGCGAGCCACGAGCCCTGGGAGGCAGGCGTCCACACACCCTGCTCACCAGCAGCTGTTATCACCCCAGCTCACAGGCAGGGAAACTGAGGCCTGGGGGGGCGCCTGCGGAATCCAGCACAGGCACGCAGGGCCCGGTAGGAGGGGACCCACGCGGGTGTCTAGGCGATTCTCCCAGCCTCCCGGGGCGCAGAGGAAACGCAGTGAGCAAATGCAGTGAGCAGAGGCCTGCGGGCTTGCGTGCGTGCCTGCGTGCGTGCTTGGAGACAGGCGGGCAGGCGACGCCTGTGTGGTCCGAGGGGGCTTCGTGTGTGTGGTCCGCCACCAGCCCGACGCTGATCATCTGTCCAAAGGCTGCTAACTGCCTGCCCGGTGACCAGTCTGTTTACTTTAGTCCTGTCTGCACCAACTGAACTCAGAGAGCTGTCTCTCTCCAGCTGGACCTCCTCAGGGGGAGAGGGAGCAAGGGAGGGGAAGAGGAAAGGAGAGAGAGATGGGGAGGGAGGGGGAGGGGAGATGGGGGAGGGAGGGAGGGAGAGGACTTGGAAGAAAGAGAAAGTGACGCGCGCACGTGAAGCTCTACACCGGGTAGGCTGTTGATGGGGTTCGCAAGAAATCCAGACAACCACCGATGGGCCATTTCACCTCCATCCTTTCTCCAGCACCTTCCAACCTCCCTGTGCGAACCTCGGGGTGGGGGGGCCCTCCCTACCCCAGCCCCACGCGCATTTGCTCAGAGGGACCAGGGTGATGAATCAGCCCCTCCGTCGAGTGTGGCCGAAGCTTGGTTTGTGTCCGTCACCACTGACATCAAAAGACGTCCGGTGCAGACGGGTGGTGGTGTGTGTCTGTGCTGTGAGCTCGGGTGAAGGCAGAGTGGGTCGTGTTGGAGGTTTGGGCGAGCGTGGGCAGGGTCTGCACCTGGTGTCTGTCCATCCGTCGCAGGCAGAGGTTTCAGCCCCTGGCTAGCCTCCCGAGGGTGGGATGAGGAGAGGTCCTCTGGAGGTAAGCATCCCACCTAAACACATCGCGGATTGAATCTTTGACGTGCTACCGCCGCTGCGCGGGATTCTATCCCTACAACGGCTGTGTTGTAATGATTCCACTCTCAGAATATTGATATTCAGCTTTAGTTTATATTTCCCCCAGTTTCACACTTTCAGTTGATGGTTTTCTCCTCTCTACTATGTATTTCCTACAAATCATCTCAATGTGATATGCAAAGAAGAGGGATGGAAACGAGAGAGAGAGAGAGAGAGAGAGAGAGAGAGAGAGAGAGAGAGAGAGAGAGAGAAGAAAGTTCTAGAAGGCCTGGTTTCAGTGGATGTCAGGCTAGCACTTTGTATTAAGACCTGAACAGTCTGTAAGAAAACGATCCAGAGTCATGCGTAGAGAAGTTTCGTTCTCAAATACGCTCTATTTTCTGAACCAAAAGCAATGTTGGTGATGATTTAGCTGAATCCCACTCACTGGCGGCCCCTTCCTGTGGTTTACACAAAAGCAGAGCCCCTGCCTCAGGACAAACCAGTCTTCTGACCTACATCACTGTTTCCAAGTCGAGGAAATTATTAAATACACAACCTGGAGATAAACAGATAACTTCACTAGGTGGCTGGTTTCACAAAAGAGCATCGGGCACTTTTCAACCGAGGTAAAATCCACATAACAGACAATTCACCGCTTTAAAGCGAGCGATTCAGTAGCATTTAGTACATTCACGACGCCGTACAATCACCACCTCTATCTAGTTGTACGATATTCTCCTCACTCCAAAAGCACACCCCAGGCCCATTCAGCAGTTTCTCCCCGTTCCCCCTCCCCCCAGCCCGGGGCACCCATAATCTGCTCTCCATCTCTATGGATTTGCCTAGAAAACCAGGTATCTTACTCACCAAAAGTGCTAAAGGAAAATGGCTTAGCTGTTTCTAAATTATTATTATGGAAAAAACTCGTACTCGTGTAGAAAATTTAATTATTACAAAAAATATAAGAGACATTTAAAAGAATGCCCCCTCCCAATTTCTCACCCTAAGTCACTAAAGGTAGCGTTTGGTGCCCCCTCGCCCACCCCCCGCCCCGACGTCTCTCTGTATAAACACTCCCATAACACGCCCTTTCAAAAGCTAGTGGAACCACATTGGATGGCTAGTTGGCAACCTGATTTTTTTGCAACCTAACAATATATGTCACGGACATATTTTCAGGTCAACACACACAGTTCTTGGTCATTTTCGTCTGCCCAGGGCTCCTCCCTGCAGACCTACAAGTTGCTTTAACCAGCCCCCTCGGCCCGGGTGATTAGGTGTTAGCATCTAGTTTTCATTCGAAAGGATTGACTTTCTGGGCTGTTAATTGATTGGATTTAGGGGCCTTGCTCTCAGGCGGGAGGGATTGAGGAAGGATTTAAAGAATTCTATAGAGGAGTTCAGGACTCGCTGACACCACCAATGAGACCCCAGAGGCGTGCAGACACACCACCCCCTTGGTGCATGTTTGCAGATGTGGGTAAGGAGCAGATGCGAGCAGAGATGACCCACTGTTAGAAGGAGCTACCCAAGGACAGGTGACCCAGTAGCAAGTCCACCTAAGGAGGAGGCGTGTACGGGCCGGCCACTCAGGCCCCGCGCGGTTGGGCGGGGTCGGGGGGGGGGGCCGGCGTTTCTGCTGCGGGGCTGCGGGCAAGGTGGCTGTTCTGGTGAGATAGCAGCGCTGGGGATGAGGGCGGGAACGGCAAGGCTGGCGTCGCTTCTGGGATGCTGGCTGGGAGATGCCAGCTGGTGTGTGCCTGTGTGTGTTTGTGTATATTTGTGTGTGTGTCGGCCAGAGAGGAAAGAGAAATTCCCCTCAAAGGGCGGGATATGTCAGTTTTCCAAAATCCTCTTGAAAATCTGGTAACTCAAGTCTACACTTTGCCTTCGTGATGTAAATTGTTGCACATGGAGTTTTTTTTTTTTTTTTAAGCCAATCATCTTGTCAGAGTTATCTCGGATATGTGCTTTCTCTCTCCAACTCTTCGAATTTTCTGAGGCCCAGGCAGTCTCTGCTTCTCTGGGGAGGCCTCCTGGGCCACCTGGGTGAATCCTGCATGGGCTCCTGTCCGCGTAGCTCACACATACAGCCTTGAGATGCCTTCCAGTCCTGTGGTTTCTCCTTTCTTTCCCTCCATATTCCTGTCTCTCCAGTTACACCGTAAGCTCCGAGGGCAGGGATCTCTCAGGACTCTGGCCCTGGTCCTTGGCACACGTGTGAGCCCAGTACCGTGTGTGATGGGCACTCGCGCTGCGGCTGCAGACCCCTCAGAATCAGAATCGCCACGTGCGTGCCGGCAAGGCCCCTCCCACTCGGGTTTCTGAGGACACTTCGGTTCAGAGGGGTGAATACAATTATTCGCATATTCGGGGGCAGGCCTGAGGGTGAGGGAAGCGACACCCACCCTCGCCTCAGGCACAAAATTGAAGGGGTTGCCGAAGAAACAATGTAGTCCCGCCCGGTGGCTGACGTATCTTGTCCAAGGTCAATGGCGGTGGAACTGGGACGCAGCCCAGGTTTCCGGTGACCAGAGGTTTTCTGTTAAGAGGTCGGCCCTGAACTGTACCTGCCATCCAGACCCCTGAATCTCTCTGTTACACAGTGTTGATCTGCCTGGGCTCCTCGGGTTCTCTGTGGGGCAGATGGAGAGGGATGAACTAGGGTGAGGTGCCGTGGCACCCAAGAGGCCGCACGGAGAAGGTGCTTAATAATTCTGCTTGTTCAGTCTTCTCCCCTTGTGGACCTCCAGCCTGTCCTGAGCCTTCCCAAGATGTTTGAGGTTAGCCATGCACCTAAAACTCCCTGGCACCGCATTTCTGTCAATGCAGGATATTGTCACACCAGACACGGCAGTGATTCCATCTGAGACTCAGATACGAGACTCCCGGAACAGAGTTTTACGGAGGAGATTCACATATTTCGTGCAAAATGCACACTTCACCGTACGCTTCCTCACAATGCTGATGACAAAACGTCCTCCTCTTTTCAATCAATGTGTCATATTTTGAAAGAAAATGTTCCCCAAACCCAGACCCTCAGAATCTGGAAAAGGGAACGTTTATACGATACGTGGGAAGGGTCATTTATAAATTGATTTCACTGTTGACCAAATAGTTTTGCCTTTTTTTTTTTTTTAATGAAATGATAACATTCTTAAACCAAGGCTCGCCCTCCCACCCCCCAGGTGGAGCTCTGTTTTGCTAAGATACAGGCTTGCAGGACCCAGGCAGGCTGGCGGTAGTCCCCGGCCCCGAGGGGCTATTAGCCTGCCGGCTTTAATTAAACTGATTGACCAATTCAGGAAAACAACAACAACCGTGTAATTATTTGGTGGAATTGGGCATTTTTCGAGCTGAATTTACCTACCATCACGATGGATGGGGAAGGAAGCAGGCTGTGACAGGGAAGGGTGGGCCGGAGACCTGCTCCATTCCCCCCCCCCCAGCCTGGCTTGAGCTTCTGGGAACCTCGGCCTCCCCCTTCTAGAAGTTTCCGATCAGATGGGCAGCCTCCTCCTTCCCGAAGGTTCCCATGAGATGGGTGGGACATGCACTGCATTTGGCTCAGGACCTGCTACCAGAGGGTATCAATGTCCCCTCTGTCCTCATCTTCCTCACCGCCACCCCCTCACCAAAAGATACTGTACTGAGAGGCAAAGTCATCTCAGAGGTCAGGGGAGAAGCCGCCTGTCCTAATGTTGGTTGGGCCTGGGGAGGTTTTGTTGGACTTTGATGTGCGGGGGGGAGGCTAAATGAAACATCCCTTTTGAAAAAGTGTTATTTAATATCATTCACTGATCATCTAGTATATGCAAAGGCCTCCGCCAAGCTACTCCAGGAAACCCTAAAACCAATCTGATCCAGTCCCGCGGAGGTAACAGACCAGACGGGACCCCAGCTAGTCCTGAGGGAGGGAGGGGAGCCGGGCGGTGCCGGCCCGCCTCTCCATCGGGGCTGTGGTCTCACCAGCGGCTCCACTTAAAAGGATGCTTAAACCTGACTTTTCATGTTTCTAAGAAAGAATTTATAGAAATGGTTTACAAACATAGCATGCATTTATCGTAGAATATCTGGAAAATACACAACGGCACAAAAGGGGATTTAAAAACAAAACACACAAAAATGCCACCACTTTTCACATTTTGGGGTTTCGGTGTGCAAGTTACACACACCCTCCTCCCCCCACCCCACGTGGAGCAGTGCCTGGTGTGGAACCAGCCCCCAGACAGCATTAGCTATTGTTATTACCGTTATTTATTTTCTCTCGTCCTCAGAAAAACAGGATGGAATTGTGCATGCGCTGTTTTTGCAAATTTCATTCTCTCTCCGATCGCTCGAACATTTCCCTTGCCCTTCAGTATTTTTCTACAATATAATTTTTCGTGGCTGGAGAGTGGAAAACTGCGTTAAACTCTCAGCCCTCCTCAGTGCCCCCCCTCTCCCTGCAGAGGGTGGGAACGCCACCTAGTAGCTCAGCTTCCCCAGGAAGCAGGGTGGAGATGCGCGGCGGCACTTCGGGGCCGCGAGGGCTTGGGCTTGGGGTTCGGGGCTCCGTGGGCTTGGGGGAGGCTGACATATTTTGGCGGAGTCGGCATACATCTTTGCCATTTTGTGAACTCAGCTCTTATCCTAAGCTCACGCGTCCTGCACGGATGCCGCCGCCCAGGAGAGGGGAGGAAGGAGAGTGAAGCTGCTAGGGTTTGGATCCACCCGTTTCGTGACTCTGCCTGTTTTGCCGGGGGCGGGGGGGGGGGGGACAGCAAAGACACTTCGGAGGCCACCTCCCCTTTCCAAATGAGATTGTCGCAGCCCCAGGCCGGGGGTGCCGAGTTCCAGAGGAAGCAAGCGGCACTTCCTGCCAAGGCTGCTCCACCACTGGAGAAAGCAGACGGCTTCGGACCCAACGCGGTCCCCAAGTAAAAGCACGGAAATCGAATTTCAGTTCGCGCGTGTGTAGTGGCTCAAAAGAGTGAATGTTTTAACACCACCACCAATAAGAACACTTAACACTCGCTCTGAGGCAGGCAGTGTTCTAAAGGCTCTTAGGGGAACTCATCGCATTTTGCACCCCTCCTTTGAGGAAGGTACGACACCACCTCTTTGCAGCCAGAAGGCTGCATATCTCCCAGGTTGCACGTAATTCCTTCCCATCCCCAGAAACCCATCTTGTCTCCTTTGGTTGAAAAACAACCCAATATTTGCAATACTTGCCATGTTACTGTCTTGTCCCTTCTTATTACAAAAACAGTAAACGTTTGTCACCCAAGTTTCAAGCATCACAATGAGGAATGACTTAGAATGAGGGTCCTGCATCCACCCAGATAAGAACCGCTGCCGTTGACCAGCAGACTCCGTTCCAAGGAGACAGCAAGTCAGAACTACGATTTCTTTCCCGAAGTGGGGCATTTCTATCCCGTCTGCCAGAAACTGGCCTTTCTCACACCCACTGCTCTTGCTGGCTTGTGGCTCTCTCCGACTGTGAGTGGATTTGAATGAAACTGGAGGGCTCAGGGGGCTGCCCGGCAAGAGCTGATGACTTTTAATGGAGGAGCTCGCTCCCTGGTTTCTGGTTTTCTACGACTTTGAATCTGGCCATTCCTAGCTCTGGCATCCCCAGCTGAGCTCTGAATCCCCGGGGGGTTCTGTAAGTGGGGGGCTCTAATAACAGAGCCTGCTCCCAGGAGCTGGGGGTCCCCGTAGGGCACTATTAGCACAGATCCTGTGGCCCTGTTCCCTCCCCACTGAGGGTTCCCAGAGCCAAGCGTTAGGAAATGTCGGAGATTCCAAGGTGATCTTTCCGGTGAGCAAACTCACCTTCTGTGGGTCTCCTTAATAAGCTGCTGTCTTTTCTCTTTCCAACTTAAACCGCAAACAGTGCCCGTCTCCGTTTTCCAACCTTTCCACCGACAGCACCGGGCACAATAGGATTATGTGTCATTTTAACTCTTTTTCTTAGGAATTTCTCCCCTCTACTTTTAATTAAAATTTTAATATCACACGCGCAAATCGTAAATTGAATCGAGGTTCATTTTGACCACTTTCCTACTGCGTTCTTTTTATTCCAAAGGGAAATGGGCGATGGGCGTGCTGCCGGGACCTGGTAGGTCAGTCTCAGTGGCAGAGGCGGCGGCCCCGGGGCTCCCCCGCCCCGCGGAGCAGAAAGGTGCCGGGGACTGGTCTCCGCGCGGGGGTGGGGGGGGCGCGCCGAGCTGTGCGGGGCCGGGGGCGCCGACCTTCCCCTGCACCTGCCAGCCGACCCGACTCCGGCCAAACAGCCGGCGCCACCGGCGCGAGGAGGCGGGTGCGGAGAGAGGACGGCCTGCGCCTTGGTTCCCGGGGAGCGGCTGGGATGCGCGGTTGGGAGCCGGGCGCGGAGAGCGGAGCAAGCCCGGGACCCGAAGGGACAGAGGAGTGCGGGGCGGGCGCTGGAGGGGACAGCAGGGAGTGAGGAGACGGGAGGGCGCGCTGGAGAAGGCCAGAGGACGGTGGCCAGGGGAGTGCGGAGAAAGTCCAAAGACAGTGTCGCGGCGCAGGGGAGCGCAGGGTGGGGAGTCTCAGGGGAGAGGGGCGGGGGAACCGGGGGCTGGCAGAAACGCGGAGGGGGAAGCGGGGCAACGAGGGGAGCGGGAACCCCAGCTGAGCCGGGAAGGAGCCGGCGTTGGGACAGCTGCTCCCTGGAGGCTAATGCGCTCGGCGGCTCAGCGGTTGCAGTCAGAGTGCGATCCCGCATCCACTCAAGAGTACCAATTCCTGGCCCCTTTTCGACATCACCCCAGTCAGTCCCCAGACCTCCAAGTCACAGGTGAGGAAACTGAGGCCGGAAGCCGCTGAGCAGGAAGCCCAAAGCCAGGCTCCTTCAAGGTTGAGTTGGAAGGATGAGCCTGGAGCCGGAAGCCTTCACGGGACACCAGGCTCACGCCAAAAAGCGACGGCAGCAACTTGGAGTAGGCGCCCTAAATGCCCAGAACCCTGCGTTTTTTATCCTCTCAGATTTTCAAGGAATCCTGTGAAGTAGTGTTAGTCTCCCCGTTTTACGGAGGGGGAAACTGAGGCTCCACCTGGAGGACGTCCCTCTCTCGTTCTTGGAGCATCTTCATCTCCTCGGGTGCTTCTTGCAGAGCCCAGGTTTCTCCTGCTGTATCTCCCAACCCCCGCCTGGGTCGGGGCAAGGCACATGGGCTGAGTTCTGGTTGGGCAACTTCCGTGAAACAGTGAAACTGGCAGCCCTGGGTGTCCAGGCCTCAGGGCCAGCCCCACCTCCCTGGGGGACCTTGCTGTACCCCAGAGTTTCTGCACCTGAGGCCTCCCAGCCTTGCCCCTTAAACTCCTGCAAAGCGGTGCAGCCAGCCCTTCAAAGATGGGCTTCAGGGAGAGGAAACCATCTTCTCTGCTTATAAGAGCCATCTCCTGCTCCCCTTGCTGACGGACTTGACTAGCAGTTTTTAAGCAACACCTGGGGGCTTCCCTGGTGGCGCAGTGGTTAAGAATCCCCCTGCCAATGCAGGGGACACAGGTTCAAGCCCTTGTTCGGGAAGATCCCACATGCCGTGGAGCAACTAAGCCCATGCGCCACAACCACTGAGCCCCGTGCCACAAATACTGAGCCCGCGTGCCACAACTACTGAAGCCCGTGCACCTAGAGCCCGTGGTCTGCCACAAGAGAAGCCACCACAATGTGAAGCCTGCACACTGCAACGAAGAGCAGCCCCCTCTCACCGCAACTAGAGAAAGCCTGCGCGCAGCATTGAAGACCCAACGCAGCCAAATAAATAAATAACGTTTAAACAACACCTGGATGCCAAATGAGCTGATGTGTGTCAATTAGTTCTTGGCCAAGTCAAAGCACCTTGGGAAGAACCCAACACAAGAAGGCCTCGAGTGGCTGACATCCGTATTATGTAGTTTAACAGGCCACAGAACCCGAATTCCCTGAATTCTCACTGGCCTGCCCGAGTGGGTGTGGCACGTTAGCTTCTGTGAGATTCCCAGGTACCAGCATCAGGACCTCTCATCTCCAGCGTGACTGGGAATCTATCAGAAGGCTTTTTAGGACTTCCCTTCCCTTGGCCAGAATCGGGCTGAGGTCGGGACCGGTCAGCATTACAAGGAGCTGTCCCAGGTTTCCATGAATATTCAGCAGAAACAAATGCAGTCAAAGGCGTTTCCCTTGAAATGCAGAGGAAGTGCAGCGAAAGTGAGAATTCAGTTTTTCGTTAAGATGTGGTCGGTTATCATCAGCCTGGGCTAATGGAATGTCCTCATGAGCACAATATCTTTTCATCAGGAACTTACTGAGTGATGCGGGGCGGGGGGGGGTGGCATTCCTTCTGCCCTGGTTATTCCTGCTGTGTAACAAATTACCCAAAACTCAGCGGCTAAAACAGCCATATTCTTTTGCTCACAGCCTCGGGGGTGAGGAATTCAGGAAGGGCCCAGCTGGGTGAGTCTCACTGGGGATCTCTCTTTTGATTGTGGTCAAATGTTGGCTTGGACCTACGAGAGGACACACTTCGATACTTGCTGCCAGTCGGGAGCTCAGCCGGGCTGTGGATGGGCGCCCCAGCGCATGGCTCCTCCAGCAGGGGGTCTCAGTGCTGTCGGATGTCTAACAGGCAAGAGCTGCCTAGTGTGTCATGCCCCTGAGTTTCTTTGCCTGGGGCCTCTCTGGATTTTGCTGTCTGCATGGGCATCGTGTGCACGCGCACACGGCACCAGCGGCCTTTGATCAATATCCCGTCGTCTCTGCTAGGGTGATGGATAATTCCCCTCCACTGGCTCCTAGAGTTTTCCCAGCACAGCAGGGTTCAGCGACCCATTGGTGCTGAGTGACCCAGTGACCCACCCTGTACAGGCTGCCCTCTGCCCCCCTTTTCCCACCCCACTCATCCACTGATATTTCCTGGGACTGTCAGCTAAACACACTTCTTCACTTGAATGCTGCCTCTGCATTTCTTGGGAAGGAACCCAAACGAAAACAGTCCCCAAGAAGCCTGGCCGCTTCTCTTAGGCACAGAGACCTCCCCAGACCAGCCTTCCATGTAAAATGCTCCCAAGAAGTAAACAAAAAAAGTGAAGGACCTGCAGACTCATGGGGACTTTCGCAATCAGGGCCACCCCACACGAGGCCCAGGGAACATCGTAGAAGCAGCCTCCCTGGACATTGCCCAACGCCAGGTCCCTGGATTGGGAGGATTTGGGTCTTAGCAAAATGAGACCCCGCCCCTACTGTCACCCGGAGCCGAAAGCAGGGCTTTTGTGCGAAGGAACTTTGGCTGGTGGTTGGAGAGGGTCCCGATGGGGAAGACCCTGCGTGAGAGGTAGCAGTTTGTGTCACATCCTGGGGGGTGATGGTGTGCCTGCCCTGCCTGACTGGGTACCATGATGAACTGGTGTAAATCTTCTGCAAATTCCCGAGCCAGTCTCTGAGTCTGGGCGCTGTCAGAGGACATGTGGACAATGCGCTCTCCCATCCTGATGATGGCAGGTTCATCTTCTTGGTCTTGGCTTCCCTGGACATGTATGCAACTTGCTCAGTGGCATAAAGCAAGTTGTGGGGTGAGGGCTGTGCTGGGTAGGACCCTGTGCTCGTGGTCAACTTAGGGGAAGGGAATTTACTGTATTGCCAAGCTCCATAACCAGCCATAAAGATGTAAAACCAGGCTCAGGGAGAAAGAATAAAAAACCAAGAAAGGACTAGAGTCCTTTCGTGGGACGGGAACTATTGGATGGTCTCTGTAAGTCACCACTGCTGGGTGCTATTGTATTTTTTCTAAACATGCATGCATATAGCTCTTACTATTATCATATTTATATACGAGTGTGTTTAATCTTCACAACAGTGCTGTGAGGGCAATAATTGTATCATCCCTGCATTTTAGACAGGGAAACTGAGGTACAGGAGAGTTTGCAAGGACTTGCCTGTGGTTAGTGGCAACCAAAGTAAGAGGCAGCCGAGTTAAGATTTAAGCTGAAGTAGTTAGTTTTGGGGATATGATTGCTTTTTCCATTAAAATAAAAGGCCCAAAGATGGAGGAGTCTGGCTATTAGCTCCCTGAAGGTCTTGAGAAGTCTTTCTTATCCACTTTGCAAGCTTCTTTTTCTGAGGTCTCACGGTCCAGAAAGGCTGCTGGAGCTCCATTCGTTGCATCCACATTCCAGGAAGAAAGAAGAGTGGTGGTAATGGGAGGAGGAAGACAGAAAGCTGCCCTCTCAACTGAGTCAACACTTTAAGATATTTTCTTGGAAGTCCTACCCAATAGCTTTTGCTTACCTCTCAACAACAATAATAAGTAGAATAAGAATATAAATATAATAATAATAATAAATAGAAATCCTTGTGCCAACTTTCCTCTTTCTGGGCTCAGGTAGTAGGAACCATGTGAAATTATCATAAAATCAGCCATATCCTGGTTAACGCTTGAATTCCTATATTTAAAAATGCCGTAGGTAACTCGTTATGAAAACAGCCCTCATTATGCAGGTACGGAGCACAATTACTGGGATGCTGGTGGGTTTAGTTAAATAATTAGAGTGAGCTGCTAAAGACCTTCTCGTTGTTTCTGTATTTAGGTTAAATCGGCATTACTGATTCTCCGTGGCAAGGCTTGCTTTCAAGTTCTTATTGGTGTAATTAAGTGAGGTACTTTGCAAAGGAGACGCCCCCTGTTTACTTTTACACTCCAGGAGACCCAGCAATTACCTTCTCCAGCCCTGGGAGGGTGTGAGAAGACACAGTCCCTGCTCGCAGCTGGTCTGACAGGCACGCCGCTTTGTTTCATGAATGCAGAACCCAGCACACCATCAAACGCAGATTTAAACGCCAGATCATTTCAAGTAGATGTCTGGGGTTTGTTTGTTTGTTTGTTTGTGTTTGTTTTTCCATTGGGACAACTTCACCAGTGTCCCTGAGATCTTCGGGACTTGGAGACGGGTGGGTGCTGGGACTGTTTGGCACCAAATTCGTCATCCTGGGCAAGGTGGCTTGCCCTTTCTGGACCTCAGTTTCCTCCCGCGCAAAGTGGGGATAATCACAGTTCACGAGCAAGAGGTGTTTCCCCCACCATTGGATTTTGATTAACCGTGAAGCTGTGCAAAAAGCAAAGGGCAGAACAGAGAAGCCAGAATCACTGAGGAGCAAGCAGCTTTCCCTCCCCCCGCCAAATATTCCCCCCACCCGTGCATTTCTTCTTTCCCATTTTGACCCTCCTCCCCTCCCCCAGGCGGCTCCTTCCTGGCGGGGTTATCGAGAGACAACTGGTAGGGTTTGACAAAAAGGTTTCGAGTGGCAAAATATACCGCTGAAGATACTTACGTTCTTGAATGTGTAGGACGGTGTTCTGTATCACTATATAGAATATAAAAAAAAAAAAGAAAAAGAGTCTGTTGAGAGAGATACCCCCTCTCCTGGGCATTTCTGTGTGTTCCCAGCTGCGTCCGGTCAACAAAGGGTCAGGAGGACATCACCGCGCGCCCGCCTGCTGCGCGCAGAGGCTCAAATCCTGATGAAAAGCCTTTAAAGCTCCAGAGTCTGGGTGTCGTAGGAGTTTCAGGGAAGGTATTGGAGAGGCTTGTCAGTGCCTCTCCATCAGCTTCCCCTGGGGTTTTTAAATTTGATTTCCTTGGCTGCAAATTCAGCTCTTGGCTTAACCACAAGCTCATGAAATATTAACAATTTCCCCACTGGAAACTGCGTGTGTGTGTGCATATGTGAAACCATACTTTTCTTCTAGAGAACGCTAAGCATGCTGGGGTGGCACGGTCTGGGGATGCTGTTGCCATGCGCCGGGACCCTTCTCTTGTGGAATCGTCATGATACCCTATCAGGTTGGGATTGTTTTCCTCCCATTACAGAGATTGAGGAAACCGAGGTCAGACAGGAGCCCTGAGGCTCACCGGGGTCTCACAGGTGGTCAGGGTGGAGTCAGACCCAGCTGCAAGGCTCCTGCTGCCCCTTAGTCACACGGTGGGTGTTCCACCCAGAAGGATAGTGCCCGGCCCTGATTCTGGAACCTTCCCCAGTGGTTCTTCCCTGTCGGGGAGAGTCTGCACCTTTCTCAGTGTCAAGAGGATGGGCCCAGGCTCTGCACGGTCCCCTGGCCGCCCCCAGAGCCCACGGCCACCCATCTGTCAGCACCAGCCAGCTCGGGCCTCTTGCGCTCCTTGGCAACGTGCCAGCCTGCTCCCACCCTGTTCCTTTCTGGCACCAGAAGACTCAGGGCCGTCCCTGGCTCTTTGCTTCTGTCAGCAGCCGTGGGGGCCAGGCCGGCTCTGGGGGCCCAGCATCGCCGCTCTCCCCGGCACCTCTGGGCCTGGGTGTGCCGTGCTCCCGTTCTCCATCAGATCCGCGGGCTGGAAGGAACTGCCAAGGCCGAGGGGGTCATCGTCGCTAGCGTAGGAAGGGTCACTCGTGATGTTTCTAAGAGGAGTTCGGGGTTGTTTCTGGGGGTGACCTCCTTGATAGCCTCTGCTGGGTTTCATCGTTTTTGATGTCTGGTTAGACTTCCTTTTCTTCTGAGATCAGTCCCAGCCAGGGTGTGAATCCCAGTTCTGCCACTTAATACTGTGTGACCTTGGGCAAGTGACTCAGCCTCTCTGGGCTTCATTTCCCTCATCTGTAAAATGAGACCAATCATCACACCTGCCTCATGAGATTGTCGTGGGGACTGTGTTGGTTAGTGCACACAGGCCTAGAGCTGACCCCGGTACACAGCCCCGAACGTTTGCCGCTGCTTCTTTCTTTGTCCTCAGTACATATTCGGCATTCAAGAGACCCCAGTGTCTCTTTGCAAATAAATGATGCAGTAGCTTCACAACTCTTGTGGCTCCTAGGGTTCAAGTTGAGGGGACCCTAGCTAGAGTCCCCTTGAAAAAAGTATGTTCTATGGAAACCTGGCCTCTGCTACTTCATGATGCAGTGCTCTACTGTAGGGAAATGGCACCAAAGAAAATCAAATCGTATTTTTCATCCAGCAGACTTAAATACCAGTCATTAATGGAAACATGGGAATTTTCTGGCATTAAAATACTAGTGCTCAAAATAGACCAGAGAATATGAATTCCAAGGAGTTCTGTTGAGTTGGGGTCCAGGAGAGTCTTTGCAAGCCTGGTTGCCGGGGTGACCAGACTCAGCTGAGCCCTTGGGACGCAAATGACTCCCCGGTTTTGACCAAGGTGTTTCCCATGATCCCTCCGCAGGAGAATAATCCCGCTGGCTTTGGTCCTCCAGTCACCTCCCTGAGGAACGAATACTTAAGCAAAGTTGAGATTCTCCTAGCAAGACAGAATATGGGGGAATCGCATCTGGTATATATACATAGATAGGTAGATAGATAGATAGATGGATACATGGATAGATACATGGGTGGATGGATGGATGGGTGGATGGATAGACGGGTGATGGATGGATACACACGTACGTAGACATATGCAAACCTCTGGGTAATTTGAGCCTGAATTTACTGGTATCCAGGAAAAGGATACCCTTCACATGTCCAAAGAAATTCCTTATTCTGATATTCCTTACATAGCTGTTGAACCTCGTTCTTATTTTGTCTACACAGAAATAACTTTTACATACAACACATCGCCCCTTAGCAAAGTAACTTGAGTGTTGGCGCATTGCCTGCCCCAGCCCCGTAATCTCTAGCCGTCTAAGGCAATAATGTCTTTGAGTGAATGAAGCCGTCTTCCCGGCACCCTAATTCAGCAATTATCTGAAACTGATTCATCTACACTGCGGAGGAAGCCCTGCACCCCACCAGGTTCAGCTGGTGGCGTTTGATCAGGTTCACCCCGTGTGTAAACACCCCTCGGTCCCCGTGGAGCTGTCGAGGTGTGTGACGGAGCAGTGATAGCTCTGGGTGGGAGCCTAGGGGCTCCATCCAGTTTTTGAGTTCCAGACAGCCCCTGTCCTCGGGTTCTTCATTTGTAACATAAAGCTGTGGAAGAGGAGGCTGGAGGGGGCAACGTGGGACCCCCCTGAAGTGAGGAACAGTGTTGGGTGCAGAGGAAGGGCAGAGAGGGAGAGGAAGAGGACGTCGTCGCCAAGCCCTGCCTTTTTAGTCTAAACTAAATAGGTCTTTAATTCTTCCTAACCCAACCTAACCCAGGTCTGAACTTCTGTTCCGGGAATCTGTCAGTGCCAGGGTCTCCCAGTCACTTTGCCAGGGCAGTATCTGCGAGCCACGGGGCTCGCCTCGTGGCAATGTCAGAGGGAGACATGCCTGCCCTTGACGTTGATGTCCGTGTAGGTCTCCCCTGAGATGGCCCCCCTCCCTGTCCCTTTGACCCTGCAGGCATGGTGGCTGTTTCCATGCCCAGCTTGGGACCCCCTGGAATTCTGTGGAGGTGTCTATCACCCTGCCCGCCTGGGTCAACTACCATGTTTCCTCTCTGGGTCTTAACTGCTTCCGAGCAAGGGACAGACTCTCATTTGCATAATTTAGGAGGGAGGTTCAACTTATATAACAGACACCCAAAGTCAAAGGTTTCTTTTCCTCTCATGTTAGGTACTGGCAACCCAACTTGAACTTAACCACTAGGTGAAGGGTGTCAGCATTGGGGAGGTCAGGTCACTGGGAGGCCAGGAAGTTGGAAGTTTCATCAGTGGGTGCCGGAGGTGGGAGGAAGAGAACAGTGGGACCTGGATTAAAAACCACTCGGGTCGATTGAGGAAAGCCAATGGGATCCGTCCATGATGGTGACCTCCGGTAGCGCGAGATTTCCAGGAGATGGTCCAGAGGGAGCATGGTGATTTGGAAATGGCAACAGTGGATGAGAAGCGAGAACAGGCAGACGCCCCTCTTTGTGTGCAGTTACTGAAGGGCGTGAGCCGGCCTTCCCCACGCAGAGTTTCATCCTTAGAAATCCCCCAAGACCGACTGCAGATACCAACCAGCAGAAAAATAAGTGTTGGTTTCCAGATCTCTACAACTTTACCTCTGTTGTTGATGGCTGGCGGCCGCGGTCACTGGAGGAGACGTCCTCTGTGTAAACAACGCCTCCGTCTCCTCGTGTCGTGGCTTGGGATTTTTATAACTTCCAGTTTCTGGTCTCTTCTATGGGACTTTCCAAATTCCGCCCCTTTTCCCAGATTTAGTGCGGAAAACTGAATTTGAGGTAATATGGATTTAGAAGGGAAAGAATGTGCAGAAGGATTCTCAGTTATTTGAAAAATTCCGTTCCGTAATAACGTTGATGAAAGACCAAGAGGGAAACAGGTGCAATAAAAGGCTGATTCATAACTTATGAAGCAATTAATACTCATAAAAATAATGGTTATTTTTGTGTGGGCCGTACCAACGGGCCAGGTACTGTACTTGTTAATTCATACACGTGGCTGCATCCGCCCACAGCAGCGCTGTGACCTAGACGCTGGTATTGTGTCCACACTACAGGTGGGGACATGGAAGGTCTTCTTTGTTTCTGGTTGTCCTCACTGATTGATTGATTGAGGTAATACTCAACTTCTATGGAGAACTCATAGCTTTTGCATAAAAGGTTGGACAGAAAGAGATGCGTTGTCCCCGTGAGGGTCTGTTTCTGTAATTTACCACCAAATGCCAGGTCACCCTGGCAGTGGCCTTGATGTCTGTCTCTTCGCATCTCTCCTGTTTCCTCCTGGCCTCCAGGGACTGGAGATCAGATGAGACTGAGGTTTCAGCAGGAGCTGATGGATTTTCCTTGGGCCACCCAAGAAGCCGTAGACCAACAAGGGATTAAAATGCCTCTCTCCTGAGCATCTTTTCTGGAGGCGGCTGAGTGATGAAAGAGGAACATGGAGAGCCGGGTGAGGAAACCTTGGGTCAGATGACTGCCAAGGTCTCCAAAGGAAGTGGTCAGAGCCCAAGCCTTGAGTCAACCTCCAGCTGAGAACAGGTGCGGAGGGTGTGCCCCAGAAGAACAGCGTGAAACCACGCCCGGTGACCCAGGGAGGCTGAAGGCGCGGGGGAGGTTAGCATGCTTCAGTCACAAGCCCCACCTGGGGACTTGGGTTCACATTTCTCCTCCGGGAGCCTCTGATCCCTGCCAAGATGGACAGTACCACCCTCCAGGTCCTCCATCCTATAACTAAAAGCCCTGAATGTGACACCAAACAAACACACGAAGACCGGGAAAGCGGGATATTTGAAGCCAAAATCGTAGCACCACCTGAGGTGGTGCCCCATGTACACAGAGGAAATAACTAAGACGATTATATTTTAAAAGTAGGGAGGAGGCAAGGACCTGAACGGAACTAAGTTTTCTAAACTCCATGCAAAGTGATAAAACCTTGGTATCGGTAGACCGTGATCAGTTACGTCAATAGGTTGTGATTTTTAGGGCAGAGCCCAGGAAGCTGTGACAGCCGTATCCCCGAGAGCATTACAAGTAAGTCACACAGGAATCAGGAAAATGTGCAGGTAACCTACCAGACTTAGGCAAAAAGAGAGAAACAGAGGAATGAAAAATGGACGTAACAAACAAAATAACAAAATGGCAGACTGAAGTGGTAATGGACCCATAATTACTTTAAATATAAATGGTCTAAATACAGTTAAAACAGAGGTGGGCAGAGCGGATGGGAAAAAAAAAAACAAACCACTGAAGTATATGCTGTCTATAAGAAACTCACTCCAAATATATCGACATAGGTAGCTTGGAAGTAAAAAGATGGAGAAAGACACATCGTGCAAATGTTACTTTCGGAAGAAGGAGCAGCTCTAGTAATATCGGATAAAGCAGACTTCAGAACAAGAAGAACTACCGGGGAGAGGGAGGGATCTTACCTAATGATGAAAGGATCCATCTACCAAATCTTACCTCCACCATTTGCCATCTCTGCTGACAGGCAGTGTAACCTCTGTGAACCTTAGTCTCTCCCTCTCTAAAATGGAGACAGTAGGGCTTCCCTGGTGGCACAGTGGTTAGGAATCCGCCTGCCAATGCAGGGGACACGGTTCGATCCCTGGTCCGGGAAGATCCCACATGCCGCGGAGCAGCTAGGCCTGTGCGCCACAACTACCGAGCCTGTGCTCTGGAGCCCGCGCGCCGCAATTACTGAAGCCCGTGAGCCACAACTACTGAGCCTGCGAGCCACAACTACTGAAGCCCACGTGCCTAGAGCCCATGCTCCGCAATAAGAGAAGCCACCACAACGAGAAGCCCGCGCACCGCAACAAAGAGTGGCCCCCGCTCGCCGCAACTAGAGGAAGCCCGCGCACAGCAATGAAGACCCGACGCAGCCGTAAATTAATTAATCAGTTAATTAAAATGGAGACAATAAATACTTCATAAAATACTACGAAGGTTAAGTACTTAGTACGGATTAGCACGCAGTAAAGACTCAGTAGGTAATGGCTCATCGTCATCTTAAATAATGTGTATCTCATCATCACTATTTACGTGATGTGTATCAGACAGGAAAGCAGGAACCACGGCAGTTGCTGTGTGCGCGTGCGTGTGTGTGAGATAAAATATAAGTAGCATAAAATCTACTTTAACCACTTTTGTGCATAGAGTTCAGTGGCATTAAGTATATCCACGTTGTCCTGCAGCCGTCACCGCTGTCCACGCCCAGAACTTTGTGTTCCCAAACTGAACTTGGGAGTCATTAAACACACCAGTTACTGTAACACAGAGAATTTGATACAAAGATTTTTTAAACCAGGTTTTGGAAGAATGAATAGGCCAGAAGGCCACGTGGGAGTCGGCCAAAGTAGGAATTACAGATGGATGCAGCCACCACCTCTAGGGCTGGTGGAACCAGCTGCCCTGCGTGGAGGACATTTCTGCTGTGATGCTGGCGGGTCAGGAAGCAGACAGGGAGGGGCACCTCTCTCCCGCCTTCCCGGGCCTGGCAGCAGGCTCCCTCCGGCGCAAGCCCGGAGCAGCTCTCAGAGGCGTGGTGGGCAGAGCCCCAGCTCCAGCTTCACTGTGCAGAGAACAGAGGGTGGTGCCTGAGTGTCCTGGGGTGGCCGTGACAAAGTGCGGGCTCAACACCGCAGAGGCCAGGATTTCAAAATCAAGGTGTCAGCAGGGCCACTATAGGCTCTAGGGGAGGGTCCCTCCTGCTTCTTCCAGCTCCTGGGGCCCCAGGCATCCTTGGCTCGTGGACACATCCCTCGTCTCTGCCTCCGTCTTCACGGGGCCTTCCTTCAGTGCGTGTCTGAGTCCAAATTTCCCTCTTCTTATAAGGATGGATTAGTGCCCACCCTAGTTCACACACACCGCACCTTTCAACCACAGCAGGTGGGTTTGGAGCTGAGAGACAGTAGCCTAGTAACCAGCACGGGCATCCTTCTGAGAATCAGGGAGGATAGGCCCACTTCTGCCCACACAGGTCACTGGGACCTTTCAGAGTCTCCGTTTCCCCATCTATAAAATGGGGGTGATTAACAAACAGGTGAAAATCAACCACGTGCAAGGCTAGGCGTGGGATACGAGACGAGATGACCCGATTCCTGCCGTGGAGGGACTCAGGGTGAGTGATGGCAGCTGAGCCAGTAGGTGACCGCACAGTAGGAAGGGGCCCGTTGCTGGCCTGCGGTGTACGGGCGAGCTGGGAGTCCCGGGCTAACGGCCCGGTTCGTTTGACCTGGGGGGATGAGAGCTGCCCAGCTGGAGTCTGAACGGGGCCATGGATTTACAGGACCGAGATACCTTTCCCAAAGCCTTTTGATGGGATTGAGGGATCCCAGACAGAGCACAGAGCTTACATACGTGATGCAAAGTGGTCTTCAAAGGGCCGGGGCTGCAGCTTCCATATTCATCTGACCCCGAGTAATGTAAACTGCCTTCTCCACTAGACCTACGGTTTATTTGTACAGTTTGGACCATTTCTGTAAATGTTTGACCCGTTTGGAAATCCAATCCAAGGGAAAGCAAATGAGGGCTTTTATTCTGTGCAGAGGCGTCCCAGTCGATGGCGGTGACATTTACCTGTTGCAGTTTATTAAAGGCGTCAATAAGCACGATGAAGAAAGGACCCGTTTTGTTTGGTTCTGTCCTGTTTTTAAACATCTCAACACTAGGGAGAAAGGAAAATGCGTGGATTGGTGAAGAGTGAGGAGGTGTGGGGCTAGACGTTCGTGATGGGGGCCCAGTAAACTATGGACGGATGAAAAGCCCCAGGGACGGGCGCTGAGGGGGGTTCAGAGTAGGGGTGCCCAGGCGGGCGGGCGGGCAGGCGCGCTGAAGGGGTACAGAGCTCGGCCATGTGTCAAAACACAAGAAATCCCTTCCGAGCCACTGAACATTCTGGAAATGTGCTTGTTAAGGAAAAGATCCTTGGCTTTCCCATAAAAATGACCAATTTTTGCCAACTTTTCTCTTTAAAAAATGTATATCAATATTCATAAAGTTGGACTTCTACCACTAGCATATCAGCAGGAGAGACCACGTGAACAGCTGTAAGTTATAGCGTGAGTGTTATACGTTCTTATGTGTGTAACAGATTCCTGGTTTTTAAATTATGACGTTGTTGTTACAGTTTTCTGGGATTGGAGACACACTGCAAACAGCAGAAAACTATAAATGGAGACAAATGAACACAGCGATAATTCCTTGCTTAAGAATAAATGGAGACAAATGAACACAGCGATAATTCCTTGCTTAAGAATTCAGGGGTGGTTTTCCAAATCTTTAACCTGGAATCTGAATACTCACCAAGGCCCCCAGGGGCTGCCCTGGACTCGTGGGGACAGAGGACCCGCCTGGGCCGCGGTCTGCACTGTGCCTGGCGCACACGTCTGGAAACACAGCACAGGCCTCTGATGTGACTGCAGACTTCTGAGAAGTGAATGATGTCTGTGTCTCAGCCACGGTCCCCATAGGAAGCAGACGGACCCCTCGAATTAGAATTAGAATTCCACGAGGGTCTGTTTAATAAGGGATTTTTATATGAGTGGGGTTAGGGTGTTAAGAATGGACAGGTGGTCTGGAGGGGCCACGGGAATGTCCTGAATCTTCCTAAATTCTTCCCAAGTCCACACTGCATCTATGTCCTGCTGTCCGTCTGCACCACACTGTCTGCCTCAAACCTTCATTGTGTCTTGCCTGGCTTACTGTCACAGCTTCCAAACTGGCACCCCTCCCCCAGCCTCGCTCCCTTCCACCCCACCTTCCAGAGATTTCTAACATCCACAGCTGATCATGCCACCCACCTATTAGATTCCTTCGAGGGTCCCACTGCCTGCAGGACAGGGTCCCGTCTCCAGGCCCAGCCCCCAGAGCTTTGTGCAGCCTGTGCGGCCACCACTTGTGCGGCCACCACTCTGGGGAACGAGCAATTCCCCAGAGGCTCCAGATCTCCTCTGCCCACCTGCTTCCTCTGTCTGGAATCCTTCCCCGTGGTCTCAGAGGGTCCCGCCACTTTCTTCAAGAATCTGCTACCATGCCACCTCCTCCAGGAAGTCTCCCCTGAGCTGCATCAGCCCTCCTTCTTCTTTACCCGATGCCTGGGTCCGGAGCCCAGGCAGGTCCTTGCAGGCAGCAATGCCAGGCTCGGCTCTGCTCACTAAGAAGTTTCTGGTTTCAGTAACTGCGTTGTCCTTCCGGCCACTTCCCCCTCTCTCCCCTAGCCCTGGGTTTCGATTGGGTCTCCATGTGGAGCACAGTGGAGCCTCTATTCCACCAGAGCTGAGTCCAGCCCGATCCGGGGAACTCACATTTCAGCAGGGTCTGCGGTCACATCAAGCCGTTTAATTTCACCTCAGTCAGCAGCAGTCGGGGTGCCGAGCTCAGCCCTGTGGGTTTGGTGACCATAAGCGCCAATTACACGAAATGCCAGTCGCCGGGGCAGTTCCACCTTCGCACAGGCCGACAGAAGAAGAAAAATTGCTCCTAAAAGTAACGGAAACCAAACCGAGACCACAGGGCTCCTTCTGGGGGAACTGACCCCGGCCCCTCCCATCCCCGCTTCCTGCCGTGAGTGTCAAAGCCGATCCCACCCCCCCCCACCCCCGTACATTTTGATTTTTGCTCACTTCTCCTTTGCTGGGATACGGGTTCGATTTCTTTGAGCAGTTGAACCAACAGCCCGTGTGGAGGTGAGCGTTTCGTGGGCAAAACTGGATCATCTCTGTGCTGGATGAAGTGTCTGTTCTGTGGGGATTTTCGCCTTCACGGAGGCGCTTGTGAACTCCAGGATTATAAAAAATCACATATAGAGAAAGAGAGAGGAGTGTGGTGTGGCAGAGCCAGTGGGATATTGAGTTACTTCTGAGACCATTTGATTTCTAGAACCTGTCCAACCTTCTTGTGCATCCGTTGTGGTGAAAATGACTGTGAGTCAATTGGCCAGAAGTTTCTCTGGCACAGCTCTGCGCTTGGCCCGTTCTCTGGTGTATCTTTGATTTTCTGTTGAGGAAAGACTTGGTTAATAGGAAACCAGAATTACTAGTTAAGAGCATTCATTCTTGAAATACGCGTGACGATCGTTAACTTTATCTTTTAGCTCTTTCAAAGGTATCTTTTTAAAAGTTTTTTACTTATTTTAATTTATTTTTACACAGCTTTATTGAGGTGTAAATTCAGATGCCATGCAATCCACCCTTGTAAAGTGTACAATTCAGTGAGCGTTGGTACGTTCCATGATTTCTTTTTACTTATGGACTAATACATACAGTAACGTTATTTGCGATCTTCACCATTTCTTTTTTCTTTTTTTATGGAATCTTCACCATTTCTAACGAAATACCTTCACGATGCCATGCAAGCACCCGCGCTGTTTCCAGAACTTTCCCTCACCCCCAAAGGGGTCATCTTGAAAGGAGTCTTTGTTAGCCGTCCCACAGGTAGTGAGACTATCAAGATGAGAAGTGAAGAAATATTGTCAGGTTCCCCGAAGGTACTAATCAGCTCCAAAGTGCAAACACCTGGCATGCGGGCTCCCAGAAAGTTCTAGAAGGTGCTGGTTCTGGGTCCTGAGCTCCGAGGAGAAAGGGGATTCGATTTAGTGTCTCCGGCATCAAGACCCGTGCTGGGCACACGTCAGCGCGTAGGCAACGCTAGTGAGATGTCTCAAAATTGGGGTGTTTGTGAGGCAGCCCCCGTGCCTAGGTGTGGGATTGTCGGCCCAGGAGGCAGGAGTCTCTGTGGTGCCACGAGGGGAGGTGACAGCGTCCGGGATCTGCCGTGTCCTGGGACAACTCAGGGCGCCGTGCCGGGTGCCCCCCCCACCCCCTTTCTCCAGCCCACAGCGCTTGCATCTGTCATAACACTAGATATTTTTCTAGGACTTCTTTTTTTAAACTTTGAAAGAACTTTACAGTGAGAAAATGCTCGTACCGTATCCATAAAAATGCAAAACTGTATTTCTTGGGGGAGGGGGTTCTAGTTTTGTGTTAAAAAAAACACATTAGATATGTGTAGAACTTTCTGGATTTCTGGAAGAAATTAACCAGGAGGCGAGACACTACATGGTGGCTTGTGAGCCTCTAGGTCTGTGGAAAGGTGTTGTGGCGTACGGCACAGCCGCGCTGCCCCGGTGCGAGCCCCCTCGGCCTGGCCTCCACCCCTCAGCGGGGTGACCCCACGAACTTCAGGTCAGCTCCCTGAGCCACAAGCCCCGCCCACTGCCTCCCCCTGGTGAGCCACAAGCCCCCACCCCCTGCCTCCCCCCTGGTCCACCTCTGCGTGCCCTCTGGCCCATCTCCTGCTTCTCCCTTAGCTCCAGCCACTCAGGCTCCTGTGTGTTCCCCAGGCACCTCTGCTGGCACCAACCAGCCCCTCTTTCTGGAACGGTCTCCCCCAAGTTTCCACGCAGCCAGCTCCCTCTCGGCTTGCAGGGCCCCTCATCCGAGAGGCCTCTTCTGTCTACTCCACCCACCCACATCGCCTTCTTTCCTTTCCATCCCAGCTCTTTCCATGGCCTGACAGTCCCTTGCTTTCACGTATTTGTACATTTCCTGTCTCCCACCCCCAATCAGACTATAAACTTGTCCTGTTGGCCACCGTAGCCCCAGTGTTCCGGACACTCCTTGGCACATGGTAGGTGCTCAACTAATACTTGTGGACGGTTCTGAAGTTGCCCAGTGAGCAAGCTATGGCTGGAGCCATCAGGAGTCCCACCCTCCTGGCTATGCTGGCGCCTCCGCCTCTGTCCCTCGGACCCCTGACCCTCCCGCTCCGTGCAGGATAGAATGCTCCGGCCACACCGAGGGGCTCACACCTAAGGTGACGCCGTGGACTGACGCTTGGGGCATTTGTACTTGAGCAAATAAACTCCTTAATGACCGCCTGCATGGACTTCCAGTCCTCCAGGAGCCGGCCAGGGGAGTGATTTATTTTGCAGCTGGGCTGCATGCCTCCCGGCAGGTGCCTCTGAGCCCTCTCCAGCAGCCACCTTCGCTCAGCACGGGGGCCATCCAGAAGCCTGTGGCTCTTGCAGTGACAAGATAACTGTCACTGAGCTCCCGACTCCGGCCCCTCCTGTGCTCTCCCAGACGGGCTGCCTGGAGCCTCGGGGTGATGGAGAGACCCAGCTTGCAGCCTGGCTGTGTCAGGTGATGGGAGACCCATATCTTGCAGGGCTGGTGCCAGCGGCTTGACAGAAAGCCACCTGTCAGGCAGTGGAATCAGAGTGTCTATAAAAAGGAGTCAGAGGTTCATTAGCACCGCCCGTTGGTTACTTGGCACTGGGGGTCCAGGGTTCACATCTGGCAGGGCGGACCCCTGTGGGGTCATGACACTATCATGGTGTCATCGAGAAAAATGAGAGTCACAAACACCGTGGCAACACCAGGCATTCACCCGCTGTCCAGGCTTGCAGGGCAGAGGCGTCAGGACCAGCCTGGGTCCCCCGGCGCCGCCCGTCTTGCCAGGCGCCCTGAGAGATTAGACAGATACTGGCATGTGCCTCCCCAGGAAGCCGGAGCTTCTCTAGGACCAGGGAAGATGGGAAAACCCCGCTTACCAAGGTGTATTGTTCAAAAAGGGGTGGGCTGGGATTTGAGCGACAAGACGTGGGTGAGGGGCTTTGGTTTACGAATCGAGAAGCAGGGGCCTCATCAAGTAATAACAACAGTACCAACAATTGAGCTTTGTATATTTCACCCCTCTCTGTAAATCACGCGGTTTCTCCCATTCAGACGCACGCAGGCACCCCTCAATCAGCACGCCAAGATGCCTCCTACTTGGCCCAAATCCTTTCCAGACGTGCGCACGCTCCGTGCCAGGCTCGGTGCCGGCACACCGAGGGGGGGGCCCAGCGGGCCCAGCCCCTCACCTTACCTTGGGGAATTGGCTTCTACAGGGGAGACCGGCATGGATCAGATAATCCCACAGATTTGTTAAGATCGCACCCTGTGACAAGTGTCAGGACGGAAGAGTCCAGCCTGGGACATAGTATCTTAAACTGCATTTTGCCTGCGGGGGCTTCTGAGGTCCAGATAAGTGAGTTTGGGCCATGGGACAGCAGGAAAGAAGCACGGGGGGCGGGGGAGGGTGGCCCCTGAACCCAGCGTTTCCTGCTGGGCCCCTCCCAGCCCCACCCCAGCGATGGACCCTCCTAGGACTCAACGAAGGGTGTTTGAAAGGCCAGTTGGAGCTGAGCCCCAAACCGCCTCCTGGATCAAAGAATCCCATGGGCTTCAGGAGCTGATCTCCCTGCCCTGGGGCGTGGGTGAGATGACTGGGTTCGTTGCATGGTGGCAAGCCCCATGGCGGACTGTGGCAGGTCCCGACCACGTGGGCCTGGACACTTGGCGGTACAGTGAAACGCCGCCCGGGGAAACCACTGGGCAGGTGAAGCCTCGTGTGTAACCCCGCCCGCCTGCTGCCTGGAGGGGCCATGTGCTGGGCCGGGAGGCAGGCAGGTCCGAAGAGAAGGCAGTTTCCAAAGACCCAGGGGCGAGGAGGCCGGTCCCGGGGTGGCACCACCCAGGGCCCTGCCGGTCTTCTGCCAGCCCATCTGTCTCCTGCATGCGTCTGTGCAAACACCTGCTGAGGCTCACCAATGCCAGGCTTCCTGCTGCTTAGGGGCTGCTGGCCAGGGTGGCCCGAGACGGCCCCGGATCAAATGGGAGATGCCTGGAGTGGTTTGCTGTCTGTGCAAGATGGGGAAAAGGTGTGTGTGCTCGCAAGCGTCTGTTCACAGGCCTGTGGGAGAGTCTGGGGGCCAGGGCACCTCGGGGAAGGTTGTAAAGGTCGATTAGTTTAATGCACTCCCGGGCCCACGGAACGGCCCCTCCGGACATGCCAGGGAATTTCTGGAATACCAAGAGTGATGTCAGGACCCTTCCAGAAGGAAGCTGCTTCCTGTCAGAGGGAGGAAAACAGCTTCCCATTTCAGCTCCCATCGGAAGGGAGCCGATGGCCGAGACTATGGGTCACCCGAGCTCCAAGGAAGCCAGGCCTGTCCTGGGAGTGACCTGGGGAGAGGACAGAATTACCTTTTTCCCTTTCAATTTTAGAGATCCTGCAAAACATTCCCACCAAATGTCATACAGAGTGCCTGTCCTCTTTCCCCCTTTTTTCTCATCTCATGCTCAAACGTCCCCAGAGAGTAGGCACAAGGAGGATTATCTCCATTTTTAGATGCAGAGTTGAAAGCTGGATGAGGTCAAGTGACTTGTCCAGTGTCACAGGGAGTGGAAACGAGCCGGTTGAAAAAAGACCCTCAGGATTCGCCGTTCCACGTGGGGACTCCCCAGCAGTCAGCAAGGGGATGCAAGCTGTGTTTTCTATGAAGGTATTAAGTTCACATCAGCGCGTCTTGCAGCTCCGAAAAGCTAAATTCCTGTCCCTCTGCCTTTTAACATCCTCAGTATTGACGTCCTTTTAATGTCACTAGCTGCCACGTTTGCTAGTTGCTTGATTGCGTTTATTCCTTCTATTGTTTATTCCAAATATTTACGTACCTGTTGGAGGTGGCAGTTTGGAAAAGTGCTTTGGGATGGGCGTACTATCTACACCTCTCAGCTTCACTCCATCTGGATGACTTGCAAGGAATCGGGCGGCTCAGCTATTGGGATGATTTGTCCACACGTCCCCCGAACCGCGCCAGACGCGGGGTCCTTCCTTTGCCTTCAGATGTTTGAGGTCCCGAAGACACGGCTGTGTGGGAGAGCCCGTTGGCTGTTTATTTATTGCCATCCTTTGGGTTTACTGGGGTCGCCATAAAACCTGCTTGTTGAGTCAGAAGGTTTATGGTCTGGGTTGTGTTCTGGGGATTTCAGATTCTGCATGTTTTGTTTGTCATTCTGAGAAAAGGCACAAGTTCTGTTTTGTTTTGTTCTGTTTTAAACAAAGGAATTTCAGGATTTGCGGGCAAGCTGGAGAGAACCCTGCATCCTGCAAAAAAGGAAGAAAACATTTTCTGGGGGTATTTTTAAGGAAATAGAAGCTACAGAGATTTGGGACAATTCGTCTGGTGTTTCTCAACCTTCAGTTCTCAAGTTCTTGGATCTCTCTCTGTCTCCTACACACACACACACACACACACACACACACACACACACACACACACACACCCTGATGAAATAGCTAAATGAAACGAAAAGGAAAGCTTCGGGAGAATAAAAAAAGTTACCTCCGTAAAGTTTCCAAAGACTTCCTAGTTCTCATAGTGAAACACAATTAAAACTTGTTTGCCGAGGGAAGAAACTCATGTCTGCGTTTTGATAGAATATCATCTATCTTGCTTTTATAAAGACATGTCTTGTGACTTCTGTGGAGAATGTACGTTTGAAAGCTAACTGAAATATTTTTGTCTCCGTGCTCCATTTCTCCTAAAAGATTCAGAAAGAAACCAAGGGCACTTTTCCCCATAAAGAACAGGCAGCCGCTGCTTTCTCTCAAGCGCTCACTTGGAGTGTGTGTATCAGAAGAGGGCGAACATTTTCACGCCGCACAAAGGGCTTTCCTCTCTCTGCTTCTCTGCTGCAGATTCTGAAGTAATGCCAGTGCAGAGAAGCCCATCCTTCCTCGTTGGAGTCTCTTTTCATTCCCTCCGCCTGGTTTTTGCTTTCACTGATAACTGTTAAAGGGAAAGTTCAGCTCACAAAAACGGTCATTCTAAAAGTAAACTTTTGATCAGCCAAGTCATTCTGAAAACTTACTTCCATGTAAATGCCACTCAAGAAATAGTTCATCTTGGTATATTATGCACATCAAATGTCCAAAGTGGGTACCAGTTTCTTGCAACAGATCATACCCGCCGAAATACATGTTATTAGCTTTACCGCGGATGACAACATAGCGCAGACCAAAATGAGTGAAGAGGATTCACGAGTAGCTCAAGCGTAATAACTAATTTTACAGGGTTGGTGAATACCTCCTCATGTGGGGTCTTATGAATAAACATCCCCTACTTTGGCAGTGGGGGAATCGGTTCACTAAATAACAGCGTTAACCGGGGACAGTAAACAACAGGCAGCTCGCCTTGGTCACATCATTCAAGACGGGTGACAAACGTGGGAGAGCACTTTCACTCCCCCACGGAACAGCAGTCATTTCAAACGACCCCCAGAGCGGAGTGCCGCGGGCTGCCTGGCCGTAAGGACGGCTGCCGCAATAACTGGGGGTGGATTCACTGTCCCAACCCCACGCCGGAGCCCAGCAGACTGTTTCCCGCGAGACCAGGGAGGGACCGGCCAGCTTTCCAGGTCCCCATCCTGCTGAACGGCCGGCTGGTTGCAACTCTGCAGATAACTGCCCCGCACCACGTTGGCTGAAGCCAGCACATTCGATGAAAAGGGAGAGATTCCAGGGACCATTCTGATGTGCCCACTTGAGGGCTTTAAAAAAAAAAAAAATCCACTCCAGGCAGAAAAAACGTCTCGTGGCTGACAATTTTGATGTCTTTAATTTGGATTTCTGGTGTCATAGATGCAATCAAATATTTCTGCATTGTGCCGGGAGACGTTGACGGTTACGTGAATGCCCTGCTCCGTTATCTCACAAGCCCTTCTTCCCGCAGGCTGCTGAGAAGTGGGGCTTCGTTGAAGCGGTGAGCTGACACACTCAGCCTGACCCTGCCCCAACCGGCACAGGCAAAGCCGAGCTGGACGGGGCTGTGTCCCACACACACCGCCACCTGTCACACGCAGGCGGGAGGGGACAGCCCAGGTTACGCCCTGGTCCTGGCACTGTTATTAACGGCACCCTTTCACTCTCAAAGGTGTCCCCACTGGGATCATCAGTTAAATAGTTACTCCACATATAAATACATGTGTGAATATACATTCCCTTATGCAGTGTGTATGGGTGGCTATATCCACGAGTGTGTGTGTTCATTATCTTAGGCAAATGAAACAAACCCTGAGACCCCTACACACACACACACACACACACACACACACACACACACACACTCCCTTTCTCTCTCTCTCCCTCTCTCCCTCTCTCCCTCTCTCTCTCTCTCAAGTTAGAGCCAATTGAATTGCATCCACAGAATGCCTGTGTTCTTACCAGGAGTTGCACAGCCCCAATTCTGTTGTCGATGGGAACTTCCTGCACATGGATTGGGGTGTGTGTGTGCACGCGTGTGTGTGGCCGTACAGCCTTGGGAAGAGGGAGGTGGCACAGTGGAGCGACACAGACAAACTAGGGGAGCAGAGGAGACAGAGAGGGGGGCAAAGCAGCAACAACAGAGAAATCCACACCCTGTAGAATTTGAAAACACCCAGAGCGCTTCATTTGCAGCAAAGGGGCGGGGGAAGTATCTCTGCATAGACTTTTGGGCAAGGCTTCTGACAACTGCAGCTTAGGTTCGGCCTGCACGTCCCAAGGCAGGGTGCAGAGGGCGAGCAGGAGGCGGCCTGAGTAATAGGAGCCGTGCATTCTTGGAGTTCAGACCCACACAGGGCAACCGAGAGGGAGGGAAATAACTTACTAAGTCCTAAAGTATGGAATGAGGGTCTGGTTTGGGGGCGGGTGGAAGAGAACCTCTGGTTCGGTCCAGAGACATTTTTTCCCTGCCATCTGGTGGGAGGTGGGAGGTGGGGGGATGGAGACAGTGTCAGCGTCTGGGGGCCGCCGGCCGAGAACGGCAGGGGCTGGGGAACGCAGGGTGGAGCCCTCGGCTGGCTGGCGGTGTCTGAGTGACTGCAGCCAGGTACCATCCTCAGGCAGCTGTGGGTGGCCTGGGGGGAGGGGTCTGCACACCACGATTCCCAGGCCACCCAAGGAGAGGCTTGTGCCTAAAGCAAAGCCATCTTTGTGTTCTTAATGGACGTGAGGCATAGGGATCACGTGTAAGGTCGGGATCTGATCAAATTCCCAGCGTAGGGCAGGTACCGGCCACCAAGGCCACCACCAAGCTCCCACTCCCCCGCGGGGGCACCAGCTGGAAGGCAGCTGTGGGCAGCGGTGGGACTCAGCCAGCGGTGCTGTCGGCCCTGGTAACTCAGTTCTTACAGATGGAAGTGCGCCGTGTAAAGGCCTGTGCTCTGTCAGCAACCCCGTCCAGGGCTCATGGAAACCACATTGTCCCGGCAGGCGGGCTTGGTAATGACCTCTCCCACCCAAAGTTCTGTTGCTCAAAATTGGTACACAGTTGTCCCCCAAGACTCCCACACGCAGCCTCAGAAGAGAGGAGGGAGGTTCAGTTCCTGGGCTACTCCTCAGCAGTGACGCCTCCCCCCCCCGGACACCCCCTTGAGGACCGAGGCCCACAGGCCACCCGTCATCTTGGCCCTGGGGCTGGTGGCATCAGCCTGAATCCAGCCTCTGGCTTTTGAGAGTGTGTCATAGGGTCGGGAAATGAGAGTGACTCACAAAAGCGCGTTAAACAAGGGGGAAAACGAAAGAGCGGGCAACTTCCTATTTACATTGTAAAGTATGGGTTAGACCCTCGCCCATCAGCGGGCGCAGCTGCTCTCGGGAGTGGGAACGTCCCGCGTGGAAACCGGTTCAGCGTCCCCAGTGCCGGACGTCGTGCCTGCCGGGTGCCCCAGCAACCCCAGCTCTAGGGGCACACACCACGGGGAGACGAACCCCATTCCTGCAGCCCCGAATTGGAAACCACCCACGGCCCCTGAGCAGGGGCAAGGGCACCCGAGCGCAGGTGGATGTGTGCAGCAGGGCATCACGCAGCCCTGGAGATGGACCGGCGCCAGGCAGCAGACCGGTCTCACCTTGTGGTGAGACAGCGTGTGCCGCGTGCGTCTGTCCACATAGGGCTCCGCGCGGGTGGAAGCGCCCCAGGACGCCAGGGGCCAGGCCAGCAGCTGCCTGTGGAGAAGTGGCGGTCCAGCCGGGGAAGGGCCTCTGGGATGCTGGTACCCGCTTTCCTTCTTGATGAGGGTGGGGATCACACAGGTGTGCTCACTGCCCCTAGTACATTGAGCTCTGCACGTGTGCCTGATGCTTTTCTGCGTGTGTTTCACAAAGAATAAAAAACTCTATAAAAATTATCTGACCGGATGAGTGGACACATGTTTTAAGTTTAAATAAACTAATTAAAGTGTAAAAAAAAGAAAAATTATCTGAAACATATTCACCCACAAACGGTATTAGGAAAAGCAGTGGGCTCTCTGTGGGGGACCGAGGCCAGGCCTGCATCACACTTGCTGGGTAGCCATGGCAACCGGCCTGCCTCTCTGCTTCTTTCTCTGATAAATGAGGGGTACAAAAAGCGTTCACCTTTGAGAGAGCCTGAAGCCCTCGGAATCCCCATGGATGCTCACCCAGCAAAATGCAAGACGTTCTGCATGCAAACTCTGGGGGCTTCCGACCCGCCTGAAGCCCACACTTCAGGCTAAGGAGCTTCTGCAACAGGCAGCTGTGGGGTGCCAAGGTGACGAGGCAGGTTCTGGAGCCCGAAGGACCCGGGGCTGAATCGGGGCCCCACAGCTTTCTGGTTGTGGGGTCTTGGATGAGTGACTTGATGTTCAGGTCTCAGTTTCCTCATCTATAAAATGGGGATAATAAAGCTCACAGAGAGAATGGGAGGATTTGTAGAGATAAGGCTCCCCCGCGCTTAGCCCTGAGCCAGTCCCGCAGTAAGAATGCCATAAATGTCAGCGGCTGTTACGAGGTGGCCTGGAAGCCTCCTTTCGGCTCTGACATTCCAGGATCTATTATCTACTAAGAATTCCACCCTGATCTCAGGGCTGGGTAACACGAGTCCGCATGTGTCCTCCCTGTCAAGGTCAGATTTCCGCTGCAGAGACGTGGCTTTGGCTCTCTCCGTCTCTGGAAAGCGAAGTCAGCTCACAGATGAGATGTCACATGTGTCCAGCAACAGCGTCACGGGCCTCCTGCGTGCAGAGAAGTTTCCAGAAGGACACCCGCTCCAGCCCAGAGACTGCTGGACAGCCCCGCGTGGTCTCGGGCTGCCGACCTCTGGTTTTATAGCGATCAACCTTGGGCCAGAAGACAGTGTGGAGCCTCCCTGGGAGCCTGCTTGCTGCAGTTGGGAAATGCATGCCACATGCCTGGGATTCGCATGGGGCCGGGAAGGATGCTCTTCCCCGGGCGGCCCTGTCTCTTCCCCCACCTGGCTTATCTCCTTTCATGCCAATAAAAAAGAAATATTTGCAGCCATAATAAAATAGACCCAAGGATTAACTATGTTCCTCCCTTCAATGTTAGGAAAACGTTTGCCTGCCAGAAAAGCAACCCAGGGATTAAGGAGCTCCTGGCTGGAGACGTGGGGCTGAGAGGAGAGAGAAGGATGTTTCCGGGAGAGGCTGGATGTCCAGCAGGCCGGCCTTTGGTGGGCCAGTGGCTCTGCTAGTCAGACCCAGGCCTGAGTCCATCCTCAAGAGCTACCGCCTGTGTCCCCAGCCCCACCGTTTGGAGGTGGGCTGGGTCACATCTCTTCCAACCATCCCACTGTTAAAGGGGACCACAAAAACCTCTGCAGGCTTTATCATAATCATCATCTACACTGGACATTGGTGGCACCAAGAAAAATAGCCAGTCTTAGGTGAGGGCTCTCTATGAGCTGCCCAGAACCCTCACGCGCCTTCTAAGTGAGGGTCCGTTTGTGCCCATTGTACAGAAGAGAAAACTGAGGCTTAAGGAAACTCTGTCTTGCCCACAGTCCCCTTGTGAATCCTGGAGCCGGGATTGAACTCAGCGGTACCTACAGCCCTCCCCGCTGTTACACAACATTACCCATGATACAGATGTGGGACCATTTTCTTCATCCCCGCTTGACGAAAGGGGCTCGTAAACTGATTACGACATTCATTCAACCATAATGTGGATCCCAGTCTAACCACAAGCAAACACCGGGCAAATTCCAACAGAGGGACCTTCTACAAAATACCCGACCAATATTCCTCAAAATTGTCAAGGTCACCAAAAACATGGAGAGTTCAAGAAACTGTCCCAGCCAAGAGGAGTCTAAGGAGATGTGACGATTATCACGTGGGACCCTGGATGGGCTCCTGGAGCACATGAAAACGAAGAAAGTCTGAATAAAGCATGGACTTTAGTTAATAATAATGTAGTAATAACCTATCAATAGTGGTTCATGAATTGTAGTAAATATGGTAAACTAACGTAAGATGTTAACAATAGGGTAAACTGGGTGTGGGGTATATAGGAACTCTGTACTCTCTTTGTAATTTTTCTGTAAATCTAAAACTTTTCTAAAAAGTAGTGTATTGAAAGGAATTAGATGGCTGGCTGGAAGGATGGCTGGCTGGCTGGCTGGCTGGCTGGCTGGATGGATGGATGGATGGGAAGAGGGATAGATAGATGGATGGATGGATGGATGGGAAGAGGGATAGATAGATGGATGGAAGGAGGGAAGAGAGGAAGGAAGGTGACAAAGCAAGCATCACAGAATGTTGACAATTACGGACTCTCAGTGAGGAATATGTGGGTATTCACTATGGATAACTTTTCTGTATGTTTGTGATTTTTTATAATACGGTGTTGAGAGAATAAAAAGGATCAGAGGCTAAGGGATGTATGTCAGCTTCCCCTTTTGGTTTCTTTATTACTTTGCCCTCCGCACTTCTCTGCTAATGGTGGGGGTAGGGTGCCCCTGGAGTTGGGCAACGTGGTCCCCTTTTACTTCCAAAGCGGATCCAAATTCCGACAGGGCAGGCATCAAAGACTACGGATGCCAGGGTAAATTGGGGAGTGAACAGTGGAGACTAGGGCCCTAGTTCATCGCCCTTCTCTCCTCACCACCCACAGAGCCAGGGTGCTCAGATGGGATTCTGGGATGTTTGTGAGCGTGAGATGTGAGCTTAGGCCCCTCCTTCTCCTCCACGCAAGGAGAATCTCACACCCAGGACTAAGGAGCCCGTCGGCACTTTGGAAAAGCAGAACAAAGAGGACCGTGCATCCGCTGACAGGCGGACGGCACCGGCACCGAAGGAAGAATCTAGAACCGGACATGTTGCTGCTACCGGGCGGCCCCGCCTCCGCCTGATTGAGGATGGGATGCACAAACAACCCAAATGCTTCCAATCTGGTCCTTGAAGAGAAAGGATATTTGTGGTCACGGAGAAATTTGCCACCCAGCGCTGGTGCTTTGGTGTCATGTTTCTGCGGTCCCAAGTTATTTATCCAAAATTGGTCTCTGCTAGGAAACAGCAAGAAAAGAATTCCATATTATAAAATGAGATTTGAAGTGATCTTCCATCCCAGGGTTGATATTTGGGGACATGAAAAGAAAAGACAACAATCGAAAGAAAAAAAGAAACTACTAGATCGAAGAAGTCCTTTTCCCTCGCCCTTTAAAGGCGTTTCTGTTTTTTGACATTAGGCACCGGGCTTCCTTTCATGAGCGAGGTTGGTCTTCCTGCCATAGCTCAGAAGGTCTGCGTTCTGCTCTACCACGGATGCTGGGGCACCTTCTCAAAGGGCTAAGGGCCAGGGTGCCCCAGTGGTGGACCCCAATTCAGATCATCATAAACATGCCACGGACGCCCTGTAAGATGACAGAACTCCCAAGACTCGTCTTCCCTACCCTCCTGCCTCCTCTCTGAGGAAAGACGTTCTCTCAGCCGGCCTTGTGGGCCATCCCTGGATAATCTCGCTGATCCCGCCATGCCGGCCTGCTCACCGAAAGCGCAGAGTTTGGGAATCTAGCCGAGCTCCCCCGCCCGCACACGCCCCAGGCTGTCCGTCTGCAGAATGGGTGGCTGGCTGGCCCGCCATCTCAGACCTGGAGAGCTGCAGCCCTTTGGGAGTTGATCAGCCCCAGTCTCAAGGCACCGGCTCCCACCCCCTCCCAACATGGCTCCTCTGGTCGCGTCAGACTGGGGTCCAGCCCCAGCGCAGCCGTGCGATCGGTCAGGGTGCTTGAAGTTTGCTGAGCCTCATCAGCTTCGTGAACAAACTGGCAACGTGGTGATAATACCCAGCCCCGGGATCTCATGGCGGGTGGTGAGCCAGCCCTTGCAAAGTGCTCATGTGGTGCTGGACCAGAACGAGAGCCCAGCTGCCCCGTGATTACTGGGCAGACGCAGTTCTGGAGGGTCTCACCTCCCTCCCCAGAGCCTGCCTGCAGCTATAAGAAGAAAGAGCTGAGAATCTGGGCTCCTCAGCTTCTTCGAGGAGTGGTGATGGAGGGTGGCTGGAGGCCGAGCCACCTGCTGTTAGGGCTACCCTGCGCCACTTGGAAATGCCTTGGTTAGCCTACCCCTTCGCCATCCTTGCCACACTTAGGGGTCAGGTGGGGACACTGCTTGTCCTAATTAGGCCCTTCCCAGGCTCACCCCATTCCAACCTGTCATCTGACGGGACATACACAAAGTGATGTGGAAAATCATCCATTTCAGTAAACTCACTTCGCCTTTCAATGTGCTCACGAGGCCACAGGCCAGAGGATAAGTCAATGCGCCACCTCACCTCTCCCCAGAACGTCAAGGGAGCTGTGTGCCTTTGTTAGCCAGTATTACAGCGTGGTCAGCTTTTCTCATTGTTTCCTTTGATGATGGGCTCCCCGAGGAAAGGAGGGAGGTTTTGAGCTCACTAGGGAAGGAATGGAGCTGGCCACGGTGGGTGCCCCAGCTCCCCAAAGCCCTGCTTTGCACCAGTGCCGGGGCTGTAGGTTGATAGTCAGCTGGCAAGGACAAAGCAGTTCAGTGGGATGTGGGAGCCTCTCGGGAAGCGTCCGCGAACGTAGAAAGAGCGTGGTTCCCAGTCACTGACCAGCCCCACGCACCCTTAGAAAGCGCTCTGCTTGCCTGGGAAGAGGTCTCTCCACCCACCACCCCCACTGCTGACCCTCTGCTTTGGGGAGCCTGGGACCTTCAGACAGAGCCAAAGGCCCGAGATGTCAGAGGCATCAGAGGCCAGCGGCAAATATTGGTTGGGATTCCTAAAACTAATCAACCCTGATGCCATCTGTTGCTTCACTCATCCATTCACTCATTCATTTAAACAGTTATTCATTCATTCAACAGTCATCCGTGGTATCTCCTCTGGGTCAGGCTTTGTTCTGAAATAATTGGTGCTAAAATACTTCTGTACCCTCAAAGCCTAGACCAAGCAGCGCTTAGCACCTGGTAGGGATACACTTTTGAGGAACAGATGGATGGGTGGATGGCTGGATGGATTGATGAATAGATGGGTGAGTGGCTGGGTGGATGGGTGGATGGATGGATGGATGGATGGATGGATGGATGGATGGGTGGATGGGTGGTTGGGTGGACAAGTCATTGGATGGATGGATGGATGGATGGATGGATGGATGGATGGATGGATGGATGGTTGGGTGGACAAGTCATTGGATGGATGGATGGATGGATGGATGGGTGGTTGGGTGGACAAGTCATTGGATGGATGGATGGATGGATGGATGGATGGATGGATGGATGGGTGGATGGATGGATGGATGATTGGATGGTTGGGTGGACAAGTCATTGGATGGATGGATGGATGGATGGATGGATGGGTGGTTGGGTGGACAAGTCATTGGATGGATGGATGGATGGATGGATGGATGGATGGATGGATGGTTGGGTGGACAAGTCGATGGATGGATGGATGGATGGGTGGATGGATGGATGGATGATTGGATGGTTGGGTGGACAAGTCAATGGATGGATGGTTGGATGGATGGATGAATAGATGGGTGAGTGGGTGGGTGGATGGATGGACA